>NC_074694.1:40507958-40845736 GCF_029448725.1 Salvelinus fontinalis
TCCGTTTGGTATCAGCACACCATAAGTGCCAATAGTATCAGATAGAGTGTCGCTGACGGAACAATAAGCTTTAGAGTTGTTTTTTTGCGTGACAGGCTCTTGGTTGGAGCTGAGTTAGCGGGTTTTGTTTCCCCTGTACGTGAGGTAGGGACCAGGCTCCTGTGTCATGGAGAGCAAGGTGACAGTAAGTTTCCCATTGTGCGCTGGGGGGTGATTGACGTGAGGGGAGAGCCTGAGGGCTACTGCACAGGTTGAACCAGCGAAACACACTGAGTTAGAGCACCATTTACTTATAGCGGCTTGCCCCAAGTTCCCACACATACGGTGCTTATCCAATTAGACGTACCCCCACCCCAGTGGGTCACCACTGTTTTATGTTAATGTTGCCTCTAGTGTTATTGTGTTTCCATCAGGAGTGTGACACTTTTTATTTATTTTATTTAACTAGGCAAGTCAGTAAAGAACATATTCTTATTTACAATGACGGCCTACCAAAAGGCAAAAGGCCTCCTGCAAGGACGGGGGGCTGGGATTATTAAAAACATATATACAATATAAATATAAGACAAAACATCTCAACGAGACAACACAACACTACATAAAGAGATATATAAGACAACAACATAGCAAGGCAGCAACACAAGACAACTCAGCATGGTAGCAACACAACATAACAACAACATGGTAGCAGCACAAAACATGGTACAAACATTATTGGGCACAGTCAACAGCACAAAGGTCAAGAAGGTAGAGACAACAATACATCACACAAAGCAGCCACAACTGTCAGTAAGAGTGTCCATGATTCAGTCTTTGAATGAAGAGATTGAGAAAAAACTGTCCAGTTTGAGTGTTTGTTGCAGCTCGTTCCAGTCGCTAGCTGCAGCGAACTGAAAAGAGGAGCGACCCAGGGATGTGTGTGCTTCGGGGACCTTTAACGAATGTGACTGGCAGAACGGGTGTTGTATGTAGAGGATGAGGGCTGCAGTAGATATCTCAGATAGGGGGGAGTGAGGCCTAAGAGGGTTTTATAAATAAGCATCAACCAGTGGGTCTTGCGACGGGTATACAGAGATGACCAGTTCACAAAGGAGTATAGAGTGCAGTGATGTGTCCTATAAGGAGCATTGGTGGCAAACTAAAGAATCGCGGTGAGCAGAAGCAACAACCTCCGCATCATTCAAGACTGTTGCTTTGTGAGAAGGTGTTGAATAAAGTTCACAGTTAGCCGCTGCTATGTAAATGAAAGCTGAAAAGTACCCAGAGCCTTGCCTTGAAGTCAGAGCAGGTCCGCCGGAACCGTGACCCAGTGAGACACGGGTACCGGCCCGCAGAGATGGAAACCCCCCAAAAATTGGATCCTTTTGGGTAAAACATTGGGGTAAATCCTCAGTGGAATTGCACCATCATGGTACTCATCTGCACCATTCACTGACTCTCAAGATAATCACCTTATCAACTATCCCTCACATGGTTGCAGCTACTACAGTGTCTTAAGCATGTCAAGACAGCCATTGATTGGACTCAACCCAAAATGACAGTCTTATCCATATCCTATTAGCAATGGTAAACAAGCTTTGCCCACATTACCATGCTTGTTAGTAGTGGTCCTATGTCAATGGTAGCTGCCTACTTCCTTAAACCAGCCTGAGCCTACAGCCTAGTCCAACCCTAGTCCCTATTCCTCTCCAGGTGAGGTGAAGCAGGAGGGGGGTAGCGTGTTCCGTGATGGGGCCCCCTACCAGCGCAGGGGATCCCTGCAGCTCTGGCAGTTCCTGGTGGCCCTGCTGGATGACCCGGGCAACGCCCACTTCATCGCCTGGACCGGCCGCGGCATGGAGTTCAAACTCATCGAGCCTGAGGAGGTAAGGCCCAACCTACAAGTCGAAGATCTAGAGTAACTAGAACTACAGTAAGGACATCTCTAATGGAGCTATATCTACAGTAACAAAATGTTTCATCTCCTGTTTGGAAAGAATTGTTAGAACAAAGCTAAGTTCGCTTGTTTGGGAGGTCAGAGACAGACATAAGAGGTATTTAATGCGGTTTGTGCCTTGTAATGGCATCTCCCAATTTGGGATCTTTGCTCTTTGTTCAGAAACATTATAGGCTTAACCATTAGAAGTAGGATAAGTTCCCTCTGCTATGTGCTGCAGTGTCAGACGTAAGAGGTATTTAAAGGGGCAATCTGCAGTCGCTACATTCCTTTCTGGACTTATAAATGAATATGGACCCATTTGAGTCTTGAATAATTTAACTTATAAACGCTTATAAATTTAACTCATGAACTTAGTTCAACTGTCGTACCACATCAGAACCCAAAATACAAGCCTGTTTTACTCCAAAGTTTGTAAACACTGTAAATGTAAAAATGTTAAAAATACTAGCGTATACAATGTTTAAATACTATAGTATTATTCACTGTAGTGTTTTTACAGACTTTACTGTAGTATTTACAATTTACTAGAATATATACTGAACAAAAAAATACATTATTATCTTGGCAAAGGAGAAATGCTCACTAACAGGGACAAACAAATGTGTGCACAAAATTTGAGAGAAATTAGCTTTCTGTGCATATGGAACATTTCTGGGATCTTTTATTTCAGATCAAGAAACATGGGACCAACACTTTACATGTTGCATTTATATTTCTGTTCAGTATAAATACTGCAGTAAGAAAAAAACTGTAGTACAGCGCCTTCCGAAGGTATTCATATCACTTGACTTATTCCACAGTTTTGTTACAGCCTGAATTCAAAATAGATTTAAAAAAAAATCTCACCCATCTACACACAATACCCCATAATGACAAAGTGAAAACATGTTTTTAGGAATGTTAGCAGATTTTCTCAAGCTCTGCTACGTTAGATGGGGGAGCGGTGGTGAACAGCAATCTTCAAGTCTTTCCACAGATTTTCAATTCTGGGCCACTATAGGACTTTCACATTCTTGTTCTGAAACCATTCCAGATTTGCTGGCTATATGCATGGGGTCATTGTCCTGTTGGAAAGTAAATCTTCGCCCCAGTCTTAGGTCATTTGCACTCTGAAGCAGGTTCTCATCCAGGGTTTACCTGTATTTGGCTCCATTCATTGATCCCTCTATCCTTACCAGTCTCCCAGTCCTTGCAGTCGAAAAGCATCCCCATAGCATGGTGCTGCAACCACCATGCTTCACGGTAGGGATGGTGTTAGGTGGGCGCTTCTTTTAGCTTATGCTCTCAGTCTTTCACGTGCCTTTTTGCAAACTCCAGGCGTGCCTCATGTACCTTTTTCCTCAGGAGTGGCTTCCATCTGGCCCCTCTCCCATAAAGCCCAGATTGGTGAAGTGCTTTTAGAGACTGTTTTCCTTCTGGCAAGTTCTCCCATCTCAGCCAATTCATTTTGTACGAAGGACCAAGGATATACACAGTGTGTCTCATCACAATTCTATCTCGGAGATCTACAAACACCTTCTTGGACTTCATGGTATAGTCTCTACTCTGACATGCACTGTCAACTGTGGGGTTTTATATAGGCAGGTGTTTCTTTCGGAAACATGTCCAAACAATTGAATTGGCCACAGGTGGACTTCAATCAAGTTGTAGTGACATCTTAAGGATGATCAAAGGAATTATGAGCATTAGAGCAAATGGGTATGAACATTTATATTTCTGTATTTCATTTTCAATAAATTAGCAAAAAGATCTAAAAACATGTTCTCTGTCATTATGGGGTAACGTGTGTAGACGGGTGACACATTTCTGGGGGAGTTCAGGCTGTAACACAACATGTGGAATAAGTCAAGTGGTATGAATACTTCCTGAAGGCACTGTATATACTATAGTGTATTATAGTATACTGTAGTATGGACTGTAGTACTTGCTGTAGAGTTTTTGCTGACATTACTGTAGTATTTACTATAGTGTTTTTGTTTTATTATCTTTGACATAGCGAAGAAAACCTACTGGACAAAATACTTTTCTATTTAATTTTCAGATAATTTCCCCAATCTGTAGCTGGGTAGAACTTAGGTCTAAAACGGATAGTTCAGAGCTCTTGCTCTTTTGATAACCTGTAGGGAACACAATATATGGTCTATTATTGGCATTTAGGTTTCTCACTTATGGGTGGCACAAATTTGGATATGGGGAGGGGAATGGGCAGGGTATATGCAAATTAAATACTGTAGTGTTTTTGCAGACATTACTGTAGGATTTACTGTAGTGTTTCTGCAAACATTACTGTAGTGTTTTGTGGTAAGTAGTATACTGTAGTATTTACTATAGTATTCTACAGTATACTACAACATTATCTAGTAAGTACTACACATGTTATAGGTATACAAGTGTTTAGTATAGTATGCTAGTTTACTACATAATTCTATAGTAAGTACTGTAGTATTCTATAGTAAACTGTAGTATTTTTTAATGTGGGTCTATAGCCTCAAAACGTGGCTAACACTATCATTTTGATATCATGGATGGTAAGTCCATAGCTCTGTCTATGAATTTGAGAGTGGTTGGATTTCTCCAACCCCAGCTTTTTTACCAAAACAGGGGAGAGGAGTACACTTTGTTATTGTTTCAAGCACTGATTGCTCCTTTAACGCTGATTGAGCATTCTCTAGAATAAGGTTTCAATGTTTGAGATTGCTCCCCCCTCCACCCTTCGAAACCATCTCCGGGGCCATGCACTGATCTAAACTGCCAGTTACCCATTAACCTCCATGCATTATTTACCACACGTAATAACAGGAGATACACACACACAAAATGGAAGATGAGCTCCACCACCTCATATCACTCCACATCACCTATAAATAAATGGACTGGTTGAGAGATGCTTTTGAAGTTGAGCTGTTGACTTGAAGTTTATTCAAACAGATAACTGAATTTACAAGACATTTATAAAACATTCTGATACAATGATACTTCCATTATCTGGCTACTGTACATAAATTATTCATACTACAAGAGCAGCTACGGTTGAGTGTCCACTCAGGATCAGAGAGAGTAGTCTGCTCAGGGAAATCAGCATTCCCTAAACCCCTAAGTCAGGAGTCAACTACGCCTTCTCTACGTGTCCTCTATCTACACTCAAGTCTTCCTATAGTGACCAGGCTGTTTGTCATCAACACGCAGTTCCATTCTGGTCTCGTTTGGAGATGCGAGACATTTCGTAGGTATCGGAATTAGCAGGCTGTCAGTGGGGAGTTCAACTTGAGGTGGAGACAATATTTCACGATGCTGCCTCTATGACAACCTGGCACCAGGCTCATTTCACTGTGCACACTGTGGGACTCTGGTTGCATTAAAAAGTTGTGATGGGTTATATAAAAAGGAAGTGAATCCACATGTGGGGACTTTTGATATGATGAGCCAGTTAGCTCAGAGAAAGAGCCTCAAAACTGGTCACCGAGGCTCCCCTAGTGGTGGCATTGGAGATTTGCAGGCAGAAGGAAGAAATTATTTGGAATTCATTCATATTGGCTCCAGCAGCTTTTCCCCTAGGATTTGTTTCTGCAGTGGTGGCAAGGGTAGCGGCCGGTGTAGGCTAACATTACTACGAGCGTTAGCGCAGTTATATGCTAGCTATTCCATTGCGCAATGACATGCTAGCTGTTCCCATAGACTTCCAGTCATTGAGCCAACAACTATCCATTTAAAAGTGCGTCTCCGCAAAAATACATATATAGCCCCCCAAAAAAATTGGGCAGAGGGTGTGCCACCCCTGCTAAATTAATATAGGGAAACACTGCTCCAGAGAGCAAGTCCTCACTCCATCTGACCTCAATCCATAAAATAATATGATAGGAGTGTTCTTTGGCAGATGCTAAAAACTTTGTCCCCTTTCTAATGTGTGTTCATTCACCCGTGAAGAGCAGAGGGCCTGGAGCTGAACAGTCCCAGATGTAACCACCTCTCGCTCTTCTCCCTCCCTCCCCTCTCTCCTCTCTCCTCAGGTGGCCAGGCTCTGGGGCATGCAGAAGAACCGTCCAGCCATGAACTATGACAAGCTCAGTCGCTCTCTGCGTTATTACTACGAGAAGGGGATTATGCAGAAGGTACAAACTAAGGCATTTATAAACCTAGCTGTACAATATGCTTTATTCAGTAGTTCAAATGCGTCTCAGAGCGATGGGTCTGCCTATCATATGGTTGGCTCTTCCATTTGATTCAGAAGCAATGTTTTACATTAAAATGGCTAATGTGTATATCTGATTCATTTGATTAGATTTGTTCGACACTTGCATTAGTATAACGACACCGACTAATGAGCATATCTAACAAAGGAATTCCTTTCCTTCGTATTTCCAGGTGGCAGGGGAGCGCTATGTTTACAAGTTTGTGTGCGAGCCCGAGGCTCTCATCTCCCTGGCTTTCCCCGACAACCAGCGGCCCAGCCTGAAGGCAGAGTTTGAGCGCTACGTCAACGAGGAGGACACTGTGCCCCTGTCCCACATGGACGAGGGGGCCTCCTACCCCACTGAACAAGCCCCACCAAACATGGGCGCCCAGCCCTACTCCAAAGGTTACATGTACTAATGCCACCACCCCACCCCCTATCCTCTCTGTCGGGGGTTGGCAACAGGTGGCCCGTGGGCCAAAACCGACCGACAAGCGGGTTTTTTTGGGGGGGGGGGGGGGGGGGCAAAAGTTTTGGGGTTTTCGTTTTGTCAAAGCCTAAAATCACCAGGAATTCAGCCCAACATTTGTTTAATTTAGGACATTTGTTCCCAAGTATTCCCACAAAAAAAAAAAGTGATCATGTCTCAGTGTAATCAAGGTATGAAAGTTGTTTTTTTTCAAATACAGTCTCTTTTTGGGCTTAGTTCTGGTCAATTTGCAGTGTACAAATTATTATGTTCCGGCCCCCCCGACCATCCGCTCCGGAAAAAAAATCGGCCCGCGGCTGAATCTAATCTAGTTGCCTACCCCGGCCCCTTCACCTATTGCACATGCCCACCCCATCCACTTGTATATAAAAAGGCTATGGTGTTTCTTTGAGTTTTTAAGAGCTGCATTCCTCTCACTTCTGAGGCCTATTTAATCCATACACATGACTGTGGTTAAAGAGATTGCTTAATAAAAGACACAATATTACTACTACTATGTGCCAAGACATATATTCTTTCTCTGATAACATTGTGACAGATTTGGAATGGCTACACAGAGGGAGAAGGGGTGTTATTTCAACGCATGGAGTAATTTACAGTATAAATCATGAGCACGAAAATCAGTTAATCAAACTTCAGTCTATGGGAGACTCTCAATTGCATACTCCTCGCGTCCTCTCTCCTCTGGCTTTCTCATCCAATGGGTTGAGGGGAGTACGCGAGGAGTATGCAATTGAGATTCTCCCAAAGTCGTTGACAAAAGAGCACATGCATTTCCGACCTCACATGCTGACATTATCAGTGGTCACACCTTATGTGAACTAGGAAACATGATTACTACGAAGGTTCTTATAGGTCAGACTGTTCCACTCCTAATACAGTGAATTCCTAAAGTATTCAGACGCCTTTTCCACTTTGTTACATTACAGCCTTAATCTAAAATGACTTAAATAAATGTTTTCCTCATTAATCTACACACAATACCCCATAATGACAAAGCAAAAACATGTTTTTAGAAATGTTTGCAAATGTATTAAAAATATTTAAAAAACAGACGTACACTACTGGTCAAAGGTTTTAGAACACCTACTCATTCAAGGGTTTTTCTTTATTTTTACTATTTTCTACATTGTAGAATAATAGTGAAGACATTAAATGAAACAACATATGGAGTCATGTAGTAAACAAAAAAGTGTTAAACAAATCAAATAGCCATCCTTTGCCTTGATGACAGCTTTGCACTCTTGACATTCTCTCAACCAGCTTCATGAGGTACTCACCTGGAATGCATCTTAATAAACATGTGTGCCTTCTTAAACGTTAATTTGTGGAATTTCTTTCCTTCTTAATGCATTTGAGCCAATCAGTTGTGTTGTGACAAGGTAGGGGTGGTATACAGAAGATAGGGCTATTTGATAAAATACCATATTATGGCAAGAACAGCTCAAATAAGCAAAGAGAAACGACAGTCCATCATTACTTTAAGTCATGAAGGTCAGTCAATACGGAAAATTTTAACGTTTCTTCGAGTGCAGTCGCAAAAACCATCAAGCACTATGATGAAACTGGCTCTCATGAAGACCGCCACAAGAATGGAAGACCCAGAATTACCTCTGCTGCAGAGGATAAGTTCATTAGTTACCAGCCTCAGAAATTGCAGCCCAAATAAATGCTTCACAGAGTTCAAGTAACAGACACATCTCAACATCAACTTTTCAGAGGAGACTGAATCAGGCCTTCATGGTCGAATTGCTGCAAAGAAACCACTACTAAAAGGACACCAATAAGAATAAGAGACTTGCTTGGGCCAAGAAACACAGGCAATGGACATTAGACCGGTGGAAATTTGTCCTTTGGTCTGAAGTCCAAATTGGAGAATTTTGGTTCCAACCGCCGTGTCTTTGTGAGGCGCAAAGTAGGTGAACGGATGATCTCCGCATGTGGATTTCCCACCGTAAAGCATGGAGGAGCAGGTGTTATGGTATGGGGGTGCTTTACTGGTGACACTGTCTGTGATTTATTTAGAATTCAACGCACACTTAAACAGCATGGCTACCACAGCATTCTGCAGCGATACACCATCCCATCTGGTTTGGGCTTAGTGGGACTATCATTTATTTTTCAACAGGACAATGACCCAACACACCCTCAGGCTGTGTAAGGGTTATTCTACCAAGGTGAGTGATGGAGTTCTGCATCAGATGAGCTGGCCTCCACAATCCCCCGACCTTAACCAAATTGAGATGGTTTGGGTTGAGTCAGACGGCAGAATGAAGGAAAAGCAGCCAACAAGTACTCAGCATATGTGGGAACTCCTTCAAGACTGTTGGAAAAGCATTCTAGGTGATGCTGGTTGAGAGAATGCCAAGAGTGTGCAAAGCTGTTATCAAGGCAAAGGGTGGCTATTTGAAGAACCTCAAATATAAAATACATATAAATACTTTTTTGGGTCATGATTCCATATATGTTAATTCATCTTTTTGATGTCTTCACTATTATCTACAATGTAGAAAATAGTTTAAAAAAAACAACCCTTGAATGAGTAGGTGTTCTACAACCTTTGCCAAGAGATTCAAAATTGAGCTCAGGTGCATCCTGTTTCCATTGATCATCCTTGGGAGGTTTATACAACTTGATTGGAGTCCACCTGTGGTAAAATCAATTGATTGGACATGATTTGGAAAAGCACACACACCTGTCTATATAAGGTCCCACAATTGACAGTGCATGTCAGAGCAAAAACCAAGCCATAAGGTCAAACAAATTGTCCGTAGAGCTCCGAGACAGGATTGTGTCGCGGCACAGATCTTGGGAAGGGTACCAAAACATTTCTGCAGCATTGAAGGTCCCCATGAACACAGTGGCCTCCATTCATAAATATAAATAGTTTGAAACCACCACCCGGCCAAACTGAGCAATCGGGGGAGAAGGGCCTTGGTCAGGGAGGTGACCAAGAACCCAATGGTCACTCTGACAAAGCTCCAGAGTTCCTCTGTGGAGATGGGAGAACCTTTCAGAAGGACAACCATCTCTGCAGCACTCCACCAATCAGGCCTTTATGGTAGAGAGGCCAGGAGGCCACTCCTCAGTGAAAGGTACATGACAGCCCATTGGAGTTTGCCAAAAGGCACCTATAGGACTCTCAGACCATGACAAACAAGATTCTCTGGTCTGATGAAACCAAGATTGAACTCTTTGGCCTGAATGCCATGAGTCACGTCACGTCTGGAGGAAAGCTGGCACCATCCCTATGGGGAAGCATGGTGGTGGCAGCATCATGCTGTGGGAATGTTTTTCAGCGGCAGGGGAGACTAGTCAGGATCGAGGGAAAGATGGACGGAGCAAATTATAGCGAGATCCTTGATGAAAACCTGCTCCAGAGCGCTCAGTACCTCAGACTGGGTCAAAGGTTTACCTTCCAACAGGACAATGACCCTAAGCACACAGTCAAAACAACGCAGGAGTGGCTTCGGGACAAGTCTCAATATCCTCGAGTGGCCCAGCCAGAGCCCAGACTTGAACCCAATCAAACATATCTGGAGAGACCTGAAAATAGCTGTGCAGCGACGCTCCCCATACAACCAGACAGAGCTTGAGAGGATCTGCAGAGAAGAATGGGAGAAACTCCCTAAAAACAGTTGTGCCAAGATTGTAGCGTCATACCCAAGAAGACTCGAGGCTGTAATCTCTGCCAAAGGTGCTTCAACAAAGTAGTGAGTAAAGGGTCTGAATACTTATGTAAATGTTATTTCTAAAACATTTCTAAAAACCTGTTTCTGCTTTGTCATTATGTGGTATTGTGCATAGATTGATGAGGGGAAAAAACTATTTAATCCATTTTAGAATAAGGCTGTAACGTAACGAAATGTGGAAAAAGTCAAGGGGTCTGAATACTTTCCAAATGCACTGTATCTGCACACAGCCGTAATGGGACACCTTAACATTCATAAATTAAAATCAGTTGACTTTTGAAAATCAGTTGACTACTTTTGTAGTTCTGCAAGGGCCAATTCTGTAACTTGTCTGTACTATCCTTTCCATTCCTATCATTGGCGGACCAAGACAGTTTAATTATAACAGCAACAAGACAAAAACAGCAGACATGAGACCATCCAATATTTAATATGGAAGAATATGGTCATTTAGATATCACTCATTTCAGTTCGCTTACATTTCCGTCATCTTAATGAAACCACAGATCTGGTAATTGTTGACCACAATCAAAGTCCGATCCGTTTCCCTAGATATAAACTATATTACATGAGATCTCTAGACTAAATGGACTCTGAGCATTGTGTCCTCATAAACAGACAGACTTCCACTGACTGATTAGATTACTGCCCACTTAAAGTGTCCAGTCTCCTTCCTAATCACTTAATAGTCATTTTCTTTGAGGGAATCCGTAATGTTCTGTTTTGAGATAATTTATACATTGGGCAAAAAAGACCTTTTGGTAATTTATGGGCACTTTTGATTTCTGTCTGATGGGAGGTAAGTTAACTGACATTGACCATGAAGCCAAATGACTCGGAAGGAACACAGAAAGGAACAATGGACTGGTATTTCTCAACCAGTTGTCAATGACAGTCTCCCTCTCTCTCCTGCTGTGGTGTGAGCCTGTGCGTAAGGGTATAAGAGATACACCTCTACTTCCTGCGAAAGGCGCGGGAGATTCTCCAAGCGTTGGGCTCTTCGTAGCGGTTGTAGAGGGGCTCGAGGCGCTGCATCTTCTTCTGTTTGCTGAGACGCGTGGGATCGGCCACTTTGAAAAAGGCCGGCGAGAACTCTACCAGCCAGCGTGGGTCAATGGTGGTCACCTCCCTCATGTACTCCTTAGTAGTCAGCACCAACTCATGGTACACTAACCTGACGATATGGTGATGAAAGGAGTGGGGGAAATTAGTGTACAGAAGAGCAAGATTTTGAATCTTTCTGGAGCTCTATTGCCTGATCATATATATCTAAAAAGTATCAGTCTATAAACTTATACAGTACTCTTTACTTTCCAACAATGTTTGATCTATACAATGACTCTACTACATAGAGGCAAGGATGTCAAAAACTTTTACGAGTAACAATTGACGATAGTCAATGTAAACTTGAGACTATGCCTAAAACCCCCACGGGTTTGGACTCACCACTCAGGCTGGCGGTTGAACAGGGAACTGGAGGGGTGGATGTACACCACCTGCTGGTCAATGAGGGTACGGTAACCCTCCTGGGGATCCTTTTTGGCTGCGTTCCGGAAGAAACCACTGCAGATGGCCTTCTGTATGCGCACTGTGGCCTTTCCACAAGACACCATGTCCAGTTTATGCCTGAAAGAACAGGTCAAAGTAAGGGTGAATTATTGGAATCCTAAGTCTGACATTTTGATACAGTATGTCCTGTAGATTTCTATGAAGTAAACTGGACAAAAATATAAATGCAAAAAGTGTTGGTCCCATTTTTCATGAGCTGAAATAAAAGATCCTAGAAATGTTCCATATGCACAAAATGCTAATTTCTCTCAAATTTTGTGCACATATTTGTTTAGATCACTGTTAACGAGCATTTCTCCTTTGCCAAGATAATCCATCCACCTGACAGCTGTGATTAAACAGCATGATCATTACACATGCGCACCTTGTGCTGGGGACAATAAAAAGTCCACTAAAATGTACAGTTTTGTCACAAAAACACAATGGCACAGATTTCTCAAGTTTTGAGGGAGTGCAGTATGTCCAACTGGCCTCACAACCACAGACCACGTATAACCACGCCAGCCCAGAACCTCCACATCAAGCTTCTTCACCTGTGGGATCATCTGAGGCCAGCCACCCGGACCACTGATGAAACTGAGGAATATTTCTGTCTGTAATAAAGCACTTTTGTGGGGGAAAACTCATTCTGAATGGCTGAGCCTGGCTCCCCAGTGGGTGGGCCTTCCCACGCCCACCCATGGCTGCACCCCTGTGCAATCCATAGATTAGGGCATAATGAATTAATTTAAATTGACTGATTTCGTTATATGAACTGTAAATGAGTAAAAAATTGTTGAATTTGTCACATGTTGCATTTATATTTTTGTACGTATTACAATTATTATTTTCCTCATCAATCTACACACAATACCCCATAATGACAAAGCGAAAACAGCTTTTTATAATTTTTTGAAAATGTATATATAAAAAAAAGAGATACCTTATTTGTTGTTGTTTCTACAACTTGATTTGAGTCCACCTGTGGTAAAATTCAATTGATTGTACATGATTTGGAAAGGCACAAACTTGTCTATACAAGGTCCCACATTTGACAGTGCATGTCAGAGCAAAAACCAAGCCATGAGGTGAAAGGAGAGCTTTCACCTCAAAAAAGTCCGTAGAGCTCCGAGACAGGATTGTGTCGAGGCACAGATCTGGGGAAGCGTACCAAATCATTTCTGCAGCATTGAAGGTCCCCAAGAACAGTGGCCTCCATCATTCTTAAAAATCAAGTAGTTTGGAACCACGAAGAACCCAGATGGTCACTCTGACAAAGCTCCAGAGTTCCTCTGTGGAGATGGGAGAACCTTCCAGAAGGACAGCCATCTCTGCAGCACTCCACCAATCAGGCATGTATGGTAGAGTGGATGGAAACCACCCCTCGGTAAAAGGCACATGACGGCCAACTCCAAGCAGGCTAAAATGTTCCTAAAGAACTCTCAAACCATGAGAAACAAGATTCTCTGGTCTGATGAAACCAAGATTGAACTATTTGGCCTGAATACCAAGCGTCACATCTGGAGGAAACCTGGCACCATCCCTACGGTGAAGCATGGTGGTGGCAGCATAATGCAGTGGGAATGTTTTCAGTGGCAGGGAAACTAATCAGGATCGAGGGAAAGATGAACGGAGTAAAGTACAGAGAGAGATCCTTGATGAAAACCTGCTCCAGAGCACTCAGGACCTCAGACTGGGGCAAAGGTTCACCTTCCAACAGGACAACGACCCTAAGCACACAGCCAAGACAATGAAGGAGTGGCTTTGGGACAAGTTTCGTAATGTCCTTGAGTGGCCCAGCAAGAGCCCGGACTTGAACCCGATCGAACATCTTTGGAGAGACCTGAAAAAAGGTGTAAAGCGACGCTCCCCATCCAACCTGACAAAGCTTGAGAGGATCTGCAGAGAAGAATGGGAGAAACTCCCCAAATACAGGTGTGCCAAGCTTGTAGAGTCATACCCAAGAAGACGCAATGCTGTAATCGCTGCCAAAGGTGCATCAACAAAGTACTGAGTAAAGGCTCTGAGATTTCAGGTCTTTTATTTTTAATAAATTTGCTAAACATTCTAAAAACCTATTTTTGCTTTGTCATTATGGGGTATTGTGTGTAGATTGATGAGGGAAAAAACTAATTGAATACATTTCAGAATAAGGCTGTAACATAACAAAAGGGGGGAAAAGTCAAGGGGTCTGAATACTTTCCGAATGCACTGTAGATAAGGTTAAATTTAGGCCTTAGAGATTGCTTCTTTGAGTCACAGGATTAATATGACTCACAAGTAAAGCTACCATTTGAGAACTTTGCCGGATATAGAATTAATCACATTTGCTTATGATGAGTGTCCTACCTGTCCATGATACCCAGCATCTGTTTGCGGATATCCTGGGCTCTGCGCAAGGAACGGGCCTGGATGAAGTTCTCGAAGCACCAGGGGTTGGAGAACTTGTTGTTCTTCCAGGAGTTATAGACAGCCAGCAGAGTAAGGTGGTCTCCTTCGGCCTGGTGGAACTTGGCCTTCTTCTGGTCAGCCATCTGCTGCTTGTCCTAGGGCACCAGAGAATAAAATGACTATAAGGACTGGCCACCAACTGATCAACATTAAAATCACATTAGGCTACAACTGTCACATTATGGTTGGAGGTTTCAAACAACATATGACAAGTTAGGAAAGTCAGTCAACCATAATTCACTACCATCAACAAATGTGATAGCAGTTGATTATTGTTGTAAACCCATAAACCACCCCCTGCCCAAGGGTATTCTAATCCTACAGAGGGTGCATGCGCATAAATGGCTCAAGCCTTCACATTTGCGCCCAAGGTGAACCCTTAACTGCGATTTACAGTAGAGTGAAAAACATTACAATTTGGTAAGCTAACAAAACCCACATCGCCAAGTTGTAATAACATATTTTGTGAGACAACCAACAGTTGTCAGACAAATTTGTATTTTTTGTATATTCCTTGTGTCACTATATATATATATATATATATATATATACACACTGCTCAAAAAAATAAAGGGAACACTTAAACAACACAATGTAACTCCAAGTCAATCACACTTCTGTGAAATCAAACTGTCCACTTAGGAAGCAACACTGATTGACAATACATTTCACATGCTGTTGTGCAAATGGAATAGACAACAGGTGGAAATTATAGGCAATTAGCAAGACACCCCCAATAAAGGAGTGGTTCTGCAGGTGGTGACCACAGACCACTTCTCAGTTCCTATGCTTCCTGGCTGATGTTTTGGTCACTTTTGAATGCTGGCGGTGCTTTCACTCTAGTGGTAGCATGAGACGGAGTCTACAACACACACAAGTGGCTCAGGTAGTGCAGCTCATCCAGGATGGCACATCAATGCGAGCTGTTGCACGAAGGTTTGCTGTGTCTGTCAGCGTAGTGTCCAGAGCATGGAGGCGCTACCAGGAGACAGGCCAGTACATCAGGAGATGTGGAGGAGGCCGTATGAGGGCAACAACCCAGCAGCAGGACCGCTACCTCCACCTTTGTGCAAGGAGGAGCACTGCCAGATCCCTGCAAAATGACCTCCAGCAGGCCACAAATGTGCATGTGTCTGCTCAAACGGTCAGAAACAGACTCCATGAGGGTGGTATGAGGGCCCGACGTCCACAGGTGGGGGTTGTGCTTACAGCCCAACACCGTGCAGGACGTTTGGCATTTGCCAGAGAACACCAAGATTGGCAAATTCGCCACTGGCGCCCTGTGCTCTTCACAGATGAAAGCAGGTTCACACTGAGCACGTGACAGAGTCTGGAGACGCCGTGGAGAACGTTCTGCTGCCTGCAACATCCTCCAGCATTACCGGTTTGGCGGTGGGTCAGTCATGGTGTGGGGTGGCATTTCTTTGGGGGGCCGCACAGCCCTCCATGTGCTCGCCAGAGGTAGCCTGACTGCCATTAGGTACCGAGATGAGATCCTCAGACCCCTTGTGAGACCATATGCTGGTGCGGTTGGCCCTGGGTTCCTCCTAATGCAAGACAATGCTAGACCTCATGTGGCTGGAGTGTGTCAGCAGTTCCTGCAAGAGGAAGGCATTGATGCTATGGACTGGCCCGCCCGTTCCCCAGACCTGAATCCAATTGAGCACATCTGGGACATCATGTCTCGCTCCATCCACCAACGCCACGTTGCACCACAGACTGTCCAGGAGTTGGCGGATGCTTTAGTCCAGGTCTGGGAGGAGATCCCTCAGGAGACCATCCGCCACCTCATCAGGAGCATGCCCAGGCGTTGTAGGGAGGTCATACAGGCACGTGGAGGCCACACACACTACCGAGCCTCATTTTGACTTGTTTTAAGGACATTACATCAAAGTTGGATCAGCCAGTAGTGTGGTTTTCCACTTTAATTTAGAGTGTGACTCCAAATTCAGACCTTCATGGGTTGATGAATTTGATTTTCATTGATAATTTTTGTGTGATTTTGTTGTCAGCACATTCAACTATAAAAAGAAAAAAGTATTTAATAAGAATATTTCATTCATTCAGATCTAGGATGTGTTATTTTAGTGTTCCCTTTATTTTTTTGAGCAGTGTATATACAGTGGGGAGAAAAAGTATTTGATACACTGCCACTTACAAAAGCATGTAGAGGTCTGTAATTTTTATCATAGGTACACTTCAACTGTGAGAGACGGAAAATCCAGAAAATCACATTGTATGATTTTTAAGTAATTAATTAGCATTTTATTGCATGACATAAGTATTTCACACCATTTTAAAAAGATACACTTCTTGTTAATCCCACCACAGTGTCCGATTTCAAAAAGGCTTTACAGCGAAAGCACCACAAACGATTATGTTAGGTCACCACCAAATCACAGAAAAACACAGCCATTTTTCCAGCCAAAGACAGGAGTCACAAAAAGCAGAAACAGAGATAAAATGAATCACTAACCTTTGATGATCTTCATAGGACTTCATGTTACACAATACATATATGTTTTGTTCGATAAAGTTCATATTTATATCCAAAAACCTCAGTTTACATCGGCGCCATGTTCAGAAATGCCTCCAGAATATCCGGAGAAATTTCAGAGAGCCACATCAAATAACAGAAATACTCATCATAAACTTTGATGAAAGATACATGTTTTACATAGAATTAAAGATAAACTTGTTCTTAATGCAAACGCTGTGTCAGATTTCAAAAAAGCTTTACGGCAAAAGCACAATATTCAATAATCTGAGAACAGTGTTCAGCCACAAAAGCAAGGCATACAGTTACCCGCTAAATTGTGGAGTCAACAAAAGTCATAAATAGCATTATAAATCTTCACTTACCTTTGCTGATTTTCGTCGGAATGCACTCCCAGGACTCCCACAAGAAATGTACGTTTTGTTTTGCTCAGGTTTATGCCTGTTTATGTCCATTTATGTCCAAATAGCTACTTTTGTTAGCGCGTTTGGTAAACAAATCCAAAGTCATGAAGCGCGTTCACTAAAAGCAGACAATGTCAAAAAATTCCGTAACAGTCAGTAGAAACATGTCAAACGATGTATTGAATCAATCTTTAGGATGTTTTTAACATAAATCTTCAATAATGTTCCAACCGGAGAATTCTTTTGTCTTCAGAAATGCGATAGAACAGAGCTCGCTCTCCCATGAACGCGCATGGTCAGAGCATGGTCAGCTCATGGCAGACCTTACTCATTCTCCTCTCCTTTGGCCCCACTTCACAGTAGAAGCATCAGACATGGTTCTAAAGACTATTGACATCTAGTGGAAGCCATAGGAAGTGCAAACTGACCCATATTCCACCGTGTATTCGATAAGCGATGAGTTGAAAACCTACAAACCTCAAATTTCCCACTTCCTGGTTGGATTTTTTTCTCAGGTTTATGCCTGTCATATGAGTTCTGTTATACTCACAGACATCATTCAAACAGTTTTAGAAACTTCAGAGTGTTTTCTATAAAATACTAATAATAATATGCATATATTAGCAACTGGGACTGAGGAGCAGGCAGTTTACTCTGGGCACCTTTTCATCCAAGCTACTCAATACTGCCCCTGCAGCCGTAAGAAGTTAATCCTTTGGCACTTATGAAATGCTCGTAATTATACTTCAGTATTCCAAAGTAACATCTGACAAACATATCTAAAGACACTGAAGCAGCAAACTTTGTGGAAATTAATATTTGTGTCGTTCTCAAAACTTTTGGCCATGACTGCACACTTAGGTTGGAGTCATTAAAACTCGTTTTGCAACCACTCCACACATTTCTTGTTAACAAACTATAGTTTTGGCAAGTCGGTTAGGACATCTACTTTGTGCCTGACACAAGTAATTTTTCCAACAGTTGTTAACATACAGATTATTTCACTTATAATTCACTGTATCACAATTCCAGTTGGTCAGAAGTTTACATACACTAAGTTGACTGTGCCTTTAAACAGAATGGAAAATTCCAGAAAATTATGTCATGGCTTAAGAAGCTTCTGATAGGATAATTGACATCATTTGAGTCAATTGGAGGTGTACCTGTGGATGTATTTCAAGGCCTACCTTCAAACTCAGTGCCTCTTTGCTTGACATCATGGGGAAATCTAAAGAAATCAGCCTCAGAAAAAAACTTGTAGACCTCCACAAGACTGGTTCATCCTTGGGAGCAATTTCCAAACGCCTGAAGGTACCACGTTCATCTGTACAAACAATAGTACACAAGTATAAACACCATGGGACCACCAGCCTCATACCGCTCAGGAAGGAGACGTGTTCTGTCTCCTAGAGATTAATGTACTTTGGTTTCGAAAAGTGTAAATCAATCGCAGAACAACAGCAAAGGACATTGTGAAGATGCTGGAGGAAACAGGTACAAAAGTATCTATATCCACAGTAAAACGAGTCCTATATCGACATAACCTGAAAGGCCACTCAGCAAGGAAGAAGCCACTGCTCCAAAACTGCCATAAAAAAGCCAGACTACGGTTTGCAACTGCACATGGGGACAAAGATTGTACTTTTTGGATAAATGTTCTCTGGTCTGATGAAACAAAAATAGAACTGTTTGGCCATAATGACCATCATTATGTTTGGAGGAAAAAGGGGGAGGCTTGCAAGCCGAAGAACACCATACCAACCGTGAAGCACGGGGGTGGCAGCATCATGTTGTAGGGGTGCTTTGCTGCAGGAGGGACTGGTGCACTTCACAAAATAGATGGCATCATGAGAAAGGAAAATTATGTGGATATATTGAAGTAACATCTCAAGAAATCAGTCTGGAAGTTAAAGCTTGGTCGCAAATGGGTCTTTCAAATGGACAATGACCTCAAGCATACTTCCAAAGTTGTGGCAAAATGGCTTAAGGACAACAAAGTCAAGGTATTAGAGTGGTCATCACAAAGCCCCGACTTCAATCCTATAGAGAATTGGTGGGCAGAACTGAAAAAGTGTGTGCGAGCAAGGAGGCCTACAAAACTGACTCAGTTACACCAGCTCTGTCAGGAGGAATGGGACAAAATTCACCAAAATTATTGTGGGAAGCTTGTGGAAGGCTACCCGAAACGTTTGACCCAAGTTAAACAATTTAAAGTCAATGCTATCAAATACTAATTGAGTGTATGTAAACTTCTGACCCACTGGGAATGTGATGAAAGAAATAAAAGCTGAAATAAATCTTTCTCTCTACTATTATTCTGACATTTCACATTCTTGTGATCCTAACTGACCTAAGACAGGGAATTTTTACTAGGATTTAATGTCAGGAATTGTTAAAACTGAGTTTAAATATATTTGGCTAAGGTGTATGTAAACTTCTGACTTCAAATGTATATAGTACCTTTATCTCTGCATTGTTGGAAAAGGACCCCGTAAGCATTTCACTGATAGTATACACCTGTTGTTTACGAAGCGTGTTACAAATACACATTTATTTTATTTAACTCGGGAAGTCAGTCAAGAACAAATTCTTATTTACAATGACGGCCTACCCCGGGCAAACCCGGACGACGCTGGGCCAATTGTGCGCCGCCCTATGAGACTCCAAATCACGGCCGGGTGTTATACAGCCTGGATTCGAACCAGGGACTGTAGTGACGCCTCTTGCACTGAGATACAGTGCCTTAGACAGCTGCGCTACTCGGGATTGATTTGAATAACATTTTACTTTGATGCTAGCTTGGCTTCTGCTACCTAGCGGACTAGCATCGGTAGCTATTAGCTAATATGTGTGCTGTATAACAAAGCTGAGATGTGCACATTTGAAACCAATCTGAGACAGACATGGATCTAATTAAGTAATGTAACATTCAATATTTGCAGTCAAAATTACCAGAATGTGAGGCTGACTTATAGGTAACTTGTTAGCTGACTAGCTTGAAAGCTAACAACATTGAAAATGACTTTGGCGTCCATGTTTTATTACAAAACAGTATTTGCAGACACAGTAGAGAAATATATTCCAATTTGAATAGCTACCATCATTGTCGAGCTGCAGAAGGTTATTTATTTTTTCCGTGCATGGTTTTTATGTAATATTTCAGTTAACACACTGGCCTGGACATAGCCATGGTTACACAGTATTTATGGACCTGTGATTTGCCGTACCTTGGGCCTGTAGAAGACGTTCTGCACAGACAGCATGGAGACGATGGTGAGCATCTCCTCACTGCAGCCCAGGTGGACGGACATGATCAGCATCTTACACAGCATGGGCTCCAGAGGGAACTCAGCCATCTGATACAAACATAGAGGGAGAGGGAGAGGAATGGGGAAGAGTGTATAACATTTAATTCATTACAACAATATTGTGGTCAAGTCAATTTGAACTCAGACAATTCACTGACCATGAACTTCCAAATTTGAATACATGTTTTTCAATTTCTTATATTAACTACGGCATCAATTCAAATATAATTGCTTGCCTGATTTTCATCTTCAATATATTGAATAGATCGCTTGTTGTTCCATACTCCATCTTACCCTGCGTCCAAGGCGAGTGAGTAACCCCTCATCATCCAGAGCCCCTAAAGTGTAGAGCATCTCCATGGCTGTGATCATTGTCTCCATGGGTGGAGCGTCCATGAAATCAAATGATAGCAGGTCATTGATGCCCATGGCCTGAAGGAAGTATAGAGAGGGGAAAGTAAAAGGGGTGGCATTGGAAGAACAGAGTATTGTATGTATATATATATATATATATATATATATATATATATATATATATATATACACACACACAATGTGGGAAGCTTGTGGAAGGCTACCCGAAATGTTTGACCCAAGTTAAACAATTTAAAGTCAATGCTACCAAATACGAATTGAGTGTATGTAAACTACTGACCCACTGGGAATGTGACGAAAGAAATAAAAGCTGAAATAAATCATTCTCTCCACTACTATTCTGACATTTCACGTTCTTAAAATAAAGTGGTGATCCTAACCTTTTTACTAGGATTAAATGTCAGGAATTGTCAAAAACTGAGTTTAAATGTATTTTGCCAAGGTATATGTAAACTTCCGTCTTCAACTGTACATGCATACACACACACACACACACACACACACGATACAACGGGTGGTTCTAATCCTGAATGCTGATTGGTTAAAACTGCATTCCAGTTGATGTCAATTCCACAAATTACCACCGGCTAAATCTATGACGTTAAAATGCCTATTTACTCTGTTCCATCTGACTGCGCAATACACTTTCTCATCAGCCCAGCCAGGCACTTTATAAACTTGATCTCCACTATAAAAAGCATCTAGACATTCTCACATTTCTTTTAGAGTAACATTTAGTTTTCAACAGCAGAGATTTGTATAAATCTTGTCTGTCTGTCTCTCTGACATTTGTAACACTGTTTCAATATTCAAATTCGATCTCCAGCTGTCCCATAGTAATTCACGTGTCGGGACGGGACAGGCAGGCAGACAGCGTTTCTCAGCCAGAAGAAATGCCAATTGAAAAAAAGCAGCAAGTTTGCAGTCTTTCCAGCTTCGGTTTGAAGTGATTCTGTTAGTTGTGTTGTTGGCTAGCTCCTCTGAACAAAAGTGTCATGCGCACAGCAAACCTTCTTGCCACAGCTCGCATTGATGTGCCATCCTGGATGAACTGCACTACCTGAGCCACTTGTGTGGGTTGTAGACTCCGTCTCATGCTACCACTAGAGTGAAAGCACCGCCAGCATTCAAAAGTGACCAAAACATCAGCCAGGAAGCATAGGAACTGAGAAGTGGTCTGTGGTCACCACCTGCAGAATCACTCCTTTATTGAGGGTGTCTTGCTAATTGCCTATAATTTCCACCTGTTGTCTATTCCATTTGCACAACAGCATGTGAAATTTATTGTCAATCAGTGTTGCTTCCTAAGTGGACAGTTTGATTTCACAGAAGTGTGATTGACTTGGAGTTACATTGTGTTATTTAAGTGTTCCCTTTATTTTTTTGAGCAGTGTATTAACATTCAATATGTTTTCCACCTAGTCCTTTAAAACAGGAGAGTGCGGTCTTGGGGCATAATACAAGAAAATATATAATATATATTTTAAGAAAAAGGTTTGTTAATGAGGGCCCATGGTTACAGAAATGTTGTAGGCCAGTCAGTGTCTGTCTGTATGTGTTACGTACCTTGAGAGACAGCATGGTACTGGCCAGGTTTGTTCTCTGGATTTCAGGCACATTGCTGGTGAGCATCTCGTCTCTGTAGGCTCTCTCTGTAAATAGCCGGTAGCATTTCCCAGGGCCAGTTCTTCCAGCCCTACCAGAACGCTGCTTAGCTTGGGCCTGAGAAATATAGTGAAAGCAATTAATTTAGATTGGATGTCAATGCTCTCGACTACACAAAGTACACTGTTGAGTGTGAAAAACCCAGCAGCGTTGCAATTCTTGACACAAAACGGTGCCCCTGGCACCTACTGCCATACCCCGTTCAAAGGCACTTAAATCTTTTGTCTTGCCCACTCACCCTCTGAATAGCAAACACACAATCCATGTCTCAATTGTCCCAAGGCTTAAAAATACTTATTTAACCCGTCTATCAACACTGATTGAAGTGGATTTAACAAAATAAATCAATAAGGGATCATAGCTTTCACATGGATTCACCTGGTCAGTCTGTCATAGAAAGAGCAGGTGTTTATAACGTTTTCAGTGTTCCTTCTCCATGTACGATAATGATATCTGCATACGTCTTATTCAACCTACCTGTGATATGGGGGTCACCACTAATTGGTCGACGCCAGTCTTGGAATTGTAGACATTCTGCTTCACAAAGCCTGGGTCCACCACATAGTAGATCCCATCAATAGTCAGAGACGTCTCAGCAATGTTAGTGGCAATGATTACCTGCAGAATCAAATAACACAAAATGATTAGGCTTAGTCCTACCTGATATCGGGCATGTGTGGCAGCAGGAGATTGTGTGTGTGTTTTTGGGACCGTTCTGGTTTGTGTTTGGGTGGGCACTTCTGATACCTTCCTGCTGCCGGGGGGAGCTGGGTCAAAGATACGGGTCTGCATCTCGCTTGGCAGCGCGGAGTAGACAGGTAGAATGATGAGTTCAGGCACTTCAGGTCCCAGAGACTTCATCCGTTCATACAAGATCTCACAAGCTGTGTCAATCTCCTCCTGACCCGTCAGAAACACCAGGACATCACCTGCGAAAAAGGGGCGAGAGAGGACAATGAGTCACTGATGGCCGAATCCTTAACTACGGATGTCAATCAAGGAGTTCAGTCATTGCGGATGTATGCATTGTAACCGTGTTTGAACCGTACCTGGAGGCTCGGTCAGGTGGATCTGCATGACGGTGATGAGACTGGCGTCCAGGTAGTCCGTCTCAGGCTCTTTGCAGTAGAGCACCTCCACTGGGAAAGTACGTCCTGGGATGGTAAAGATGGGCGCCTCGAAGAAGTACTGGGAGAACTTGACGGCATCTAGCGTCGCTGAGGACACAATCAGCTTCATGTCTGGGCGTTTCTTCACTGTCTGAAATTGACAGAGAGCATTCAAAAGGAATTAACACACAGTCAAGGAAATATTTAGACTGTTCCGTTATGAACAAGACCCTGGTGTACCTTCTTGAGTAGACCAAAGAGCACATCAGTATGGATGGTCCTCTCGTGGGCCTCGTCAAGCATGATGATGGTGTACTGACCCATGTCCGGATCTATCAGACATTCCCTCTGCAGCATACCATGTGTCATGTACTTGATCACCGTCTCAGGACTGGTGCAGTCCTCGAAACGGATGGTGTAGCCCACCTGGTGTGGAAAAGAATTGAGAGGTGAGAGGTCCCTCAAGAAAGGAAGTCATTGTTTACAAGCAAATTATAAGGAATACCAAGGTAAAACTGCTCACTCACCTCCTGGCCCAGACAGCAACCGTACTCTTCAGAGACTCTCTTGGCCACGGACATGGCTGCCACACGACGGGGCTGAGTGCAGCCGATCTTCCCCCGAGTGGAGTAGCCCGACTCGGCCAGGTACTGGGTGATCTGGGTAGTTTTCCCAGAGCCAGTCTCTCCAACCACAATCAGGATCTGATTATCGTGGACAGCCTAATAATGGAAAAGAGAGGTGAACAAAGTCAGATAAAATGTATCATTGAAACTGTTGAAGTCATAATGAAGTAGGGTAACATTAGAAATAAAGCAATGTTGACAACCTTATTTCTCCCTTTAGGGAAATTACTATTACAAACCTGTATGAGCTGCTCTTTGAGCTTGTAGATGGGCAGGCTCTCTCTCTGCTCCAGGATGGACATTGCTGTCTTCTTGCCATAAGAGGCCTGGTTGCCCCCAAATGCATGTTTCTTCCACTCCGGGACGCCGTCTGGCATCATGCCGATTCCTCTCATGTTGGCTGCAATCTGCCTTCCATCAACTGTGTAAGAGAGAAGCGTCTTTAATTGAGATGAACTGGCATGATATTTAACCTCCACCCACTTCAGATGACTGGTGATCCAGACCCAGTCTAGGGCCCTGGGAGGAACCTTTACACCCACACAGCCTCCCCTATAACCCTGGGCCATGGAGGACACGGCACACTACAGCAGGCCACTCTATCCGGCCTGTTAGGATGCTAAAGGAAACCAGACAACTATTGATGTAGTGCTGTTCTTGTCTATTAATGGTCGGTATTATGTCAAGTTTCATGTGAACCCCAGGAAGAGTAGCCGAGGAGGAACACTGGACCGGACTGTGCTTTACTATGTGGTAGTGACCTTGTGGAGGGCAGAAAGGAAAGCATGATAAACCACATGGTTGGAAAGCATACTGTATGTCTGGCATCCCTAATGCACTGTTTGTGTGTGGTCCAGGTCCTTACAGTCAGGCAAAGGGTCGACCCAGTGCTTGTTGAGGCCAATAGGTATGCAGTCCATCTCAGCCATTCGCTGAGCCTGCTTCACCTCCCTCCTCTCCTTAGCCAAAGCACTCTGCATCATGGCTGCCTGGGACAGCGAGCCGTCTGGATTCTGACAGAGGGAAACCGAGAGAACGGCATTTGTTCACACTACACGGGACAATAGAAAACAGTTAGGCCTAAAAAAAAGGTAGGGTGAAAGTAGCGAAGTGCAGAGGAATATAAAACATACCTTTACAATCTTGACAGGGCTCATGTCCATACTCTGTTTAGTGTGTCCTCTCAGGAACGGAGGCTCCTCCTCCACTAGCTCAATCTCCAGGTCCTGATCTGAATGAAATAAAATGTGCAATTAGTACACTGCAGTCAATGTATGCTTTCTAGGAGTGTGCATCTTCCCTTTCAAAGACGGTTCGATACACATCTAGATACACGGGCTCCAATACGATACAGAAACGATACGTTGTAGTTTGAAGCGATCCAGTTTGATTAGGAGGAGGAAATTGATTGCGTGAAGACATTCATTTTCCAATCGAAAATTAAAATCTGCTTCTGATGGAGCTCAGGAGCTGGGCTACTCTGAGCTAGAGCTTCTCTGAGGGGACTTCTCTGAGGGGATTTCTCTGAGCGAGTGTGTATGGAACAGCCTGGATGTGGACATGGTTGCCAGTTTCTACTATCTGGTCATGCTACAAAGGACAGAGGAATGTCTAAACCGTGAAACCGACATGGTTCTTATACCATAAAGCTACAAAAATGTTAATATTTGTTGTTGAAGAAATATTTTCCATTTCATGTCAATTCTTCCCTCCGCCACTAAATGGTAGGCAAATATCGTCATGAATCAATGTAATGTTCTTTCCAGCATAATGTCACTGCAGGTTAGTATAATTTGCAGTCAATCACCTGCATTCTTATGCCACAAAGATCACAGCAGGTAATGGTCAGGCGATAAAATTCACTTTTATTGTCTAAGTTGTAGCAAATTGACTAATTAAACCATTCTATCCATACAATGGAGACTTGACTGTTGAATTTCTGTGAGTTAGTCCTGATTGTGTCCGTTGCTCTATAAGGTTAACATTATAGCCAAAGTTGCGCTTTCTAGTATGAGCAAATAGCTTACTGGGCAGTAGGCACTAGTGGGTGGGGAGATGAGGAAATGTGACAAACATGGCAAAACATTACCCGTTTAGAGTAAAAAAAACTTTTGCTACGGTGAACGACTAATGAACAGACCCCAGGTTGTTTCATTGGTTGCTGATTCTATTCATCCATAGAAAAAATAAATAATTGTCTGCCACTTTAAATATATTATAATGTATCAATTGAATGTTATTTTAAGCATAATATCACTGCAGGTATAATTCTCAGTCAATCACCTGCATTCTAAAGCCACAAAGACCGTTGACAAGGTTGAAAGGGGATACTGTTGAAATCCCCTTTTAATCGCCTAAATTGTAGCAATTTTACTAAATTAACCCATTCTACCCACACAATGGAGACTTGATTTCACAGTTGATGGAAAGTTAGGTGTGTGCGTTATGGGTTATTTGTGAAAGCCTGTATGAGAATGCAGCATGACTGTAGCTGCATACAGAACGGAATTTTCCCTGACTCAGAGAGAACACCCAGTCTTAAAATGGAACAGGTAGTAATGAGGACAGGAGAGTGTGTGTTCAAAGGACAGAGGTACGTCTAACCATAACTTTAAAGTGAAACCAACACGGTTCTTATACCAAAAAGCTGAAATATGTTGTTCTTGAAGTCGAACATCTCAAGTAAATGTTGTACAGAGTGAGCTTCTCTTTTCCTCCTGCTCCAACAATGCAGTTGGGCTAGCAAAAATGATTGCTGTCCTTTTTACAAAATGAGCTACCAACTTTGCCTATTCATGTAAAGATGACCATATACACCGACGGTTTAAAGGGGTAATCAGAATTTGGAACAAAAACAAAGTGTTCTCCCCACCCGTTTCAGTAAAAAAGCTGGAGAAATGTAACCACTCAAATTCACGGACAGAGCATTGGATGCAAGAACTGACCATCCATGATATCAAAACTATAGTTTTGATCTTGTTTTGAGGCTATATTGTGTTTGTTTACACTTACTTTGTTTTCAAGCTTATATTTTGGGTTCTGATGGGGGTACTAAAGCTCATGAGCCATTTATTTATAAGTTATATTCTTCAAGAATCAATTTCATTAATCAATAATTATTTTCATTAATCATCCTAAAATGGATGAAGCAACTGCAGACTGCACCTTTAAGGCAACACTACCAAAAGCTATTTCTGATGGTGAACCTGAGCAATCTAAATTAAAACGACGTAAATCCCAAATCAGCAGGTAGATCAGAGAGAGGCCTACCTTTTGTTAGACAGCGCGCACTCTGCGCAAAGTTGTTATTGAGCTACTGATAGGCATTGAGGTTGCTCGGCATGCATTGACTTGTAGATCAACGACTGTCATACGCAGTTACAAGTGAAAGTCTACTTCCTTTGCACAGTATTCACATTTTTGCAGGCTTAAAATTCAATCTAAAAAGGGATTATAATTCGCCCCCCCGAACAATCTACACATTTTCAAAGTGAAAGAAAAGTTATAAAACCTAAAAATGTTAAATGTCTGGATTGCGTATGTTTTCGTACCCCAGAGTTAATACTTGGTGGAAGCACTTTTGGCAGCCATTACAGCGGAGAATCATTTTTTAAAGATTCTAACTACTTTGCACAACTCTTAGGGCAACATACAGTGGCTTCAGAAAGTGTTCATACCCCTTAAATTTGTCCACATTTTGTGTTACAGCCTGATTTAAAATGGAATATATTTCCAAAAAAGAATTCACTGGCCTACACACAATACCCCATAATGTCAAAGTGGAATTATGTTGAGACATTTTTACAAATTAATTAAAAAAATTAAAAGCTGAAATATCTTGAATAAATAAGCATTCAACCCCTTTGTTAAGGCAAGCTTAAATAAGTTCAGGTGTAAACATTTGCTTAACAAGTCACATAATACGCTGCATGAACTTTGTGTACAATAATATTGTGTAACATGATTTTTGAATGACTACCTCATCTCTGTACCCCACACATACTGTAAGGTCTGTAAGGTCCCTCAGTCGAGCAGTGAATTTCAAACAGAGACCAGGGAGGTTTTCCAATGCCTCACAAAGAAGGGCACCTATTGGTAGATGTGTAAAAATAAAAAAAGCAGACATTGACTATCCTTTTGAGCATGGTGAAGATATTAATTACACTTTGAATGGTGTATCAATACACCCAGTCACTACAAAGATACAGGTGTCCTTCCTAACTCTGGAAAACGGTTAAAGAACTTGGAGAATAAACCCTCCACGTCACAGCATCCCATGTACCTTAATGTTGATGTAGTGGTTGTTACTGACAAGGAGCACATGGCTGAGCTCTTTAAATCACCACTTCATTAAGTCAGGATTCCTATTTGACTCTGCCATGCCTCCTTACCCGTCCAACATTTCCTCATCTCCCACCCTTTCTAATGCGACTAGCCCCGATGCTCCTCCCTCTTTTTCCCCTGCCCCTTCTGATAAGTTCCTCCCTATAGGTAGTCACTGATTCCGAGGTGCTAAAGGAGCTCCTTACACTTGACCCCCCAAAAAAATCTGGGTCAGATGGTTTAGATCCTTTCTTCTTTAAGGTTGCTGACCCTATCCTCACCAAGCCCATCTCTGACCTTTTTAACCTGTCTCTCCTCTCTGGGGAGGTTCCCATTGCTTGGAAGGCAGCCACGGTGTGTCCTTTATTTAAAGGGGGAGATCAAGCTGATCCTAACTGTTATAGGCAAATTTCTATTTTGCCGTGCTTATCTAAAGTGTTGGAAAAACTTGTCAATAATCAACCGACTGGCTTTCTTGATGTCTATAGTATTCTCTCTAGTATGCAATCTGGTTTCCGCTCAGGTTACGGATGTGCCACTGCAACCTTAAAGGTCCTAAATGATGTCACAATTGCCCTTGATTCAAAGTAATGTTGTTCTGCTATTTTTATTGACTTGGCCAAAGCTTTTGATACGGTAGACCATTCCATTCTTGTGGGCCGGCTAAGGAGTATTGGGTGTATCTGAGGGGTCTTTGGAATGGTTTGCTAATTACCTCTCTCAAAGAGTGCAGTGTATTAAGTCAGAACATCTACTGTCTAAGCCACTGGAGTACCCCAAGGCTCGATCCTAGGCCCCACTCTCTTCTCAATTTACATTACCAACATAGCTCAGGCAGTAGGAAGCGCTCTCATCCATTTATATGCAGATGATACAGTCTTACTCAGCTGGACCCTCCCCAGATTTTGTGTTAAACACTCTTTCTCTGCCCTTAACCTTGTTCTGAACACCTACAAAACAAAGTTAATGTGGTTTGGAAAGAAGAATGCCACTCTACCCAAAGGTGTGATTACTACCTCTGAGGGTTTAGAGCTTGAGGTAGTCACCTCATTCAAGTACTTGGGAGTATGGCTAGACGGTACACTGTCCTTCTCTCAGCACATATCAAAGCTGCAGGCTAAAGTTAAATCTAGACTTGGTTTCCTCTATCGTAATCGCTCCTCTTTCACCCCAGCTGCCAAACTAACCCAGATTCATATGACCATCCTACCCATGCTAGATTACAGAGATGGAATTTGTAGATCTGCAGGTAAGGGTGCTCTCGAGCGGCTAGATCTTCTTCACCATTCGGCCATGAGATTTGCCACCAATGCTCCTTATAGGACACATCACTGCACTCTATACTCCACTGTAAACTGGTCATTTCTGTATACCCATCGCAAGATCCGCTGGTTGATGCTTATTTATAAAACCCTCTAACGCCTCAATCCCCCCTATCTGAAATACCTATTGCAGCCCTCATCCTCCACATCAAATCAAACTTTATTTGTCACATGCTCCGAATACAACATGTGTAGACCTTATTGTGAAAAGCTTACTTACAAGTAGGGCTGCAAAGGGTCGGAAAAGTTCTGGTAATTTCCCCCGGAAATTTTCCATGGGAAGTTACGCCCAGGAATTTTGGAAATGTTGCTTAAATTCATCAAAAAATTTGGCTTATAACAGTGAACCTTTTTTGTGGGATACACGTAAGGCAATTCTAGGTCTTGTGGCATATTTTGGTTAAACTATCCCCAATTCAATGGAATTGCAACCCTCTACATGCACAGTGCACTCTTCCATCACATGTACAGCTGATTCTCAAGATCTTGCACACTGAGATGCTATTGAGCCCACACTACGACACTGTCTGAGCCATGGACTACATGCTTTCTGGTAAATTTATATTACAATACTGGCTGGGGTGAATATATTTTATATGACATACATGATTTTTTGTTAACTAGTAAATAGTAGCACACAGCAAAGTCCGTTTAAATCATTTATAACTTGTTAACAATTTCGGCTAGTTAGTTATTGCTACCATGTGGGTTTTAGCTTGCTAGAGCCTGCTAACTGAGGAGTGTTAATTCACCTGTTTCCATACATGTTTCATTTTAAAACATGTATCTTACAAAGGAGTTGTTTAATCTAACTGCTTAACTATTTATCTGTACAAGGAATTGTATTTGTTTTTTTACTCATTTTTTCTCATCTTTACAGGAAAATGCGACGGGCATTATCTGATGTGTGGAGACATTTCACTGCAGCTAATGTAGAAGGAAAAGCTGTGTACATTTGCAAATACTGTGCCAAATCATGTGAAGAATGCAACAAAGATGCAGAATCATCTGTCCAAGTGCATAAAGTTCCCTCAGCGCTCACAACAAGCAACCTCTGACAAAAGTCACTCTACTTCTATTCGAGGTGAAAATGATGAATCAGACACCTTATCGATAGCAACAGCTCATGGTCCTCCTGGAATCAGAAGTTTTTTTTGACTCAATGGAGGAACCTAGTCAGAGAAATGCTGATGAATGTCTTGCTCGAGCAGTGTATGCAACTGTTTCACCACTGATGCTCACAGGCAATGTGTATTGGCAGAGACTTCTGAATGTTCCTCCCCCAGAATACACCCCTCCAACCAGACATGCTTTATCTACTCATTTGCTGGATGCATAGTTCAACAGAATTCAAGTGAAGGTCAAGCAAATCATAGAGAAAGCAGACTGCATTGCAATCATCTCCGATGGGTGGTCGAATGTTCGTGGGCAAGGAATAATTAACTACATAATCTCCACCTCTGAACCAATATTCTACAAGAGCACAGACACAAGGGACAACAGACACACCCATTGTATCAATGACCTTGGACCACAGAAGGTATTTCCACTGGTGACAGACAATGCTGCAAACGTAAAGGCTGCTTGGTCTAAAGAGTCCTACCCTCACATCACACCCATTGGCTGTATTGCTCATGCATTGAATCTGCTCCTCAAGGACATCATGGCACTGAAAACAATGGATACAATCTACAAGAGAGCCAAGGAAATGGTTAGGTATGTGAAGGGTCATCAAGTTATAGCAGCAATCTACCTCACCAAGCAAAGTGAGAAGAATAAGAGCACCACATTGAAGCTAACCAGCAACACCTGTTTGAGGTGGTGTTGTCATCATGTTTTACAGTCTCCTGGAGGGGAAGGAGTCTCTCCAAGAAATGGCCATATCACAGTCTTCTGATATGGACAGCCCCATCAAGAGGATCCTCCTGGATGATGTATTTTGGGAGAGAGTGGTAAGCAGCCTAAAACCTACAGCAGTAGCCATTGCACGGATTGAGGGAGACAATGCCATCCTGTCTGATGTTCAGACTCTGCTTGCAGATGTAAGAGAAGAAATCCGTACTACCCTGCCCACTTCACTGTTCCTCCATGCAGAGGAAACTGCAGTTTTGAAATACATCAAAAATCGTGAAGACGTCTGCCTGAAGCCCATACACGCCGCAGCGTACATGTTGGACCCCAAGTATGCTGGCAAGAGCATCCTGTCTGGTGCAGAGATCAACAAGGCCTATGGTGTCATCACTACCGTGTCTCGCCACCTTGACCTGGATGAGGGCAAGGTTCTTGGCAGTCTGGCGAAGTACACTTCCAAGCAAGGGCTTTGGGATAGAGATGCATGGCAGTTGTGCCAACATATCTCATCAACCACCTGGTGGAAGGGACTTTGTGGATCTGAGGCTCTTTCCCCTGTTGCCTCCATCATCCTCCAAATCCCACCAACATCAGCCACCTCAGAGCACAACTAGTCCTTGTTTGGGAACACGCACACCAAAGCATGCAACAGGCTGACCAATACAAGGGTTGAAAAATTGGTAGCCATCCGGGCAAATGAGGCTTTTTGAGCCTGACAACGAGCCATCCTCAACAAGGTTGGAAAGTGAAAGTGAAGATGAGGCCTCAGAATCTGATGTTCAAGAGGTGGACATTGAGGAGGTCCAGAGAGAAGACATGGAAGCCTGAGAGGAAGACAACCAAAGCTTTAGTTTCTAGACTATCATTTTACAGATGTATGTTGAAAACATTTTTTGGGAGATGCGATTGATCATTGGGGATCATTCAATATTCTCTTTTGTTGTTCAGTGAAATCATCCCATGTGAAGAGTCAACTAATTTAACTAAAGTTCAATTCGTAACTAAATTACTAAGTTATTTTTATTTCTATTGGAAGGATTTAATCATTTGCAATTATGTCTACTTATGATAAGGTAAAAGGTTTGTTTGTCTCCATATGATATGGTAAATATAACCAATGCAAAAAACAACTACATTTCAATGGTATCAATATTAATTTGCATATATTTCCGTTAATTACCATATATTGCCGTTAATTCCCACGGAACGTTTCCACCTCTGAATATTACCCAAAATGTGCAACCCTGCTTACAAGCCCTTAACTATTTCTTGAACTGGGTTGCTCCTCTTTTCAGTTTGCTGCAGCTAGCGACTGGAACGAGCTGCAAAAAAAAAAAAACACTCAAACCTGGACAGTTATCTCCATCTCTTCATTCAAAGACTCAATCATGGACACTCTTACTGACAGTTGTGGCTGCTTCGTGTGATGTATTGTTGTCTCTATCTTCTTGCCTTTGCGCTGTTGTCTGTTCCCAATAATGTTTGTGCCATGTTTTGTGCTGCTGCCATGTTGTGTTGCTACCATGCTGTGTTTTCATGTGTTGCTGTCTTAGGTCTCTCTTTATGTAGTGTTGTGGTGTCTCTCTTGTCCTGATGTGTTTTTTTCCTATATATATTTTTTATAATCCCAGGCCCCCGTCCCCGCAGGTTGCCTTCAGCTTTTTGGTAGGCCAGCAATGTAAATAATAATTTGTTCTTAACTGACTTGCCTAGTTAAATAAAGGTTAAATAAAATAAATAACTTAGTTGCGGGAGAGAAAGGAAACCGCTCAGGGATTTCAGCATGTAGCCAATTGAAACAGTTACAGAGACGGGACGTAGGCTTCCTTCTTTTACATTTTTCATACAAGCCAGTAATATGGAGTGAATGCAATGTTGTTGATCTTCCGTATTTACAATTATTGTAGTGGCAGCATCATGTTATGGGTATGCTGGTCACCGGCAGGGACTAGGGAGTTTGTCAAAAACGTACACAGTTTGGGGACACACCCCAAAAGATGAGAAGTGTTTTCATAAGGTAGAAAGAAAGTACAATTAGTGAAAACGTTAGTGAACCGGCGGTTGTAACTTTGAATAGATTTTCATACTGATTCATGCTACATTTGGATTGTTTTTGACCGATGCATTTTAAACAATAAAAACCAGATTCCGATTTGTATCGATGAATCAATACACACCTAATGCTTTCAGTAGATCACTGCACCCCCCCCCCCCAAAAAAAACATGCTAAAATGTTACCTTCTTCATCATCAATTTTTGGGAGGATACCCGTCTCCTCGTCAAAGTCAGGGAACTCCTCTTTAGAAAGAACATTAGCAGCAATCATCTGAGGACAGGGGGAAAAAAACATGTATAGATCAACTTAACACTAATAAAATGAGCCAAGATGTCTTGATGAACCCTACATGTGTACACATACCTGGTTGATCTCCCACTTCTCGAGGTCTGATATCTTGGTCAGTCTCTTGCGCTCCAGTGTGTCATCCTCCAACTCAGGGGCGTGGCCCAGGTTGAGGTCGGTTGGGCGGTCGGGGTTCCTCATGATTTTCTCCTCCCCACCATCAGGGCCCTGGTTCCTCCTCCTGTTGGGGTTCAGGTCCTCCCCTGTTTCCTGGTCTACATCCTGGCAACCAAGAGTAGAGTATAAGTTTCAGTTATAATTTAATTTAGCTTCATCATACTTACCAAAGGGCAGTAGGCTTTGAATTCATTCCTGCTCTGTGTTGCTGTCTTACCTTCATGCTGAGACTGGTCTTGGAGCCAGTGAAGGACAGAACCTTGATCTTGACTCGTTGACCTTTCTGGACCACATCAGCCACGTTGGCAACACGTCCCTCTTTGCGTAACTCAGAGATGTGCACCAACCCCTCCCAGCGTTTCCTACAATGAAAAACAAAAAAGGTTTTCAACATCGGGTTTTCAAAACATTGGATCACCGTAAGAGACAGAACGTGTTGGATACATGCTTTCGATATTTTCCAATTCTCTTTACTGACCTCAGCCCCTCCAGTTGCACGAAGCAGCCAAACTGAAGGATGCTGGTGACTTTGCCATTGAATATGTCCCCTACAGCAGGCTCTTCAGGTGGGGGCCTGTCCACGTGTTTGTCCTTATAGCGGTCAGAACCAACCTCAAAATCTCGATCCCTGGTGGGGCTCGGACTGCGATCACTCCAGCGGGAAACACGTTTTCGACCGCGTTTGAAGTCTCTGTCCCTCTCACGGTCACAAGACGGAGAGCGTGAGCGTCTCTTCCTGTCTCTGTCTTGGCTCCGACTTCTGCTTCGCTGCCTTTTGTTGTCCAACCTAAAACAAGAGCCATATACATTTAGAAAAATACCTCTTTTTCATCCAATTAAGGGTTTTGCTATTCATAGTGCACCATGGTTGGAAACCCTGTGAATTATCAAAATGTCCTTACCTGCTCGTTGAGTTTGTTCCACTGACACTGGGCATGAACATCTCCAATTCTTTCATGGCAGCATCTGCTACCCTCACATCATCTTCTTCTAGCGGAATCTGTGGGTGTTGTTAGAGAGCATTGATCTACTGACAACCATATGCTGTGTGTGGGGAGTGGGACGTAATAGCAGTGTCTTGTTTAATCGTATTTGTTTAGCCACTATGTATGTACTAATTTCTGAGAGACTTACGGGAGCTGGATTGTCTGGCCTGCACAATCCAGGAAACATCTCCTTCAGTTTGTCCTTCTCACTCTTCTGTTTAACCACAGGCTCAGAGGCTACCGCCATAAAATTAAAGAGATTCAGTATGACATTTTGAAATAGTTCAAATAATCAGATGCAGTGTATCAAATTGTATACCAGCATTGTATAAATCATACTTGAATGTCAGACATCAGCTGCATTCGACCCTAACCAGAGTTATATACAGAAATATGATCAACTAACCTTTGCTCGCAGATTCTTTTGACGGCCGCATAGTTTGAATAAGTCTGAGCAAATTGCTGATGAGAGAATCCTATGAAAGAGTGAAAGTGGATTCAAAACCAGAAAGTGTATTGAATGGCGGGCTAATTTTAAACATATCAAACAGCTACATCACACTATAAGACTTACTGTGAAGTCTGCTCCATTTTTCAGCAGAAGTGATTTGAAGCCATCGAATGTTGGTTTCTTTTCAGCAAGGCAGATGACAAACTCAGCTAAAAGAGACAGCAAGAATAATGAACTTCAGAAGAGGGGAAAAAATGGTAAACTACTATATTCTCTTAAGATAACTAACGTTATGCCTCTAAAATAAATAACTGATTAGCAGCAAGTTCTTTTTTTTTTTTTTTTGCCAATTATGCTCACATGAAACTAAACTAGCTAGCTTTTATGGAACTCAGGGAAATGTCAAATACTTAAACATGTTATGGGGTCCACACCACCCACCACACTTTCAAGGCAAAGTAACCATCTCCTGTACAATAGATAACGTTATGACAAAAAAAATACGTTTTACAATCGGAATTCTGGTTGTCAAACACTGGAGTAAAATTATTAACGTTAGCTAACTAAAACCAAAGGTAGCTAAGATAGCTAGCTTAGCAGCAAGCTCGTAAGATTATTCCAAATGTGGGGTGACAAAGGGAGTGTGTCGATTCAACTTGCCAAGATCTTTCTCGCAAATACCAAGATGGTTGTCAAGTTCTGTACACACTTTGGACACCAAAGACAGGTATTCAAGCCGCTTAAGCTCCTCAACTCCAAAATCTGCCATAGTCTCCAGTGTTTGTTTTGTTTTCAGAAAACGCAGGCATTGGTAACACGCACGTTACGTTATGAACTTCGACCACACTTCCGGGTAATTATTTTATTGGTCACCAGGTGGGGGTAAACTCATTGCCAATATGACAATCTAAACTCAAAGTATTTTTAATTTTTTTTCCCTTTATTTAACTAGGCAAGTCAGTTAAGAACAAATTTTTATTTACAATGACCACCTAACCTGGACGACGCTGGGCCAATTGTGCACCGCCCTATGGACCAGGGTCTGTAGTGACACCTCTAGCACTGAGATGCAGTGCCTTAGACCGCTGTGCCACTCAAGAGCCCCAAAACAGACATTGTGGTCTCCAGTGTGGCTGTCAATAAAACATTTCGAAATGAAACATTAGCAACAAAAAGTAAGAGAGCGATACATTTAATGAGTGCAGAAAATGTTAGGATTTCACTAGCACAGTAAAGCAATCACTCAAAGCTAAATCAAAGACAATGTCCAAGTATTAAGTTCCATCCTGGTATTTCCCTTCGTTGTATAAAACTATAGTTTGTCTTTTATAGTAGGCTGTCTCAGACCACTGCTTTTAAAACAAAGACGTTCACTGTCAAATTACTGCCCAGTCCCCTTCCTATTCAATTTATTTTTCAGAAGTTTACACACAGGTCAGATGTGACATTCAAGTAAAACAAACATGTTTCGTTGTCCATGATACTCAAATATAAGATTGATTCTCCTCAGGGGATGATACATTTTTATTCATGTTACCCAGGTAAGCCTGTAAGGACAGGAGAGCAATTACCTAATTTTACTAGTTGACTGCTATACAGGTCAAGTGAAATAATTCAGCCTACCAGAATTCAGCTCAAAATGCTAGAATTGCAGTTAATAGAAAACAGCTGAGCACACAACACATACTTGACACATGTCCAAAACAAGTAGATAACGACCCATCTTTATCAATCGCATGTTACAGCTAACAAGGCCTGTTGGCAGACAATGTCTCTCCATGGTATTTCTCAACCAGCTGATATAGGAATGTGTCCCTCTCTTCCTGTGTTGCGATACAGGATGCACATCCTAGCGCCGCCGAAAGGCGCGGGAGATTCTCCAAGCGTTGGGCTCTTCGTAGCGGTTGTAGAGGGGCTCGAGGCGCTGCTGCTTCTTCTGTTTGCTGAGGCGCGTGGGGTCGGACACTTTGAAAAAGGCCGGCGAGAACTCTACCAGCCAGCGTGGGTCAATGGTGGTCACCTCCCTCATGTACTCCTTAGTGGTGAGCACCAACTCATGGTACACCACCCTGTGGAGAGAGAAATAAGAGGATCAGGCAAGAGGAAAAGGATGCCCAGGATGGCTCAGTAACAGGTGACATTCAATGTACACTAGTGACTAATCCATTAGTCCCCATGGTAATCAAAAAGGAGAGTTGACTCACCACTCAGGCTGGCGGTTGAACAGGGCACTGGAGGGGTGGATGTACACCACCTGCTGGTCAATGAGGGTACGGTAACCCTCCTGGGGATCCTTTTTGGCTGCGTTCCGGAAGAAACCACTGCAGATGGCCTTCTGCACACGCACTGTGGCCTTTCCACAAGTCACCACATCCAGTTTATGTCTGAAAAGAGGTAAAAGGTTTTGGGATTTGTGTGAGAAGATTTCTAGGAAGTGAGGTTTCTTTACCAGATATACAATTACCTTGATCATCAAATGGACAGTGGCACCTACCTGTCCATGATACCCAGCATCTGTTTGCGGATATCCTGGGCTCTACGCAAGGAACGGGCCTGGATGAAGTTCTCGTAGCACCAGGGGTTGGAGAACTTGTTGTTCTTCCAGGAGTTATAGACAGCCAGCAGAGTAAGGTGGTCTCCCTCGGCCTGGTGGAACTTGGCCTTCTTCTGGTCAGCCAGGGCCTGCTTGTCCTGAGACACAGAATAAAAGCACTGTTAGTCAACAAATGATCAACAACGGCACACCATACAACTGCCTCATTGAGGTCTCCAACCATAATGGTAAGCCTCAACACAACATTCAACTGTGCCGCAAAGAAGGAAAAAAAAGATCTAATCACGATACCCAGAGGAGTGATACGACGCCATTTCAGTGTTTATGAGTCGTGTGATTTGCCGTACCTTGGGCCTGTAGAAGACGTTCTGCACAGACAGCATGGAGACGATGGTGAGCATCTCCTCACTGCAGCCCAGGTGGACGGACATGATCAGCATCTTACACAGCATGGGCTCCAGAGGGAACTCAGCCATCTGACAGAGAGATGGAAATAATGAATTGGTAATTAATCCTCACTTTTGCCTTTCTTAACAACAGTCTCCTTTTTTGGTATAAACTTTTACCCTGCGTCCTAGACGAGTGAGCAACCCTTCATCGTCAAGAGACCCCAGAGTGTAGAGCTGCTCCATGGCTGTGATCAGCGTCTCCATGGGTGGAGCGTCCATGAAATCAAACGAAAGCAGGTCATTGATGCCCATGGCCTGAAGGAATAAGGAGAAAGGGAAGTCAGGGGATGTCACGGGACGAGTAGGTCTGACAAGTCTAGATCAGACGCATGTACAGTGAAACAAGGTCTAGCTCCTTTTGTTACTGTGTGCATACCTTGAGGGACAGCACAGTGCTGGCCAAGTTAGTTCTCTGGATCTCAGGCACGTTGGTGGTGAGCATCTCGTCTCTGTATGCTCTCTCTGTGTACAGCCTGTAGGTCTTCCCTGGACCAGTTCTTCCAGCTCTTCCAGCCCGCTGCTTGGCTTGGGCCTAAGTTACATTGGCATATCAAATCCTAATTGCAAGGTATGCAAAGGGCTTGATTGACAACAATCTGGGTACATTTAGAATATAAATATGAATGGAGTGATTAACCAGCCTACCTGTGAAATGGGAGTCACCACCAGCTGGTCAATACCAGTCTTGGAGTTGTACACCTTTTGCTTCACAAATCCTGGGTCCACAACGTAGTAGATCCCGTCAATGGTCAGAGACGTCTCAGCAATGTTAGTGGCAATGACAACCTTTCTGCTGCCGGGGGGAGCTGGGTCAAAGATACGGGTCTGCATCTCGCTTGGTAGCGCGGAGTAGACAGGTAGAATGATGAGTTCAGGCACTTCAGGTCCCAGAGACTTCATCCGTTCATACAAGATCTCACACGCTGTGTCAATCTCCTCCTGACCCGTCAGAAACACCAGGACATCACCTGCGAAAAAGGGGCGAGAGAGGACAATGAGTCACTGATGGCCGAATCCTTAACTACGGATGTCAATCAAGGAGTTCAGTCACAAGGAGCGAGAGAGGACATAAAGGTTGATAACTCTTTACAATCAAGGTTGAATCTCAAACTGACATTTTATAGCAATGGATTTGCATTCATGCAGTGATTTAGGTCAATGACTACAAATTACAGTTAAGACTATAGACTGGGTATAACCTTCGTTAACACCGTACCTGGAGGCTCGGTCAGGTGGATCTGCATGACCGTGATGAGACTGGCGTCCAGGTAGTCCGTCTCAGGCTCTTTGGTGTAGAGCACCTCCACTGGATAGGTACGTCCTGGGATGGTAAAGATGGGCGCTTCGTAGAAGTACTGGGAGAACTTGACGGCATCTAGCGTGGCTGAAGTGACAATCAGCTTCATGTCTGTGCGTTTCTGCACCGTCTGAAAACAGGGAGTTAGCTTAATACAAAACTTTCCTTTCAAATATTAACGATGTTTAGATCCTGAAGTCAAGGGGACACAAGACCCTGGTATACCTTTTTGAGCAGACCGAAGAGTACGTCAGTATGGATGGTCCTCTCGTGGGCCTCATCCAACATGATGATGGCGTACTGGCCAAGGTCCGGATCTATCAAACACTCTCTCAGCAACATACCATCTGTCATGTACTTGATCACCGTCTCAGGGCTGGTGCAGTCCTCGAAACGGATGGTGTAGCCCACCTGGTGTAGAAGAACGAAGGAACAAGTTAGAAATAACTAGGGCCAGACGTTTGAGATTGTTCTGCAATCAGATGTGTTAAGATACGCAGTGTGGCGAGATCGCTCACCTCCTGACCCAGACAGCAACCGTACTCTTCAGAGACTCTCTTGGCCACGGACATGGCTGCCACACGACGGGGCTGAGTGCAGCCGATCTTCCCCCGAGTGGTGTAGCCCGCCTCGGCCAGGTACTGGGTGATCTGGGTAGTTTTCCCAGAACCAGTCTCGCCAATAACAATCAAGATCTGGTTATCGTGGACAGCCTGTAATAGAGAAGCAGAGATGTGAGCAAAATGTTATGCCATAAATGATCAAAAACAGCTGATGTTGAAATAGGAATAATTAGCGATATATAATTTGCAAACTTTTGCACAAACCTGTATGAGCTGCTCTTTGAGCTTGTAGATGGGCAGGCTCTCTCTCTGCTCCAGGATGGACATTGCTGTCTTCTTGCCATAAGAGGCCTTGTTGCCCCCAAAGGCATGTTTCTTCCACTCCGGGATGTCAGTTGGCATCATGCCGATTCCTCTCATGTTGGCTGCAATCTGCCTTCCATCAACTGTGTAAGAGGGAAGCGTCTTTAATTGAGATGAACTGGCATGATATTTAACCTCCGACCCTTCAGATGACTGCTGATCCAGACCCAGTCTAGGACCCTGGGAGGAACCTTTACACCCACACAGCCTCCCCTATAACCCGGGGCCATGGAGGACACGGCACACTACAGCAGGCCACTCTATCCGGCCTGTTAGGATGCTAAAGGAAACCAGACAACCATCTCCAGCCCTGAAAACCCTGAGTGCTGCTACTGCTACACTGGAGGAAGTCTGATGTAGTGGCTCAGGCCGGACTGTGTTTTGGATTACTGTGTGCTTCCATACGGACTTACCATCAGGCAGGGGGTCTACCCAGTGTTTGTTCAGGCCCATGGGAATAGAGTCCATCTCAGCCTCTCGCTGACACTGCTTCACTTCCCTCCTCTCCTTAGCCAAAGCACTCTGCATCATGGCAGCCTGGGACAGCGAGCCGTCTGGATTCTGACAGAGGGAAACAAAGTGAGCTGCGATTGTTCACACTACTAAACAGGATGAAAGCACTCAAACAAGATTGCCTTGAAAGTAGGGTGATCAAGAGGACATGGAAACATACCTTAACAATCTTGACAGGGCTCATGTCCATACTCTGTTTAGTGTGTCCTCTCAGGAACGGGGGCTCCTCCTCCACCAGCTCAATTTCCAGGTCCTCATCTGAAAGAAAGACATGGGCAAATCAGCATCCAATACATTGATGTGAATCTAAACCAATAGCGGTTTTCTATGAAGCAAATGTACACGTAAATAGCCGTCTTTTATCAAACATAATTGCGTCGTTATTGAGGTTCGCTAGCGAGCTATTTTCGTTCGAAATTAACGCAACGTAGCCAACACTGCTAGCTAGCCAGCTGCCACCGAAGAGCATTGTAGAAACGATTACAATACAACGGAACGACTTGTTTTGTGTAGTGTTAGCTAGCTACATAGTTTTCTTTGCTAGCTTTGTATCTAAGATAATTGTGTAACTCTGAGTAATTATCGGTTAGCTAGCCAGCTAGTTTCGCCTGCCGCGCTGCCGTCCTCCTACCTAGCCAACACTGCTAGCTAACACTGCTAGCTAGCCAACTTCTACCGAATAGCAGCACTGTAGAAACTTACATTACAACGGAACGACTTGATTAGCGTAGTGTTAGCTAGTTGTCTTTGCTGTCCTTGTATCCATGATAATTGTGTAGTTTAGAGAAACTTAGAGAAACTGTCGAGGTCACCTAGCCAGCTTCACTTTCAACAACGCAGCTACTGCTAGCCAGGCTACTTCACCAGCCAGCAGTACTATATCATTTTAGTCAATAAGATTTTTAATTTTATTGATTTTTTGCTACGTAAGCTTAACTTTCTGAACATTCGAGACGTGTAGCCCACTTGTCATTCTAATCCCCTTTGCTTTAGCGTAGCCTCTTCTGTAGCCTGTCAAATATGTGTCTGTCTATCCCTGTTCTCTCCTCTCTGCACAGACCATACAAACGCCTCACACCGCGTGGCCGCGCCCACCCTAACCTGGTGGTCCCAGCCCGCACGACCCACGTGGAGTTCCAGGTCTCCGGTAGCCTCTGGAACTGCCGATCCGCGGCCAACAAGGCAGAGCTCATCTCAGCCTATGCGTCCCTCCAGTCCCTCGACTTCTTGGCACTGACGGAAACATGGCTCACCACAGATAACACTGCTACTCCTACTGCTCTCTCTTCGTCTGCCCACGTGTTCTCGCACACCCCGAGAGCTTCTGGTCAGCGGGGTGGTGGCACCGGGATCCTCATCTCTCCCAAGTGGTCATTCTCTCTTTCTCCCCTTACCCATCTGTCTATCGCCTCCTTTGAATTCCATGCTGTCACAGTTACCAGCCCTTTCAAGCTTAACATCCTTATCATTTATCGCCCTCCAGGTTCCCTTGGAGAGTTCATCAATGAGCTTGATGCCTTGATAAGCTCCTTTCCTGAGGACGGCTCACCTCTCACAGTTCTGGGTGACTTTAACCTCCCCATGTCTACCTTTGACTCATTCCTCTCTGCCTCCTTCTTTCCACTCCTCTCCTCTTTTGACCTCACCCTCTCACCTTCCCCCCCTACTCACAAGGCAGGCAATACGCTTGACCTCATCTTTACTAGATGCTGTTCTTCCACTAACCTCATTGCAACTCCCCTCCAAGTCTCCGACCACTACCTTGTATCCTTTTCCCTCTCGCTCTCATCCAACACTTCCCACACTGCCCCTACTCGGATGGTATCGCGCCGTCCCAACCTTCGCTCTCTCTCCCCCGCTACTCTCTCCTCTTCCATCCTATCATCTCTTCCCTCTGCCCAAACCTTCTCCAACCTATCTCCTGATTCTGCCTCCTCAACCCTCCTCTCCTCCCTTTCTGCATCCTTTGACTCTCTATGTCCCCTATCCTCCAGGCCGGCTCGGTCCTCCCCTCCCGCTCCGTGGCTCGACGACTCATTGCGAGCTCACAGAACAGGGCTCCGGGCAGCCGAGCGGAAATGGAGGAAAACTCGCCTCCCTGCGGACCTGGCATCCTTTCACTCCCTCCTCTCTACATTTTCCTCTTCTGTCTCTGCTGCTAAAGCCACTTTCTACCACTCTAAATTCCAAGCATCTGCCTCTAACCCTAGGAAGCTCTTTGCCACCTTCTCCTCCCTCCTGAATCCTCCTCCCCCTCCCCCCCCCCTCCTCCCTCTCTGCAGACGACTTCGTCAACCATTTTGAAAAGAAGGTCGACGACATCCGATCCTCGTTTGCTAAGTCAAACGACACCGCTGGTTCTGCTCACACTGCCCTACCCTGTGCTTTGACCTCTTTCTCTCCTCTCTCTCCAGATGAAATCTCGCGTCTTGTGACGGCCGGCCGCCCAACAACCTGCCCGCTTGACCCTATCCCCTCCTCTCTTCTCCAGACCATTTCCGGAGACCTTCTCCCTTACCTCACCTCGCTCATCAACTCATCCCTGACCGCTGGCTACGTCCCTTCCGTCTTCAAGAGAGCGAGAGTTGCACCCCTTCTGAAAAAACCTACACTCGATCCCTCCGATGTCAACAACTACAGACCAGTATCCCTTCTTTCTTTTCTCTCCAAAACTCTTGAACGTGCCGTCCTTGGCCAGCTCTCCTGCTATCTCTCTCAGAATGACCTTCTTGATCCAAATCAGTCAGGTTTCAAGACTAGTCACTCAACTGAGACTGCTCTTCTCTGTATCACGGAGGCGCTCCGCACTGCTAAAGCTAACTCTCTTTCCTCTGCTCTCATCCTTCTAGACCTATCGGCTGCCTTCGATACTGTGAACCATCAGATCCTCCTCTCCACCCTCTCCGAGTTGGGCATCTCCGGCGCGGCCCACGCTTGGATTGCGTCCTACCTGACAGGTCGCTCCTACCAGGTGGCGTGGCGAGAATCTGTCTCCTCACCACGCGCTCTCACCACTGGTGTCCCCCAGGGCTCTGTTCTAGGCCCTCTCCTATTCTCGCTATACACCAAGTCACTTGGCTCTGTCATAACCTCACATGGTCTCTCCTATCATTGCTATGCAGACGACACACAACTAATCTTCTCCTTTCCCCCTTCTGATGACCAGGTGGCGAATCGCATCTCTGCATGTCTGGCAGACATATCAGTGTGGATGACGGATCACCACCTCAAGCTGAACCTCGGCAAGACGGAGCTGCTCTTCCTCCCGGGGAAGGACTGCCCGTTCCATGATCTCGCCATCACGGTTGACAACTCCATTGTGTCCTCCTCCCAGAGCGCTAAGAACCTTGGCGTGATCCTGGACAACACCCTGTCGTTCTCAACTAACATCAAGGCGGTGGCCCGTTCCTGTAGGTTCATGCTCTACAACATCCGCAGAGTACGACCCTGCCTCACACAGGAAGCGGCGCAGGTCCTAATCCAGGCACTTGTCATCTCCCGTCTGGATTACTGCAACTCGCTGTTGGCTGGGCTCCCTGCCTGTGCCATCAAACCCCTACAACTCATCCAGAACGCCGCAGCCCGTCTGGTGTTCAACCTTCCCAAGTTCTCTCACGTCACCCCGCTCCTCCGCTCTCTCCACTGGCTTCCAGTTGAAGCTCGCATCCGCTACAAGACCATGGTGCTTGCCTACGGAGCTGTGAGGGGAACGGCACCTCAGTACCTTCAGGCTCTGATCAGGCCCTACACCCAAACAAGGGCACTGCGTTCATCCACCTCTGGCCTGCTCGCCTCCCTACCACTGAGGAAGTACAGTTCCCGCTCAGCCCAGTCAAAACTGTTCGCTGCTCTGGCACCCCAATGGTGGAACAAACTCCCTCACGACGCCAGGACAGCGGAGTCAATCACCACCTTCCGGAGACACCTGAAACCCCACCTCTTCAAGGAATACCTAGGATAGGATAAAGCAATCCTTCTGCCCCCCCCCCCCCCCTTAAAAGATTTAGATGCACTATTGTAAAGTGGCTGCTCCACTGGATGTCATTAGGTGAATGCACCAATTTGTAAGTCGCTCTGGATAAGAGCGTCTGCTAAATGACTTAAATGTAAATGTAAATGTAAATTACTCTTTTAGCACGGCTGTGCTGCGGCCATAGGTACGAGACGGAGCGCCGTAGATTAGCACAAACGTGCAAAGATTTTTTTTTTTTTTACACAACCTCAAGTGTACAATTGCTATTCTACAATGGGTTACGAGTCAAATAAAAAAAATATATATATATTTTCCAATCAGTTAGGTTGCCAGAGATGCGACCCTGTCGTTTGTTCTAAATGTTCCATTGCCATGCTGGCTGGCAACGCTATTATCCCTTGCTTGCTAGCTAGCTAGCCAACTACAACTAACACAGTCACGTCAAACTATGCTAAAATAGCAAAGTAGCTGCCTTTCATTTAGTTGGACCGGTATTTCTAGTGACATTTCTTTGTATATATGTATACACATAAAAATTATGCCGATTCATGACTGACTGGCTGCGAAAAGATGACCGTCTCATCCTGACACGTTCATTCTCAATAGGACAGTGGAGATCGAATTTCAATATTGATGCAAATATCGAGAGACTGACAGCAACGCTTATACAAATCCCTGTTGTTGCAAACCAAATGATAGGCTAGAAGCAAGAGGAAATAATGTCTCCATACTTTTTTTTTTTTTTTTTTTTTTTTACAGTGGAGATCAAGTTAATGAACTGGCTGGCTGGGCCGATGAGACAGTGGATGGGCAGGGATTTCTCAGGTGGAACAGAAAACGAGATGCCCATTTTTGCGTGATATGCTTACCCGTGCTAAACTGTTTTTTTGTATGGCTTAGAACTCGTCTCAACCAAATCACAAAGCTTGTTTTCACCAACCCGCTGTAGAACACACAATAACATAAGTCGTGTTTTACCTTCTTCATCGTCAACTTTGGGGAGGATACCAGTCTCCTCGTCAAAGTCAGGGAACTCCTCTTTAGAAAGAACATTAGCAGCAATCATCTGAGAACAGATGAAAATAGCATTATTAGATTTTTTAAAAATCACATTAATAACAGTCAAGAGGTCTTGATAAAAAATAAAAAACACACCTGTTTGATTTCCCACTTCTCGGGGTCTGATATCTTGGTCAGTCTCTTGCGTTCCAGTGTGTCATCCTCCAACTCAGGGGCGTGGCCCAGGTTGAGGTTGGTTGGGCGGTCGGGGTTCCTCATGATTTTCTCCTCCTCACCATCAGGGCCCTGGTTCCTCCTCCTGTTGGGGTTCAGGTCCTCCCCCGTTTCCTGGTCTACATCCTGTCAATCAAGAGGAGAGCCAGTGTTTCAGTAATAATTAAACATGTCTTTCATAGTGCTTTCCAAAAGCTCCAAAGTCTTTAAAACTTATTGGCACTCCAGTCTCCTTTTCACCTCCTTTAACAGCTGATTTCTTAACAAAAAGGGTACATCTCAATCTGTGGTCCAGGTAAGTCATGCCATAGCACCCAAGTGTGGGGGGGGGGGGGGGGCTTTTCTCTTTTGTTCCTCAAGCAAGGGGGTGGTCGATGACAAACCAACACCTTGAAGTTTGCAGTTGTCAAAATAAATAAACATTTTTAGGATAATAAATATAAAATATAATTTTTTTCGACAGGAAAAGTACTTTAAATGCCCATATTTTTACCAACATGATTACAGGGATGCAAACTGGTGAGCGCCCAAAAAGGTGATACATTTTTCACACGGAAATGTGCCTATTTTCAGTGGGTTTGTCACAACACCAACATTTACTAATGATGTGATACCAAATAGTATCGTGATACCACAGGGTTTGCCCCAGATTTCCTTCAGGCGAAAGAGACCAAAATGAGACCAAAATGGAACTCTTTCACCTGAAAAAAAGGCACTATGTCTGGAGAAAACCAAGCACAGCTCATCACCCGTCTAACACCATCCCTACTGTGAAGCATGGTGGCGGCAGCATCATGCTATGGGGGTGCTTTTCAGCAGCAGGGACTGGGAGACTGGTAAGGATAGGGAGAACAATGAATGGCGCCAAATACAGGCAAATCCTTCATGAGAACTTGCTTCCGAGTGTAAATGAACTTAGACTGGGGTGAAGATTTACATTCCAACAGGACAATGACACCAAGGATACAGCCAAAGCAAAGCTGGAATGGCTTCAGAACAAGAATGTGAAAGTGAGTGGTCCCACCAAAGCCTAGAATCCCATTAAATCTGTGGAAAGACTTGAAGATTGCTGTTCACAACCACTCTCCATCTATTGTAACTTAAGAGCTTGAGAAAATCCACAAATCCAGATGTGGAAAGCTGATATACATACCCAAGACAACTCAAAGAAGCTATCATCGCCACCAAAAGTGCTTATTAACTCAGGCGTGTGAATACTTATGTAAATTAGATTAATGAAATAAATACGTTTGCTAAAATTTCTAAAAACAAGTTTATTGGGAATTTTGTGTAGATAAGGGGGGGGGGAAATCCACTTAATCCATTTTGAACTCAGGCTGTAACAACCTTCTGAATAAGTCAAAAATGTCACTGACAGAAAGGGCTGCCTCACTTCTTGCGCTTAGGAAACTCCGCAGTATTTAAAAAAAATAATATATGTACCATTTCTTACATTGTTAGCCCAGACAATGTTGTGTTATTACATACAGCTGGGAAGAACTATTGGATATCAGAGCGCCGGTAATTCATCAGCACCACAACTTTCCCGAAGCAGATCCATTGTTTGCACCCCCCAGGGGAAATTAACTGATTCCAGAACCCAAAACAACTCCGGCGAAGGAGAGGTACTCGGAGTGGTCTTTTAGTCCGACTTAAAAGACATCACCCACCGCTTCCAAGCATATTACTATCTGGATAACAAAGTTGACGAGCTCAGGGAGGGGGTCTTTTTCCAGAGAGACATCAGGGATTGTAACATACTCTGCTTCACGGAAACATGTCTCTCTCGGGATATACTGTCCGAATCGGTCCAGCCAGCTGGAATCTCAGTTCATTGCACAGACAGGAATAAATATCTCTCTGGGAAGGAGGGCGGGGGTGTTTTTCATGATTAACGACTCATGGTGTAATTGTGATAACATACAGGAACTCAAATCCTTTTGGTTACCCGATCTAGAATACCTCAAATCAAATGCAGACCGTATCATCATTGGTCATAGTTACGGCCGTGTATATCTCCTCCTCAAGCTGATACCGCGACAGCCCTCAAAGAACTCCAGTTGACCGTATGCAAACTGGAAACCATATGTCCTGAGGCTGCATTTATTGTAGCTGGGGATTTAAAAAAAGCAAATGTGAGAAAAAGGATGCCAAAATTCTAGCAATGTAGGACTTGCGCTGCCAAAACTCAACCCCTGTTACTCCAACTTCCGGGATGCCTATAAGGCCCTCCCCGCCCTCCTTTCGGCAAATCTGACTGCGACTCAATTTTGCTCCTCCCTTCCTATAGGCAGAAACTCAAACAGGTAGTACCCGTGCTTAGGACTATTCACCGCTAGTCTGACCAATCGGAATCCACTCTTCAAGATTGTTTTGATCACGCGGACTGGGATATGTTCCGGGTAGCCTCCGAGAACAACATAGACGAATACACTGACTCAGTTTAGCAGGAAGTGTATAGGAGATGTTGTACTCAATACCTACCCTAAACAGAAACCGTAGATAGATGGCAGCATTTGCACAAAACTGAAAGCACGAACCACTGCATTTAACCATGGCAAGGTGACTGGGAATATGGCAGAATACAAACAGTGTAATTCAACGACTCAGACAGCAGAAGTATGTGGCAGGGTCTACAGACAATCACGGACTACAAAAGGAAAACCAGCCACGTCGTTCTTTGCCTGCTTTGAGGATAACACAGTGCCACTGACGCGGCCCGCTGCCAAGGACTGTGGGCTCTCCTTCTCTGTGGCCGATGTGAGTAAGACATTTAAGCGTGTTAACCCTCGCAAGGCTGCCGGCCCAGACGGCATCCCTAGCCGCGTCCTCAGAGCATGCGCAGACCAGCCGGCTGGTGTGTTAACTGATATATTCAATCTCTCCCTATCCCAGTCTGCTGTCCCCGCATGCTTCATGATGGCCACCATTGTTCCTGAACCCAAGCAAGCAAAGGTAACTGAACTAAATTACTTTCGCCCCGTAGCACTCACTTTGTTATCATGAAGTGCTTTGAAAGACTAGTCAAGGATCATATCACCTCTACCTTACCCGTCACCCTAAACCCACTTCAATTTGCTTACTTTCTCAATTAGATCCACAGGCGACACAAACGCCATCACACTGCCCTATCCCATCTAGACAAGAGGAATCCATATGTAAGAATGCCTGTAGCTTAGCATTCAACACCATAGTACCCTCCAAGCTCATCATTAAGCTCGAGGCCCTGGGACTGAACCCCGCCCTGTGCAACTGGGTCCTGGACTTCATGATGGGCCGCCCCGAGGTGGTGAAGGTAGGAAACACCTCCACTAGATTGATCCTCAACACAGGGGCCCCTCAGGGGTACGTGCTTAGTCCCCTCCTGTACTCCCTGTTCACCCATGACTGCGTGCCCAAGCACACCTCCAACTCAATCATCATGTTTGCAGATGACAACAGTAGTAGGCTTGATTACCAACAATGACAAGACAGCCTACAGGGAGGAGATGAGGGCTCTTGGAGTGTGGTGCCAGGAAAATAACCCCTCGCTCACCAAAACAAAGGAGATGATCGTAGGCTTCAGGAAACAGCACCCCCCCCATCCACATTTGCAGTCTCGCGATGGAGAAGGTGGAAAGCTTCAAGTTGCTCAGCGTAGACATCACTGACAAACTGAAATGGTTCACGCACACAGTGTGGTGAAGGCGCAACAGCGCCTCTTCAACCCCAGGATTGTCACCTAAAACCTCCAAACTTTTACAGATGCACAATCGAGAGCATCCTGACAGGCTGTGTCACTGCTTGGTATGGCAACTGCACCGCCCACAACAGCAGGGCTCTCCAGAGGGTGGTGCAGTCTTCCCAACGCATCACAGGGTGAAAACTACCTGTCCTCCAGGACACCTACAGCACCCGATGTCACAGGAAGGCCAAAAAGATCATCAAGGACAACAACCACCCGAGCCACTGCCCATTCACCCCGCTATCATCCAGAAGGCGAGGTCAGTACAGGTGCATCAAAGCAGGGACCGAGAGACTGAAAAACAGCTTCTATCAAGGCCATCAGACTGTTAAAATAGCCATCACTAGCACAGTGGCTGCTGCCTATATACACGTAGACCTGAAAACTGTCCACTAATAAATGGAACACTAGTCACTTGAATAATGTCTACATATCTTGCATTACCCATCTCATATGTATATACTGTATCGTATTCTATGCCGCTCCGACATTGCTCGTCCATATATTTTTACATTCTTAATTCCATTACTTTACTAAACGTGTGTGCATCGGGTATATGCTGTGTAATTCGTTAGATATTAGTGCACTGTCAGAGCTAGAAGCACAAGCATTTTGCTACACCCGCATTAACATCTGCTAAACACGTGTATGTGACCAATATAATTTGATGGAGTATGAATACTTTCTGAAGGCACATTGGCTCTATATGGTAGAATACACTCACCTTCATGCTGAGACTGGTCTTGGAGCCAGTGAAGGACAGCACCTTGATCTTGACCCGTTGACCTTTCTGGACCACATCAGCCACGTTGGCAACACGTCCCTCTCTGCGTAACTCAGAGATGTGCACCAACCCCTCCCAGCGTTTCCTACAACGCAAAACAGATAAGGCTTTCAACATTGCTCACTCAAACGAGAACCAAGACCGCTACATTGAACTAATGACTTTTGCCGAAGCAGTAACAACTCTTTTACTGACCTCAGCCCCTCCAGTTGCACGAAGCAGCCAAACTGCATGATGCTGGTGATTTTGCCGTTGAATATGTCTCCCACGGTAGGCTCCTCTGGTGGAGGGCGGTCCACGTGTTTGTCCTTCCACCGGTCACCACCTTCCTTGGTGTCCTTGTCTCGGTCTCTGTGGGGGCTGGGGGTGCGACTGCGCTCACTCCAGCGAGACGTGCGTTTCTTACCACGGTCGCGGTCCCTCTCACGGTCTCTGTCTCTCTGACGATCGCGGTCCCTAGATCGAGATCTAGAGCGGGACCGAGAACGATGACGCCTCCTCCTGTCCCGGTCTCGGCTCCGACTTCTGCTGTGCCGCCTCTTTTTGTCCGACCTGAGGAATGCAATCTATGAGCTCCAATCTATGTAACCGAGGAAAATGTACACTTGAAGCCAAAAATAGTTTAATTGGGGATATCTCTTTACCTGCTCTTGCTCTTTGAGTCTGATCTACTCACACTGGGCATGAACATCTCCAACTCCTTCATGGCGGCGTCTGCGATCTTCACGTCGTCTTCGTCTAGTATGGCCTGGGGGGAGGGGGGGGGGTCAGAAATGGTAGGCCAAATTTCAGTAGGTCACACAGTCAACCAAAGTAGTCTATAATGTATATTTCACCTGCAAATGAACCGTAGATAGATGAAGACTTACCTCGGGAGCAGAATCGTCTGGCCTGCATAATGCAGGAAACAACTCCTTCAGTTTGTCCTTCTCACTCTTCTGCTTGACCACAGGCTCAGACGCTAGAATCAGAGTAGAGTCAGCAAGTCTACAACATAGTAACAATAGCAGAAATAGTGCATTCGGAAAGTATTCAGACGCTATGATATTTCCTACATGGATTAAATTGTGGGTTTTCCCATCAATTTTAGAATACGGCTATGGTACCATGTTTCCTCCAGACGTGACGCTTGGCATCACAGGCCAAAGAGTTAAATATTGGTTTAATCAGAACAGAGAATCTTGTGTCTGACTTTCTGAGAGTCCTTAAGGTTCCTTTTGGCAAACCCCAACGGGCTGTCATGTGCCTTTTACTGAGCACTCCACCAATAAAGTCCTGATTTGTGGAGTTCGGTAAAGAGGAACTCTGGAGCTGTCAGTGACCATCAGGTTCTTGGTTACCTCCTTGACCAAGGCCATTCTGCCCTGATTGCTCAGTTTGGGAACTTCAATGCCGCAGAATTTTTTTGGTACCCTTCCCCAGCTCTGTGCCTCGACACAATCCTGTCTCGGAGCTCTACGGGCAATTCCTTCTACCTCATGGCTTGGTTTTTGCTCTGACATGCACCATCAACTGTGGGACCTTATTTAGACAGGTGTGCACCTTCCCAAATCATGTCCAACCAATTGAATTTACCACAGGTGGACGCCAATCAAGACGTAGAACCATCAAGAATAAACAATGGAAAAAGGATGCAACTGAGCTCAATTTCAAGTCTCATTGCAAAGGGTCTGAAAATTACACAAGGTATCTGTTCATTTTTTATATTGTGTAGATTGAATAAAAATGTACTTAATCCATTTTAGAATAAGGCTGCAAAGTAACAAAATGTGGAAAAAGTCAAGGGCAGGGGTCAGAATACTTTCCGAATGCACTGCACATAGCCCATACCTTTGCAATTGTAAGTGAAAAGCATACATCACCATAAATTAGACGCTATAGGTGGAATATAGCTCACATACCTTTGTTTGTAGATGCCTTTGATGGAGGCCGCATTGTTTGAATAAGTCTGAGCAAATTGCCAACAAGTGAATCCTGAAAAATCGAAAATAAATTGAACATACAGTTGAAGTCGGACGTCATTAAAACTCATTTTTCAACCACTCCACAAATGTATTGTTAACAAACTATACTTTTGGCAAGTCGGTTAGGAAATCTAATTTGTGCATGACAAGTAATTTTTCCAACAATTGTTTACAGACAGATTATTTCACTATCACAATTCCAGTGTGTCAGAAGTTTACATACACTAAATAGACTGTGCCTTTAAACAGCTTGGAAAATTACAGAAAATGTCCTGACTTTAAAAGCTTCTGATTGGCTAATTGACATCATTTGAGTCAATTGGAGGTGTACCTGTGGATATATTTCAAGGCCTACCTTCAAACTCAGTGCCCCTTTGCTTGACATCTTGGGAAAATCTAAAAAAAAAAAATCAGCCAAGACCTAAGAAAAAAAGAATTGTAGACCTCCACAAGTCTGGTTCATCCCCGGGAGCAATTTCCAAATGCCTGAAGGAACCACATTCATCTGTACAAACAATAGTACGCAACTATTAACACCATGGGACCACACAGCCATCATACCGCTCAGGAAGGAGACGCGTTCTGTCTCCTAGAGATGAACGTACCGTGGTGCGAAAAGTGCAAATCAATCCCAGAACAACAGCAAAGGACATTGTGAAGATGCTGCAGGAAACAGGAAAAAAAAAAAAAAAGTATCTATATCCACAGTAAAACGAGTCCTATATCGACATAACCTGAAAAGGAAGAAGCCACTGCTAAAGGAAGAAGCCACTGCTCCAAAACCGCCATAAAAAAACACCATAAAAAAAGCCAGACTATGGTTTGCAACTGCACATGGGGACAAAGATTGTACTTTTTGGAGAAATGTACTCTGGTCTGATGGAACAAAAATAAAACTGTTTGGCCATAATGACACTTGTTACGTTTGGAGGAAAAACGGGGAGGCTTGCAAGCCGAAGGACACCATCCCAACCGTGAAGCACGGGGGTGGCAGCATCATGTTGTGGGGGTGCTGCAGGAGGGACTGGTGCACTTCACAAAATAGATGGCATCATGAGGAGGAAAATTATGTGGATATACTGAAGCAAAATCAAGACATCAGTCAGGAAGTTAAAGTTTGGTCGCAAATGCATCTTCCAAATGGATAATAACCCCAAGCATACTTCCAAAGTTGTGTAAAAATGGCTTAAGAACAACAAAGTCAAGGTATTGGAGTGGCCATCACAAAGCTCTGACCTCAATCCTATAGAAAATTGGTAGGCAGAACTGAAAAAGCGTGTGCGAGCAAGGCGGCCTACAAACCTGACTCAGTTACACCAGCTCTGTCAGGAGGAAGGGGCCAAAATTCACCCAACTTATTGTGGGAAGCTTGTGGAAGGCTACCTGAAACGTTTGACCCAAGTTAAACAATTTAAAGGCAATGCTCCCAAATACTAATTGAGTTTATGTAAACTTCTAAACCACTGGGAATGTGATGAAAGAAATAAAAGCTGAAATAAGTCACTACTATTATTCTGACATTTCACATTCTTAAAATAAAGTGGTGATCCTACCTAAACTAAAAAACAGGGAATTTTTACTAGGATTAAATGTCAGGATTTTTTTTTTTTTTAGTTTAAATGTATTTGGCTAAGGTGTATGTAAACTTCCGACTTCAACTATAGCCATCAGATCGTACCCGCTTGCTTACAGCTGCACTAAGGTCGGACAGACGTTGTGTGTAGATTAAGACACCACGGAGCCGGCGCGAGAAATGGTTTGGAAAACGTACCTCAATCCAGGGATGTGAAATGTGTTGTACTCCCGACCTGTTTCATTAACCCAACTGTTACACCGAGAAGATTGAACAGCTGCTAGTTTTTACGGAAAATTGCCATTTTCGTCCTCATGATAGGTGGCAGAAGCCATAGCAGCGATTTTGGAATGATAGTGTCAGCCAATCAACTCCTTTGTTGTTCAACGAGACATGCCATCCCATAATGGCTGCTGTGGCTACTGCTAGTTAGCATGAGGATGAAAATGGTAGTTCAATCTTCTCGGTGTAACAGCACACGCATTTCTTATCCCTGGATTGAGTTACTTTTTCAAAACCTCAACATCTTGCGCAGGCTCCGCAGTGTCTTAATCTACACAGAAAGTCCGTGCAACCCTAGTGCAGCTGTACACAAGCGGGTCAGATCTGCTGGCTATCTAGCTAGTTACAGTAGATAGCAGTGGACAGTACTTACTGTGAATTCAGCGCCATTTTTCAATAGAAGTGATTTAAAGCCATCAAACGTTGGTTGCTTTTCAGCAAGGCTGATGACAAACTCGGCTGTGTGGCAAAGAAACGACCCATTAGTTCAGGATTAACCCGATTAGTCAAGTAATGTTACTCCTAAACATTAAGAATGTAGCCTTATTTGCTTGTTAAAACGGGGCTATCACGCCAGCTAGCCACCTTTAAGGTCAGACATAGCCCTTGAACATGACTCAGTTCCATTACACATAAGAGTCATTGGACGAAGACATCCTGTTACAGGGACGTTTTGTATAAGACCATTAACACTCGTTGCTTGCGGTAGGGTATTGGAAGCATAAGGACCTCATCACAGATAGAACAATGAGCCAGATCGTTCACTGGATATATAAAATGTGAAGCTTCCAGGTGGCATTTCCACTCACTACCAAATATTGTGATGAGGAAGCCAAGTGGCCGGCAGTGGGAGAACATGGAATTTGGCCAACATTCTGCAAATTTACTCATCGATGAAACATTTGATCTCGATACAGTTCGGTTTCCAAAACCAGAATCTGTAACAGAGTGGACTGTGTTTTGTAGACTTCACTCTTTGCTAAAGTTTCAAAACATTGCATTGTTTAGAAGGAGTGCAAGGGCGAATTGAGTTATTGCACACATCAGGGTAGGCGTTTCCTAACGGAAATATGCAAATAAATGCTAGAACGTGCCAGTGGGATCTCACTAGCTTGTGCTTGGCTGGGCCCACCTCCTTGCTTGTTCTGCCCACTATGATTAATTTGCTCCCATTGGAAATGACAGGCTCTGGTCTGTTGGGTTAGTCGCAGTCCTTCTCAAATAGTGGGGCACGCCCCCTGGGGTGGCTCGGAGCGATGCCAGTGTGACCCCGGGGAACATGCTTTTTTTTGCCGCAGGGAGTAGTTTTTGTTTGTTGCACCGAACAAGAGCACAGAGCAGGAGATACGAAGTGCAGATAACAAACCCTTAAGAGACACCATGGAAAAATATTTAACAGGGATGAAAAGGCGGAGAGACGGAGATAATGAGACAAACGTAAGTCTCCCGAAAGCGAAGACGAGGAAATATGACGACGCGTATGTAGCGCTTGGCTTCACTGTGACTACGGTGGGAGACGAGGAAAGACTGTCTTAAAATGTTGACAGCGGACAGCATGAAGCCAAATAAATTAAGGGGTCACTTAGACATTACACCCCAATCACGCTGATAAGCTTGAGTTTTTTTCAGCGAAAACGTGCCGAATATTGCCAACAATCGTCCCGCTTTGTGAATGCTACTTCAGTAAACAAGCGAGCACTGTTGGCATCATATAAGGAGGCGTACCAAGTTGCTCAGTGCAACAACAAAAAAACTCAATAGCAGAGGAGCTGATACTGCCTGTAGCATTAGACATGGTCTCTGCAGCACTTGCGTCATCCAGCATGACAAAAATAAAAACTATGATTTCCTAATTTGGATTTAAAAAAAAACTTATTTTATTTTTAAACAGCACAAATTGTTTTATTCATTTTTGTTTTATAGGTCAAAGTGTTTCTTATGTTGTGCTCCTGAGTTCATGTTGCTGATCAATTTGAATGTATTATTTATTATATTTAATTTTATAGTATCAAATGGTAAAAAAAAAATTACAGTTTAAATAAGGCTTGAATTTTTTAAATTTAATTACAGGCAAATCGATGCACTTTAAGTCTTTTTTGTTACAGACTAAAAAACTATGTTAATAAAGTTATTCTTTGTTGTAAGTTGATCTATATTTCATTCTTTTTTGTTTTCTTTAATGTTAATAAGGATACAATGTTATGCAGAGGTGTACTTATAACAATTTTATAGACAAATTATAATATTTACAGTCGCGACGGAGAGTTGGGGGGCGCGAAATGTTTACTTCTTCCTAGGGGGGGCGTAACAGAAAATAATTGAGAAGCACTGGGTTAGTGATAAAAAGCTTTGACCTTATCTTCCACACACACACACACACACACACACACACACACACACACACACACACATACATACATACATACATATATACACACACACTCTACCGGTCAAAAGTTACTATTTTTTACATTTTAGATTAGATTAAAACTATAAAATAACACATGTAGTAATAAAAAAAAAAGTGTTAAACTCAAAATAGATTTTATATTTGAGATTCTTCAAAGTAGCCCCCCTTTGCCTTGATGACAGCTTTGCACACTCTTGGCATTCTCTCAACCAGCTTCACCTGGAAGTGTATGTCAATTGGAATGATTTTCCAACAGTCTTGAAGGAGTTCCCACACATGAGCACTTGTTGGTTGCTTTTCCTTCACTCTGCGGTCCGACTCATCCCAAAATCCTTCATTATGTGGCCCGACTCATCCTAAACCATCTCAGTTTGGTTGAGGTCAAGGGATTGTGGAGGCCAGGTCATCTGATGCAGCACTCCATCACTCTCCTTATTGGTAAAATAGCCTTTACACAGCCTGGAGGTTTGTTGGGTCATTGTCCTGTTGAAAAACAAATGATAGCGCCACTAAGGCCAAACCAGATGGGATGACATATCGCTGCATAATGCTGTGGTAGCTATATTGGTCAAGTGTGCCTTGAATTCTAAATAAAATTACAGTGTTCAGACAACAGTAGTAGGCTTGATAACCAACAATGACGAGCCTACAGGGAGGAGGTCAAGGCTCTGGGAGTGTGGTGCCTGGAAAACAACCTCTCACTAAATGAAAACAAAACAAAGGAGATGATCGTGGACTTCAGAAGGAGCACCCCCCTAGCCACATCGACAGGACCGCAATGGAGAAGGTGGAAAGGTTCAAGTTCCTCGGCGTACACGTCACTGACAAACTGCAATGGTCCACTCACACAGATAGTGTGGTTAAGAAGGAGAAACAGCACCTCTTCAACCTGAGGAGCCTGAAGAAATGTGGCTTGTCACCTAAAACTTTTACAGATGCACAATCAAAAGCACCGATGTCACAAGAAGGCCAAAAAGATCATCAAGGACATCAACCACCCGAGCCACTGCCTGCTCACCCCGCTATAAATCCAGAAGGCGAGGTCAGAACAGGCGCATCAAAGCTTGGACAGAGAGACTGAAAAACAGCTTCTATCGCAAGGCCATCAGCCTGTTAAATAGCCGTCAGAGGCTGCTGCCTATATACATAGACTTGAAATCACTGGCCACTTAAAAAAAGAAAAATAATAATAGTCACTTTAATAACGCCTACATATCTTGCATAACCCATTTCATATGTAAACTAAGCAAAAAAAGAAAAGTCACTTTTCAGGACCCTGTATTTCAAAGATAATTCGTAAAAATCCAAATAACTTCACAGATCGTCATTGTAAAGGGTTTAAATACTGTTTCCTATGCTTGTTCAACGAACCATAAACAATTAATGAAAATGCACCTGTGGAACGGTCGTTAAGACACTAACTGCTTACAGACTGTAGGCAATTAAGGTCACAGTTAAGAAAACTTAGAGGACACTAAAGAGGCCTTTCTACGGACTCTGAAAAACACCAAAAGAAAGATGCCCAGGGTCCCTGCTCATCTGCGTGAACGTGCCTTAGGTATGCTGCAAGGAGGCATGAGGACTGCAGATGTGGCCAGGGCAATAAATTGCAATGGCCGTACTGTGAGACGCGTAAGACAGCGCTACAGGGAGACAGGATGGACAGCTGATCGCCAGTGGCAGACAACGTGTAACACCTGCACAGGAACGGTACATCTGAATATCACACCTGCGGGACAGGTACAGGATGGCAACAACTGCCGAGTTACACCAGGAACGCACAATCCCTCCATCGGTGCTCAGACTGTCCGCAATAGGCTGAGAAAGGCTGGAGCGAGGGCTTGTAGGCCTGTTGTAAGGAAGGTCCTCACCAGACATCACCGGCAACAGCATCGCCAATGCGAACAAACCCACCGTCGCTGGACCAGACAGGACTGGCAAAAAGTGCTCTTCACTGACCAGTCACGGTTTTGTCTCACCAGGTGTGATGGTCAGATTTACGTTTATCATCGAAGGAATGAGCGTTACACTGAGGCCTGCACTTTGGAGGTGGAGGGTCCGTCACAGTCTGGGGGCGGTGTGTCGCAGCATCATCAGACTGCCTGCAATGACAACAAGCTCAATGCTGAGCGTTACAGGGAAGACATCCTCCTCCCTCATGTAGTACCCTTCCTGCAGGCTCATCCTGACATGACCATCCAGCATGACAATGCCACCAGCCAAACAGCTCGTTCTGTGTATGATTTTGTGCAAGACCAGAATGTCAGTGTTCTGCCACAGCCAGCGAAGAGCCCGGATCTCAATCCTATTGAGCACGTCTGGGACCTGTTGGATCGGAGGATGAGGGCTAGGGCCATTCCCCCCAGAAATGTCTGGGAAATTGCAGGTGCCTTGGTGGAAGAGTGGGGTAACATCTCACAGCAAGAACTGGCAAATCTGGTGCAGTCCATGAGGAGATGCACTGCAGTACTTAATGCAGCTGGTGGCCACACCAGATACTGACTGTTACTTTTGACCCCCCCCCCCCCCCCTTTGTTCAGGGACACATTATTCAATTTCTGTTAGTCACATGTCTGTGGAACTTGTTCAGTTTGTCTCAGCTGTTGAATCTTATGTTCGTACAAATATTACATGTTACATTTGCTGAAAATAAACGCAGTTGACAGTGAGGACGTTTCTTTTTCTGCTGAGTTTATATACTGTATCCTATACTATGCTGCTCTGACATTGCTCGTCCATATATTTTTAATTCCATTCCTTTACTTGATGTGTGTATTGGGTATATATTGTGTAATTGTTAGATATTACTAGTTAGATATTACTGCACTGTCAGAGCTAGAAGCACAAGCATTTCGCTACACCCACAATAACATCTGCTAAACATGTTATTTGACCAATAAAATTTGATTTGAACTCTGGGTCTGCCATTCCTGTGGCGGTCCTCCTGAGAGCCAGTTTCTTCATAGTGCTTGATGGTTTTTGCGACTGTACTTGACGAAAGTTTAAAAGTTCTTGAAAGGTACGGTTGGCAGAGTTGCAAAGAAAGAGCCATATCTCAGACTGACCAATAAAAATAAAAGATTAAGATGGGCAAAAGAACACAGACACTGGACAGAGGAACTCTGTCTATAAGGCCAGCATCCCGGAGTCGCATCTTCACTGTTGACGTTGAGACTGTTGTTTTGCAGGTACCATTTAATGAAGCTGCCAGTTGAGGACTTGTGAGGCATCTGTTTCTCAAACTAGACACTAATGTACGTGTCCTCTTCCTCAGTTGTGTACCGGGGCCTCCCACTCCTCTTTCTATTCTGGTTAGGGCCAGTTTGCGCTGTTCTGTGACAGGAGCAGTACACATCGTTGTACGAGATCTTCAGTTTCTTGGCAATTTCTCGCAAGGAATAGCCTTTATTTCTCAGAACAAGAATATGATGACTGATGAGTTTCAGAAGAAAGTTCTTTGTATCTGGCCATTTTGAGCTTGTAATCTAACACACAAATGCTGATGCTCCAGATACTCAACTAGTCTAAAGGCGGCAAGTTTTATTGCTTCTTTAATACGCACAACAGTTTTCAGCTCTGCTAACATAATTGCAAAAGAGTTTTCTAATGATCAATTAGCTTTATAAAATGATCAACTTGGATTAGCTAACACAACGTGCCATTGGAACACAGGAGTGATGGTTGATGATAATGGGCCTCTGTACACCTATGTAGATATTCAGGCGTTTCCAGCTACAATAGTCATTTACAACATTAACAATGTCTGCACTGTATTTCTAATCAATTTGGTGTTATTTTAATGGACCAAAAATTTGTTTTTCTTTCAAAAACAATGACATTTCTAAGTGACCCAAAACTTTTGAACGGTAGTGTATATACATAAATAAATTATTACATTGATGCAAACCTTGATATAGTTAGTTTTCACACAGCCATATCCATGTAACTTTTTTTTTTTTAAACAAAAAAAACAGACACAAGACAACAGGCGTTCGACAATCTAGCATTCGCATAACACCTGTGTGTAAGTGTAGCGGAAGTGTGTCGTAAATTGAGTCACCCATGGGTGTAACGTTATGGATCTAAAGTGTATATTTTTTTAATTTGAGGATTCTTTATCGCTTATGGAAGACAAGTGCCAATGATTATTGAAGTTTCTAAACGTTAAAACAGCGTCGGGATTGCATTTCACACGAGGCAGTCGTGGGCGAAGCTAATTTTGGCTGAGAACTGTAGCCAGGGAGAAGCCAGAATGGCGCCTTGAGTTTGAGAACTAATTTAGCTAGCTAGGTCAGACAGATGTCATTGCTGTGTTAGTTAGCTAACTAACGTTAGTCCGTATAAGTTTGTATTGGCAACAAGACAACCACAACAGTTCCAAGTGACTTACTGGGACTCGTTCTGGGTATAAGCCTGTAGACAGTTAACATGTAGCTGGTTAGTTAGCTGCTAAACAACAACTTGCCGTTTACATACCTAGATCTTTATCGCTTATCCCCAGATGGTTGTCGAGTTCTGTGCACACTTTGGATACTAACGAGAGGTATTCGAGCTGTTCTAGCTCGTTATCTCCGATGTTTGCCATTCTCCACGAGATTGTTTTGTTTTCAGAAGAAAACAGCCGCAGACATATTTGATGGAGTATGACACCATTTCCGGTTCTGCCGGAAATTAGTGTGTGGTGTAGTTCTTCAATTTTGTCACCTGGTGGTGCTAAAACCCTAAAAGGGGACTACCTAAAAACACTCCAGTTCGATACAAGGCACTTCGTAGCAGGTAAGGTTAGCAGAGAATTTTCGCTAGTCCTAATTTTAACCTAATTATCCTAATTTCTTGCGTAAACCTAATTTGTTGCGTAAATCCTCCTAATCTGCTACGAAAAGAAGTAACTGTATCGAGGGGCGTGGTTTTAGGGCTCTCCCAAGATGGACACTGTCTCTATGGGCACTGACAGAATGTTATGACTGCCACAATGACAGACATACACCTTGCTTTACAGCTCTAGTCAGTTCACACATGGCCTTGAATTACAGGACACAGCGAACTGTGTGACATACATTGTAGTTTTTGAGAGCAGTTCTGTTTTTTTTTTTTTGTGGCCTCATGCCCCGATGACAAGAAAAAGCCACATATTACATTGTCAAAAAGAGAGAGCTGTACATTCTCTCTACATATATTTCTCTCCCTCTCCATGTTATGTAATAGATGGCTGGGAGATGTTGCAAGCATGATGTAACCTGACAGACATGTCATCCTTCTTGCACGTCCTAACCATAACCCACCCTCCTGTGCTTCCTCTCTCTGCACGTCCACACCCATTGACTCAGTCCCAGGACCCCTGCTTCCTCTCATCTGTCTGTCTACTTATCCTCTCTCTCCTTGGGCCATAAGCGCCTTATGCCCCGTCTAGCATATTGCCATAACTTATTCATATACACACACAGGGTTGGGAAGTAACTGATGTACTGTATTCAGATTACAAAAAACTGTAAATGTAATCAGTTAAATTACAAGCAAAAATATTGTCATGAGATTAGACACTTTTGAAAAACTAGATGATTACTTCTTGGATGACTTTTAAAATCAGAAATGACACACTTTTAAATACATTGACACATTTAAGTTTGTTCTACCTGAGCGAGTCTGACCACAGGTCAGAGACCACTATGATGACACACCAAATGCATTTGATGGATCCTTTTTGTCTTCTAATGCCTCTTGGGGTGGCAGGTAGCCCAGTGGTTAGAGCGTTGGACTAGTAACCGAAAGGTTGCTCTATCAAATCCCTGAGCTGACAATGTAAAAATCTGTCCTTCTGCCCCCGAACAAGGCGGTTAACCCACTGTTCCTAGGCCGTCATTGAAAATAAGAATCTGTTCTTAACTGACTTGCCTAGTTAAATAAAGGGAAAGTAACTGAAAGTAATCAGATTACATAAATGAGTTTGGGTAATCCAAAAGTTGTTACTGATTACAATTCTGGACAGGTAACTGTAACGGATTACATTTAGAAAGCAACCTGCCCAACCCTGAACACGCAGCTGCACTGAATCACTGTTATCGAGGAAGAGCTGCTTCCACAAGTGCATCATCTCTCTTACGACACACTCTTTGAATGGGTTTCTATAACTCTAGAGATGATTGAATATGTTTCCTTGTCTTACTTTGTTATGTATGAGGAGTTACCCAACTGCCCTGAATTTCAAACTTTTTCTTTGCACTGCCGTCTCTGAGAACCATCTCCTTCCATTCAAGAGACCCACTTGCTCCCCCTCCTCTTCTAAAGTCTCTTTCCTCTCCTCCTTCATTAAAGATTTGTGTATCCTTTATCCCCTTCAATTCTCTACCCCCTGGCTCACTGCTTAGGTCCCAGCCAAGGGCTTGTATAATCATCCCCCACTTCCCTCTTCACTGTTCCAGCATGGTGTAACCTACATATGTAGCATACATACATACCTACATATCCTATGTGTTTTGAAATGAATTTTTTTGGGGGGGGGGGGCAGCTGATGCCCCCTCTCTTGTCCTTACCTGACTCAGCGGAGTGGAGCTGAGGAGGAAGTAGACTCTTTCATAATGGACTTATAACTGTGTGGGTTTAGCCTATGTGTATGCGAGAGAGAGAGAAAGAGCGAGGGAAGGAGTGAAAGAGAGAGAGTACCACTGTCAGAGTACATTCTTTCCTGATTGTTTACAACCATCTGGGCCCCCCCCCCCCCCCCCCCCAGGGGCGGGCGGGCAACAGGCAGTCATCTCCGTGTCTGTTTTTACATTCCCCTGTTTAACCATCATGGGAAAAGATCCCCGCACTCATACATTCAAAAAAGTGGATGGAATGCAGGTTTTTTCCCCCCGTGTTTATTTCTTGTCACTTCATCCGAGCTCTTTGCCACATTAGTGAGCGTGGGGCAAAAAAAGAGCGGCAAGATGGGGTTCCAAACAAATGTGCCATTGACCTACAGGCAGGAAGTGGATTCACAGTGGTGCTATATGTCCAGTATGGCGATGTGTTTGTGTCAGAGAACGAGCGAGTGAGAGAGGGGAGGAGTGTACGAGAGAGAGGTGAAGCCTCTGTATGCGCGTACACATGCGTGCATATACTTGAATTGACAGCACAGCTGGTTGCGATGTTTGCCTGCCGCTGAGTGGAAAATTCCTGCTACAACTGAGGATGGAGAGAGGGAAAATAGGGAAGAGAGGAGGAGGGGGCCGCTGAGGGGGCCGTGCTAGGGTCCGAAAAGCAAGGGAGGGATTGGTTGGCGGAAAAGCTGCCTTTGTGAGATCACAGCCCCCACAACAGCTTCCCACCCACATGACGAGTGAGCAGGCTCCCTGCTAAAGATTCTGAGACAAGAAAAGTATCAATGAGAAAACGCTGCACATCTGTTATTATGTGACTCATTCATATTTACTGGCTAATGGACTGACATTCGCATTGATGAACATGTGTTTAAGTAGAGCTAGGCCTTGTAAAAAAAAAAGATAAAGAGAAGGAACATTTCATCATATATTGTCCACCCACTTCTGATTTTTATTCAGTCATGTCAGGTGTATATGTGTGTGAAGGTGATAGCTTGCCCATGCTCTTTTTTGATTATCTTGCACATGCTGACCTGAAGCTGTCAAGCTTGGGTAATACAGTATTTCCGCCACCAGAGGGTGACACAGAGTCAGGCTGGCCATGTCCTCACCTGAGGGACCCTCACATCATGCTGTCTGGGATTGTGAAATTGGGACGATACCCACCCGCACCAAGTGTTTATTGCTCGATTTCACCTGCAGTCTAGTGCGTGCAATCATCAAAAAACAGCATGAAAACATGAAGAAAACGTAGACAGCACTTCTAGCACACGTCAGAGTTGATCAGCCATGGGGGAGAATGCAGTGTGACGTACTGATGAACTGAACAGTGGTAGCAGTCCCTTCCATTCAGTCCCATAGCAATGTGACATGACAGGTTCTGTGTACTCATCATTTGCTACAATTTGTGCATGATGCATTTCCATCCTTGGCTGACTGTAAGCGTAAACTGAGTTTAGTAATGGTGCATTTCCAATGAGGATTTACCCCTGTGTTTTACCCAAAAGGCTCAGACTTTTCTGTTTCCATCTACAGTACGCAGGCTGGCACCCGTGCATGGCTTCGGCGGACCAGCTCTAGCTTAGGACCAAAGCCAGGCCACTGGTACTTTAACTGGCATTGACATCACAATGGCTAACCGTGAACTTCAACACCTTCTCACAAAGCAACAGTCTTGAATGATGCGGAGGTTGCTGTTTCTGCTCACCGCAAGCCTCGAGTGTCACACTCCTGACGGAAACACAATAACACTAGAGGAAACATGAACATAAAACAGTGGTGACCCACTGGTGTGGGGGTACGTCTAATTGGAAAAGCACCACAAATGTACTTTTTCCCCCAGAACATTTCTGAAAGCCTTGAAGATCCAAAAATGTAAAAAGGGCCGTGCAACTGTATAGTCTGTTTTATATGTGTTGTTATTGCAGTGAAAATGTATGGCGTGTGGAAATACAAAGATCCCAGTAAGCAAATTGACGTTGAAAATACATATTTTAGATGTCTTTTCCAGACGTTGAAATCAGGCGCATTTTAGGTGCTGAATGAAATATGTAATTTACAGATATTGAAAATACATATTTTTCTGTCATTGATTTTATGGCCAAATTTCAACTGCACTTAAGAGTACCAGTCAAAAGTTTGGACACACCTACTCATTCAAAGGTTTTCCTTTATTTGTACTATTTTCTACGTTGTAGAATAATAATGAAGACATCAAAATTATGAAATAACACATATGGAATTATGTAGTAACCAAAAAATGGTAAAACAAATCAAAATATATTTTATATTTGAAATTCTTCAAAGTAGCCACCCTTTGCCTTTATGACAGCTTTGCATACTCTTGGCATCCCCTCAACCAGCTTCACCTAGAATGCTTTTCCAACGGTCTTGAAGGAGTTCCCACATATGTTGAACACTTGTTGGCTGCTTTTTCTTCACTCTGCAGTCCAACTCATCCCAAAGGTCGGGTGATTTGTGGAGGCCAGGTCATCTGATGCAGCACTCCATCACTCTCCTTGATCAAATAGCCCTTACACAGCCTGGAGGTGTGTTGGGTTATTATCCTGTTGAAAAACAAATGATAGTCCCACTAAGCGAAAACCAGATGGGATGGTGTATCGCTGCAGAATGCTGTGGTAGCCATGCTAGTTAAGTGTGCCTTGAATTCTAAATAAATCACTGACAGTGTCACCAGCAAAGCACCCCGACACCATCACACCTCCTTCATGCTTTACGATGGGAACCACCCATGCGGAGATCATCCGTTCACCTACTCTGCGCCTCACAAAGACACGGCGGTCGGAACCAAAAATCTCAAATTTGGACTCATCAGACCAAAGAACAGATTTCCACCTCTCTAATATCCAATGCTCGTGTTTCTTGGCCCAAGCAAGTCTCTTCTTCTTATTGGTGTCCTTAAGTAGTGTTTCTTTGCAGCAATTCGACCATGAAAGCCTGATTCACGCAGTCTCCTCTGAACAGTTGACGTTGTGTCTGTTACTTGAACTTTGTAAAGCACTTAGTTGCGCTGCAATTCCTGAGGCTGGTAACTCGAATGAACTTATCCTCTGCAGCAGAGGTAACCCTGGGTCTTCTTTTCCTGTGGCGATCCTCATGAGAGCCAGTTTCATCAAAGCGCTTGATGGTTTTTGCGACTGCACTTGAAACTTTGAAATGTTCTTCTGAACCAAACATAGACCTCTGTAATTGATTCAGATTTGGTCCAGTTCAAACCAAAAATCTACGTCCTTGGACGTTGAAATCATGGCCAGTCCGAACAGGACCAAATGATTAGCAGTATAAAAAGACATCCAAAAGATGTCGCCGTCGATAAATGCTTAGTGGGATGGGTGCCAACTGCTCACTCAGGGAGCCAATGTCTTGGGTTTATATACAGTGGCAAGAAAAAGTATGTGAACCCTTTGGAAATACCTGGATTTCTACATAAATTGGTCATAAAATTTGATCTGATCTTCATCTAGGTCACAACAATAGACAACCACAGACTGCTTAAATTAATAACACAAACAATTATGTTTTTGTGTCTTTATTCAACCCACCGTGTAAACATTCACAGTGCAGGGTGGAAAAAGTATGTGAACCCTTGGATTTAATAACTGGTTGACGCTGCTTTGGCAGCAATAACCTCAACCAAATGTTTTCTGTAGTTATGGATCAGACCTGCACAACGGTCAGGAGGAATTTTGGACCATTCCTTGAGGTCATGCCACAGAATTTTAAATCGAGTTGAGGTCAGGAGTCTGACTGGGCCACTCCAGAAGGCACATTTTCTTCTGTTGAAGCCATTCTGTTGTTGATTTACTTCTGTGTTTTGGGTCGTTGTCCTGTTGCATCACCCAACTTCTGTTGAGCTTCAATTGGCAGACAGATAGCCTTACATTCTCCTGCAAAATGTCTTGATAAACTTGGAAATTCATTTTTCCGTCGACGATAGCAAGCTGTCCAGGCCGTGAGGCAGCAAAGCAGCCCCAGACCATGATGCTCCCTCCACCATACTTTACAGTTGGGATGAGGTTTTGATGTTGGTGTGCGGAGCCTTTTTTTCTCCACACATAGTGTTGTGTTCCTTCCAAACAACTGTAGTTTCATCTGTCCACAGAATATGTTGCCAGTAACCCTGTGGAACATCCAGGTGCACTTTTGCAAACTTCAAACTGACAGCAATGTTTTTTTGGACAGCAGTGGGCTTCTTCCGTGGTGTTCGCACATGAACACCATTCTTGTTTAGTGTTTTAGATATCGTAGACTCATCAACAGAGATGTTAGCATGTTCCAGAGATTTCTGTAAGTCTTTAGTTGACACTCTAGGATTATTTTTAACCTCATTGAGCATTCTGCGCTGTGCTCTTGCAGTCATCTTTGCAGGATGGCCACTCCTAGGGAGAGTAGCAACAGTGCTGAACTTTCTCCATTTATAGACAATTTGTCATACCTGATGAACATCAAGGCTTTTAGAGATGCTTTTGTAACACTTTACAGCTTTATGCAAGTCAACAATTCTTCATCTTAGGTCTTCAGAGATCTCTTTTGTTCGAGGCATGGTTCACATCAGGCAATGCTTCTTGTGAATAGCAAACTCACATTTTGTGAGTGTTTTTTTTATAGGGCAAGGCAGCTCTAACCAACATCTCCAATCTCGTCTCATTGATTGGACTCCAGGTTAGCTGACTCCTGACTCCAATTAGCTTTTGGAGAAGTCATTAGCCTAGGGGTTCACATACTTTTTCCAACCTACACTGTGAATGTGTAAATTATGTATTGAATATAGACAAGAAAAATGCAATCATTTGTGTGTTATTAGTTTAAGCACACTATGATTGTCTATTGTTGTGACTTAGATGAAGATCAGATCAAATTTGATGACAAATTTATGCAGAAATCCAGGTAATTCCAAAGGTTCACATACTTTTTCTTGCCACTGTACGTGTTTCAGTAAAGCAGTGTCTGGAAGGGATGGAGAGAAGGGTTAGAGGTTCTGGTGGAGGGACACTGGCAAGCACTATTTGCTTTAGTTGCCAGGCCTTTCTTTGTGTATTAGACAAACAATCAGTTTGCTCTAGAATTCCCCTGTTTACGTTCCCATGGCGATGTCTTTTCTTCAGGAGGGTGATGGGGTCACTGACTGAATGGGGAAATGAAGACTGTTTCGATGTGTCTACGTCAGGTCACCCTCTCCGGGGTCGGCGACAACCGTATGCATCCGGTTTTCAGGGGAAATGGAAAGAGAGCCTGTGACGCAAATTCCGCTTTTGGACGTTAACAAGGTGACAACATAACTCCTCCTCCACATTTGACTGGATTGGTACAATAGTGCAGAAGAGAACCTCGCCCAACAGTTAAAAAAAAAAAATCTCACCCGGACCAGAAAGAAAGAAGCACCGCTCAGGCATTTCTTTTAACCTAACGTAGCAGGCGTAATGTCAGGTAAACATGGGTGAAGTCCAGACGCCACCACCCTCCCACCTTCCCTACCCAAGCAGTCCTTTATAGTGGTCCGCTATCCACAGATGTATCACAATAGGCCTGGCTACACTCAGTAATACTGTATGTCTAGCCGTGCTGCAATAGGAAACACTGGATCTGAAATTACATTTCCAATGTGAGCTTCACATCTACCCAACTATCACAATTAAACCCCTATCATGAATTAAAATTACAATCAGCAGTTTCTCTCTCCCCCCTCTTTATTACCTGCCAGCTACTATTATATAATACCCACTCTGCAATGCACGGGCACGGAAATAGCTCGCTAAGCTGATACAAAGCTTTTTTTCTTCAGATATATCTGCTTACCCAATGATATTGGCAGTCTCAGGTAACCAACTGTTAACAAAGGGATGGAGGAGGAGGCAATAACAGACCAGGGAGCGTGGGAATGTAAATTTAGTCACATATTTATTACATAAATATATAGTAAAATAGACCAGCGACAATTACCATAAAAATATCTTCCTTTAAAATCCTGACCATAAACAAAGGTTTGAAAAAAATCACTTACTGACGTTTACAAACACGCTGATTGTCTGGACCTGTCATAAGCAGCCCACCACAAAAACCTGACATCACACCACCCACTGGATTTTTGGAGGGGGGGAGGGAGGTGGATGCTAGGGCGAGAAAGGGGAATGGACGAGGGTACAGGTTCAGGAGGAAGGGGGTGAGGACCGAGTTTGAGAAACCCTGCCGTAGCTACATATGAGGACACCGAGGTGTATTTTATTTTATTTAAAAAAATGTGGAACTCAGTCGGGGTCTCAACTTACTGATGAATTAGAATAGTACTAATTCAAAACTTTGTTGTGCATTAGCAGTTTCCTCTTTAGTTATATGTATGTTATATGTAACTCACTGTCAGTCAATCAATCAATTAGCCCATGTCAGTAAACAAGATTTAGATTGGTAAATTAGGGGAGTTAGTCTAGCCAGCTATCTAAACTTGTTGTAATCACTTGCCCAGGGGCCCTGACCTCTAGGGGGCCCCCCATTTGATTTTGGTAGCAAATCTCAGATATTATATTAGCATGCCATGGCAAAATGTGGGGGTGGGGGGAGGGCCTGGAAGTGCCTGCGACACCCCAGGACCAGGGTTGCCTACTCCTGGTCATTGGTTATGCTGGCAGACCAGCATGGTTAAGCTGGCAGACAAGCCTTCGTTGTGTTTTTGCTGATGATCACCATTTTTTTGTTTTTATGCTGGTGACCAGTCTTCATTGTGGTTTCGCTGGTGATCAGCCTTTGTTGTGTTTTTACTGTTGACCACACTGTAAAAACCATAACTTGTTTCTACAGTAACTTACTGGCAGCCAGTTACCTGGTTTAACAGTACATTACTGTAAAAAGAACGAATGTACTGTTAAACCAAGTTTCTTTGGAATTTACAGTAACATACTGTAAATTTTTGCACAGTAATGTACAGGTAACTGGCTGCAAGTAAGTTACCATAAAAACAACTTGCGTTTTTTTTACAGTGTACTTTTAGTTTATGGTTTTCGCAGCTTTTTATCCATTAGCCAATAGGCATTTATCAATGTGTTTAAAGGACGTGAATGCATCTAACTGGTATTTACAACTTCACAACTGGAAAATGTTCACTTCCCACTTGGTTACAAACGCAACATTACTTTCACAATACTTTGAAATGTAGGTGGGGGCAATGTGCTGGTGAGGGTACATTAGCATATTTGGGGGCATGGTCTAAAATATGTTGTATTTGTCCCAACCATTAGTGGAAGTGTTGTACCAGTTTAAGTGGTTTTATCGTTACGTTGATGAAGGTTGAGCGCCTCATTTGTCCATTCACAGTTCTGTAGTGTTTGTAAGAGCCTGTGACATTAAAGAGCTACATTGTTAAGAGGTGACTGTGCATGTTCCAATAACATAATGGCAGTTAGCTACTGGGAAGTTCATGTTCAATAACATACTGTCAGCTTGTGGCAAGGAGTTATTGTAAAATTCACAGTAACTGATCTCTGACACAACCAAGAGGTTGAGACAAGTTTAGGCTGGGTCTCAAAGACAGTGTATTAGTTGTCAGCTAATGTTATAAGCTTTCTTGTAATCAGTGAAGGTACTGTGAGCTTCTGGCAGCTAGTAAGTTACTGTGCTTTTTACAATAACATCTTACTGGCAGTTTCTAACAGTTTCTAACAGTTACTGGCTATTTAGTTAATGTGAATTTGACAACTTTCTGACTGCTGGTTACCAATTAGGTAATACAAAATTCACAGCAACTTCCAGGCAGCTAACTTCCATTAAGTTACTGTGAAATGCACAGTAACCTCTCAACAGTGCAGCTCTTTAATGTCACATGCTCTTTACAAAGATTCCAGAACTGACAGTGTTAAAAGAGGTGCTCAACCTTTGACAACATAACCATCATCCAATTAAACTGACAGTTGGCACAAATACATGTATTTTAGATCACACACACACACAAATATGCTAATGAGCCCCACCAGTATTTTGCCACCACCTGGATTTCGAAGTGCAGCGATGATTGTAACTTATATTCAAAATATTGGGTAGAAAAATGTGACATTATAGTAGATAATCTGCACATGTACCCTAAAAAGGAAACGACAAGTACCATGTGAGTGTGATCTTTTTGTACCTCAGGGAACAACACTGTAGCCTAACCGTATCCTAATTTTGAGAGTTTGTGGTTATACAGTGCCTTGAGAATGTATTGAGACCTATTGACCTTTTCCACATTTTGTTACTTTACTACCTTATTCTAAAATTTAAAAAACTCAGCAATCTATACCTCATTATGACAAAGCGAAAACAGGTTTTTAGCAATTATTGCAAATGTATTAAAAACGAAAAACAGATACCTTATTTACATAAGTATTCAGACCCTTTGCTATTAGACTCAAATTGATCTCAGGTGCATCCTGTTTCCATTGATCATCCTTGAGATGTTTCTACAACTTGATTGGAGTCCACCTGTGGTAAATTCATTTGATTGGAAATGATTTGGAAAGGCACACACCTGTCTATATAAGCTCCCACAGTTGACAATGCATGTCAGAGCAAAAACCAAGCCGTTAGGTCGAAGGAATTGTCCGTAGTGTCGTTGTGTCGAGGCACAGATCTGGGGAAGGGTACCAAAAATGTCTGCAGCATTGAAGGGGCCCAAGAACAGAGTGGCCTCCATCATTCTTAAATGGAAGTAGTTTGGAACCACCAAGACTCTTCCTAGAGCTGCCCGCCCGGCCAAACTGAGCAGTCGGGGAAGAAGGACCTTGGTCAGGAAGGTGACCAAGAACCCGATGGTCACTTTTGGAAGATGGGATAACCTTCCAAAAGGACAACCATCTCTGCAGCACTCCACCAATTAGGCCTTTATGGTAGTGGCCAGACAGAAGCCACTCCTCAGTAAAAAGGCACATGACAGCCCGCTTGGAGTTTGCCAAAAGGCACCTAAAGACTCTCAGACCATGAGAAACAAGAATCTCTGGTTAGATGAAACCAAGATTGAGCACTTTGGCCTGAATGCCAAGTGTCACGTCTGGAGGAAACCTGGTACCATCCCTACACTGAAGCATGGTGGTGGCAGCATCATGCTGTGGGGCTGTTTTTCAGCGGCAGGGACTGGAAGACTAGTCAGGATTGAGGCAAAGACGAACGGAGCAAATTATAGAGAGATCCTTGATGAAAACCTGCTCCAGAGCACTTAGGACCTCAGACTGGGGCAGGACAATAACCCTAAGCACACAGCCAAGACAATACAGGAGTAGCTTTGGGACAAGTCTCTGAAAGGTCTTTGAGTGGCCCAGCCAGAGCCCGGACTTGAACCAGATCGAACATCTCTGGAGAGACCTGAAAATAGCTGTGCAGCAACGCTCCCCATCCAACCTGACAGAGCTTGAGAGGATCTGCAGAGAAGAATGGGAGAAACTCCCCAAATACAGGTGTGCCAAGTTTGTAGCGTCATACCAAATTAGACTTGAGGCTGTAATCGCTGCCAAAGGTGCTTCAACAAAGTATTGAGTAAAGGGTCTGAGTATTTATGTAAATGCAATATTTCAGTTTTTTTTATTTTGAATAAATTAGCAAAAATGTTTAACCTGTTTTTGCTTTGAAATAATGGGGTATCGTGTGTAGATTGATAAGGGGGGGAAATTATTTAATACATTTTAGAATAAGGCTGTAACCTAACAAAATGTGGAAATAGTGAAGGGGTCTGAATACTTTCCTGAGGCTCTGTATGTTCTTGGTAATAAAGGTGTACCTGGTGGCACTGCTGAAACATTGCACTTCAACCCAAAAGCTTACAAGTTCAAATCCCCAAAGCAATTATGCACACTTTACATCAAGTGTCCCTGAGCACTGCTATTTTTAAGTTTGTGTTGTCAGATTGTCTGACAATTATTGACCTGATTCTGGGATAACTTTTAGCAAAGTGCAGAAATGTATTCTTGCCATTAAATCTATGGCCAATCTCTGTCATGCCCACAGACCTGGCGGTGTAGCAGGAAATTCAGGTCATTAGCAACCAAGAGATGGTGAGTTATAGTCTCAGGTAACCAGCATTCAGCAGCGTACTGTCCTTTTACAGCAATAACGCCTTAATTCAACTGTAAAACATCTGTAACTTGTTGTCGTTTAGCATACTTTCATTGAAACAAGTAGCCTGTAGTGTACTGTAAAATTACAGGAACTTTTTAACAGTGTAGCACATTTTCATTGCATGAAAGGAAAACATGGTGGAGAGGGAAAGAACCGGATGGTTCTTCACAACCATCACAGCAGTAAAGAACCCTTCCTGATATGCCTGTATGCTTTGGTCCAGCATTGTCTAGCTGGCCAAGCTTGTCTGCTAAACCACGCCCATAATAATCCTATTTCCCAGCATGCTCTGTTGCAGTTTTATTTTTTATAATAATTTGTTTCAATATCTGTGTTTTTGCATGTACATTGATTTATTAATCAATTAATTACACAAAGATAAATAACTTTTTCTAAACTAATCCAATCTGTTAGTTGGATTTATTGCACCCGTTACTGAAATGGTTGTTCCAGTTTAGATGGTTTAAATAGTCTCATTTATTTGTCTTTTTTAACCCAGGCAGTCAATCTGAATGCAGATTGTGGGTGAATAAGATAGCGAATTGTTGGCTATCCCCATGACGCATCATGGAGTGCCTGGACACTTAGCCTTTGTATATTGGCCAAATACCACAAACACCCAAGGTGCCTTATTGTTATTATTATTATTATTATAATAAACTGGTTACCAACCTAATAGGACAGTAAAAATAAATGTTTTGTCATACACGTGGTATACAGTCTGATATACCACTGCTGTCAGCCAATCAGCATTCAGGCCTCGACCCACCTAGTTTATAATAGGAATTTGACGTCACCTTGCAGGCCAGCATAATGTGATTTTACGCAGGTTTTGTGGGTGACCAGCATACGCTGGTACGCTGGTGACCAGTTCCAAAACACCAATAAGGCTGGTCACCAGCAACAACACAGAGAAGGCTGGTCACCAGCCTATGCAGTTTTTTTCAGCAGGGTACTACTGTGTGCTCTCTGGCCGACACCAGTTACAACAGTCTAAGATTAAGACTACAGCCTTGATAGATTTACATGTACTGCTGCCTGAAGAGTTTGAATTCTGTTTTATGTAACAAATACCACAAATATAATGTGAAGTTAGCTAACGGACTGGTTAAAAAACTTTTTTGAAGACAAAAACAATTCGAAAAAGGACAAAAATAGCCATTAAAACAACATCAAGTGACACAAAAATGACTCGAACCAGAGAAAATAAAATCCAACCCAGCCATATTGAGGCTCGCCTCTGCGTCTTTCCATTGGTCAAATTTGGTAAGATAAAACCCATAGCTTTGAATCAGGTGTCATGTTGAATTGCACCGTCAAGACCTTTTCAAATAAAATTGGCACATCCATTCTCTGGATAGAACAGTGGATTGCGAAAGTTCAGGTGATGGACATGGACACAAAAAGATCACACACACCTGTACAACAAAACATCGCCCAGAGTGTAGTCCCTATTCCAGGACTAGAGAACAGTGGAGACAGTAAGAGAGGCAGTTTAACATGGACCCTTCTATCAAGACCAGCTACAGTAGACTGGATTGAGTAGTGGGTATTTGTGAACTATGGACTCAATTAGACCCGTCTGTTTCTGTGTGGAACTTCTCTGTGAGAACGTTTGATCCCTTTGCTGGATTTCTTAACTATCTTAACAGAGTATATCTCTGGCTGTCCATCCAATAAAAGGCTATAGTTGAGTATTGGTCAATGGGATTGAAGTTTGATCTGTGCTAGGAGGGTACATGTCAGAGCAGTGCCGTGAAAAAAACAGGAGACACATTTGATGGACAGCATGGGGGAGAGGAGGGGTTAAGGAAAGCACCCTTTGAGGCCTCACATTCAATCCTGAGCAGTCCCAACCGATCAAACCCGTTTTCAACCTGACAATCTTTGCATATGCATTCATACATATGGCATGCAAATTCTCGAAATCCATTTTTTCATTAATAGTGTACATTCCTTGCTGTCAAAAATATCAAAAATATCTCCACGATTTACAAATTTCAAAAGACACATAGGATGTCCAAGCAGCATATAGCCGACCAACCAACTATAATCACCTGCCTTCAGAAGCTTCTGAAGACACTACCTAATAGTGATAATAACTCATATGAAAAATATTAGAAAAATTTGGCCTAGTAAGTAACAGACTCAATACATCACAATCAGACGAATCGCCAGAGCAATTGCTTCACTCCCGTTCAAAGATCGTCACACGTTCTAACATGCCCAGCTGTCCATGCCTGCGACAGTGAGCAGGCCACAGTGCAGGTCAATGTGCCATAGAAGGGTCATAGTGCTTTTTAATGACTACAGTCATGTGCTCGCTCTTACTCAACTTACTTACTGTACACAAGAACATCTAGAGGATGACTTACCGACACCTAACAGTCACGACTTTGAACAGTCTAAGCACTTCACGACACAAAATGTAGTCGTACAGAGCTGCGTGACCTACCTCTTTCTCTATATCATGCATACACACGCGCATGGACACAGGCGCACACACACACACACTAACTCCCTTTTTCCTGTTATTGTTGGCAGGATTAACATGGCAATCTGGGGATTTCATTAGATCCCTCCGATCTCTGAACTCGAAAAATAGTTTTTCTGTTGCCTCTGTTGCATCAGAATTGCCTTCATGGGGGTGTTTGCTCTCGTCATTTCTACTTCTCTGTGACGATATCCTCATAATGTTATTCTTAGGAAACCGAAGCTGGAAAAACCAAGCAAACATACATTATAGGCCTATCTTTCCCCCAAGAGCCCAACTCTATTGTCTGCATTTTTTCTAAGAAAACCAATGAAAGTCCACGCAAATCATCGATCTCTACATAAAATACTGCAGTACAGTTTCACATGGGAGCAATACAAAACACAATCAACAAGGCAGCCGTTTCAAAACCTGCAATGCCAAAAACAAGAGAACCCAGGACAGAGGTAACACTATCAACAGTCTGGTTTCCATTTGCAAGCATAAAAGTCATTCCAGCTGAGCCCCTTTTGTAAAGCATTCCTACCAGCTCACATTCTGCACTTGTGAGTTACAACCCCCCCCTCACCCAGCCCCGAACTGTTCCCAAGCCTATTGGGCAGCAGGTAGCCTAGCGGTCAGGGTGTTGGAACAGTAACCGAAAGGTTGCTAGTTCAGAATCCCTGAGCCCGAAAAAGGTGAAAAATCTGTCGATCTGCCCTTGAGGAAGGCACTTAACCCTAATTGCTCCAGGGTCACCGTCAATAGTCGCTGATCCCTGGCTGCGACCCCACTCTTCGAGGGCGCCTCAGGGGGAGTTGGGAAATGCAACAAAAAAAAAAACATTCCCACACTCGTTCAGGTTACCCACTTGTACATGGAGCGAAACAGGACAAATGTAAGCACCCCTTATTTGACCTCTTGAACACGTTATTGGCTACGTTCGTCAAGGGAAATAAAAATGTGAGCCTATGACAAGGCTGTTTTATAGAAATCTGTCTCGTACTGGCGGCCTCAAAAGATGCTTAGGGAGTTGGGGAGAACAAAGCAGGTCGGTGTATGTTTAACACACCACAACACACACATACAAACCGACGAGGTCGGACACACACACACATACACCACGGACAAATTTGAGCCATACCAAGCTTCCAATGCATCACTAAGTATTGGCATTAAGCACACCTAAATAGAACACGTCTGTGGACAGAGGTGCAAAGTTTTTCCTCGGATGGCGAATTGCTGCCATATTGGATGGAAGCCATGCAAGTGGACCGTTCGCTAGCTGTGTGGGGGAGCGGAGTATTGCTGCCTGCACTGTAGCTGTAAAGGGGAAAGCGCATCGACTGGAATATTAAACAGGAATCCACTGTCTGTGATTGTTCCAATCTGTTTTGCACACTGTACGCGTGTCTGTATGTAGTAAGCAAAGGTGAGACGTGATTCCTCCTGGACCGTAGGGTATAATTATTTTTGTCTGCGGGCAAGGAACTGGCCCAAATACAGAAAAGTCCTGCGTGAGTCAGAGTGTTTATCACCACACACACGCACCGAAGCAGACAGACAATATAAATACAGGCAGACAGAGACAGAAAAACAGATATACGCACAAACCAACACACGCGGGCAGAAGTACCCTCTCGTTTGAACAAAGCTATGAGGATACGGTGCAGTTTCTTTGTATGAGGAAGGGTAAAGGGGGGAAAAACTAGGAAAACCAACGAGCGGGAGCACAGTGCAAACAGTACGTAGCATAACTTTCTCCATCCATAGGGCAACAAATATGAGCTGACAATTGTGGTTCGTCTAAGGTCTATCATCATTTATTTAGAAAATGTATATTTTTTTTTTTACCTGAGAGAATCCTTCAATAGCTTTCTTACCCAGTCCGGAGAAACAAGGTGCATGTCTGTGAGTGTGCATGTTCAGAGTAGGTGTTCACGCCAACACTCTCATGGGTCATGCATGTTAAAACCAGCCATGCAAATTCATATTGTCTCACAGTAAATCGCCTAATAGGGTACTGACAAGACTAGTTAAACTACAGCACCACTCGCTCACATAACGCACTTCATTCAAAACATTTGTAAAAAAAAATAATAATAAAAATCAACTGCTATGGCTTTGAGGCTACAGCGACACTAATATAACGGTTCAACTAATTCTAATAGTTAACATGTTGCAAGCGCTATTTGGTCATTATCGGGTGCAATCAGTATATTTAAACTCTTTATGCTGACACAATCGTTAACTGTTTTTATATTATTATATTCTCCGGAAAGACTTTAGAATCGAGGCTACTGAAAGTACGTCTCAACTACGTACATGCTGCTATGTCAGTGTACAGCGGGTTAAAGCTGTCCTGTTGATGCGTGGCGACTTGGTGTGTTCAATGATTGTGCCGCGGTGCATTCGCTAGTGTCTCTGAGTGGTCTGGCCTTTGACCTCCGTGAGGAGAGGTGAGAGATCATCCGGCCGTTGCACAAGTTGCTCGCATCTCGCCAACGTACGTCGCCCGACACCCACTGAGCGCCATGACGTCTTGATTGACATCCCTTTGGCCGCTAGATGAAATAATTTAAAGCTCATCTCTGCCAGCGTTTTTTTTCTTATTTTTTATCCACTCATCTTTCTAAAAGAACGCTACAAAAATGTAGGGGCTCGTCTGAGGCTGCGTGGGCCTTGTTAGGTAGCACCGAGTCGATCCGCTGAACCATGAGAGCGTTGTATCATGTAGACAAATACTGTAACACAGATATACACATATCACACACACACACACACACACACACACACACACACACACACACACACACACACACACACACACACACACACACACACACACACACACACACACACACACACACACACACACACACACACACACACACACACACACACACACACACACACACACACACACACAGATTGGTCTGGTCTGATTCTGGAGCAGTTTACAACAGCACAACTTTTCTATGACAGTGCCCTTCCAACACTTGGCCTTTTGTCATTTCAACAAGTAGACTTGCTGGACCCCAGGGACCAGCCGGTGAGCTGGGTCATGGTTGGAGACAGAGCCTTCGAGTATCCCGTCAACCCTGGGCACAACTCATTTGACAGCCCTGACCCTCAGCCCGCACAGAGTAGCAAGGGCCTTTGTACCCAGATCAAATAAGGACCAGTGGGATTCATGCAGTTGAGTTGGGTCAGGGGAATCCGGACAAGGTTGAAACTGCTTTAATTTAAACATGACTGACAGTCTGCCTCGCCAGTAACGGGAGCACGCTTTTGGAGGGGTTGTAAGGGATTTGCATAGACATCTTGCTACTTGCGTTTCTTTTTGTGTTTTCACAAAACTCTACATTTGACATATGTGGAGGAAACACAGCCCCCCCCCCCCCCCCCAAAAAAACAACTAAACATCACAGACAATCTCCCCCCTCTCACCATGTTTCAGCCTGTTGGACTGAACCATGCTGTGACTGCTGATGAAAGGACAGGGTTGTTGGGGGATTCCATTAAATGGGCTATCCCAAATTAAGATGTAGCGGGCAGTAGCCAGGCAAGCTGTGGTTTAGGCGTAGCTTTCATATTGGGAATATTGACTGATTTTTCTTTTAGCGAAGTCTTGCCATCCCCCCTCCCCTTCTAAACGGGCAATATCCACTACACCTTCACATCCTCTGTCTACTGTGGCTGCTACCCATTCCCGTCGTTAGCCTGGAGAGACCAGTCTGTTGGTGGACACACACTGTATAGCCTTGACTGTATAGCGCTTAGAGTTGTGGCCCTGACATAATGTAGGGATGGCTAGCTATCTCTTTGCAAAGAATAGGAGGCACAGGGATGCTTAATGTCACGGGGCCACTTCTGAATACGGATCGACATGCGCGTGTGAGAGTGCACACACAAGCACACAAGTACAGTATGAAGCGTTAATATACATCGCACCCCCCCCCCCCCCCGCTTATTTTACAAGATGGTGGGACGCAGGTGCCGGCAAGTTGGTGCTCAAGCCTCAACATCCAGTTTGTGAGTGTTGCATATGTTTTTACATATACTGGTTTTTCATATTTCATTTTTTTGTATTTACATCCTTGGTTGTGGCCAAAATAAAACAAAAAAGAATAAAAAACTAAAATAAAAGTATTTACAAAAAAACATACTGTATATATTGTACCTTGCAGATGGGCAATATTCTCAGTTTGTTTGCGTGTAACGTCTGTGACACCACTGTCCATTCTGCTGGTGAGCGGAAGTGAGGTTGTGGGTACCGGGCTCAGATCCAGCCCCGTCCTATCAGCTACATTCAATACCATAGAGCACTCAGCCATTACAAAAGACACCCCCCTTCCCACCCCCCAAGCTCTAGGCCATTCACATTTGACTTCACTATCTATGGTGGTGGATACACCTGGGAGGGGCCAACTGCCAGCAATCCATTTCAGCACCTGTTGATGGTGCGAGACTTTACTTATGTCGTGTCCACAATCTTCCTAGAACCAATTGAATAGGTAGCGAGCGCCAAGGCTTGTGGTTGAGTCTTTTTGTAATCGCTACAGATGCGTACACGCCACAAGCACATATATACCTCAATGTTCTCTTTTTAATGCATTTACGCACTTCCACATGTGCCTGTGAATCATCACTCCTCCCAAGTTCCGTTTTGAGTTTTGTGTTATGCGAGGTATGAGAAGATTGTGTTTCAGTTTCGGTTGCATTCTTTTTTCCTGTTTGTGATTTTTTTTTTCAAAGTCTTCTTTCATAAAAAAAGGAAACAACATATATATATATATATATAAAAAGAATATTCCTGTTTTTTGTTTGTTGAAAATTCCTCCTGAAAAAAGGGACGGACAATCAGACAGATGCACAGACAACAGAAGAGTTGGCTTATCAACACAAACTATAGGTGATGTGAAATGTCTACGTTACGCTGCACGCATGGTCAAAAAGTGACCACGGCTGTTCTTTTTTTCTTTTTTACGCAAAGCAGTTTAAGCGTAACAAAAAAAATACATAAACATTATTAAAAAAAAAATTTGAGATAAAATGACGGGAAAAAGATCTCCAAGCGTTTAACTTTTGTTCAGGAGCCTTTTTAAAGTCACATTTGTCTCATTTCACTTTTCTGGGTTCATAATCGTTATCATCATATATTTCTTTCTCAATAGAAATTCAACTCCGAAGGTAAAAGCAGCATTTCAACCAACCATTTCACACACACACCCAATAGGCTCACAAGAACTAAGGACCTTTTTTTTCTGTCATTTACACTGGTTCTTTGTCAACGAAGCTTGGAGTTTCATACCCGCATCCATTGAATGGTGGTTCTGTTTCTGTTGCCGATCGTCTCCATGTGAAAGTTGGTGGCTCTCCTTTACGGAGAGCCGAAGGTGGGGACTCATGTCTCAATGAGGGCGTTAAGGGGGAGACCACCTGATCATCTCCCCGTCCTCTGAGTTCATAACGGTGCTTTGACAACGGGCGACGATCCCCCTCGAACCCACGCCATACGAAGGACGGAAGGAAGGGCTGATGCCCCCACCTTCTTTCTGTCCCACTCCCTTACGCTCTCTCGTTCACTCGCTCCCACTGCTGCTTTGCCGTTCACATTCATTCGCTAACGCCGCTCTAAGTGAGCGGTTATGGCCAGCCTTGTCTCACAAGGGAGAGGCATGGATTCAGTTTGGGTGTACATTTTTCAGACCTACCGTTGGCCTTCTAACATTGAGTTGGGTGAATGGGTGGTTGGGCAGGGGAAGGAGTATGTACTGGGGCTGGATCTGGGTAGACTTGGAGACCAATGCTGAGAGGAGAGTGTATGAGTGACAAACAGACCCCGGACCATCCCTCCCTCACCCAGGGACATCTCCAGCCAGGAGTGGATGAGGGTTGGGGAGGAGGGCTGTTGGTTTAATACTGAAAATGTGACACGGTTGGTTGGGAGCCCTGTCCCAGTGGCCTATGTTATACAGAGTAGGCCAGGACTTTCAGAGGAGGGGGCATGCCTGACAAATGACTTGGGGCTAGGTTTGAGGAGTAGGGGTTGTATAGTTGCTGATGAGGGTGGAGAGAGGGGTTGGTACTACTGCAGTAGTGTGAGGGGGCTCTGGCTGCTCCACTAGAGTGCTCTGAAGTCCGGTAACAGTCGATTTCGGGTTGATTCCACCTACGGCGGTTGAGGTTGCTGCAGTTAGGCTTGGCCTTCTGCTATGAGTATCCGCCATCCTGATCCCACTCACCGCTCGGCTCCATGTCCTCACGCATTCCTCCACATGCTCCCGGGAATGCTGAAACGCATCCATCCGTTCATCCCTCCCGCCACCTCGTTCAGTCGTTCACAAGCTACTGCTTAGTGTTCAATCAAAATCGGTTGTCTCTGAACTTTTTTCCCCCTTCAACAGTGCTAAACCCGCCCCGTCTACGGCCTGGTCACCTTGTGGTTCACCGCTCGCTCGCGGTGTATCGCTCCTCCCGCCAGTCCTCTTCCAGGGCGACGGCCGGACTGTACATGCAATTTCCTCCGCCGTCTGATTGATTGGCTTCTGTTTCAACTGAACGGAAAAAATAAGGGACTCCAAATTCGAATAGTGACACTTGGTCCCGCATAACAAAAAAAAAAGAGAAAAGCCGAACGTCATGGTTACCGTTCCCCCGAAAAAGAGGAGCGAAGTCAGTGAAACCAATGAGATCCCCATAGGGAAGGGCAGGCCCTCCTGTCTTCAGTGGTATTTCATTTCAACTGAGTGGTAGTACTGAGATTGTGTGTTTGACGGATTCGTCTTAATGTATGTGTGCCTATGAGTTTCCACCCAGGCACATGCACCTATGTGTGTTTGTTGAGTATCCTCGTGTGTGTGTGTGTGTGTGTGTGTGTGTGTGTGTGTGTGTGTGTGTGTGTGTGTGTGTGTGTGTGTGTGTGTGTGTGTGTGTGTGTGTGTGTGTGTGTGGGGGGGGGTAGATGGGTGGGTGAAGAGGCTGGAGACTGCTGCCCTGTGTCCAGAGGTGAGGTAGAGCCTGTTGGCACAGGAGCAATGGCGGCGCCCCAGCCTTGAAGGTGTGCCCACTTTGAGGTAAATGGCAGACGTCATTGACCTTGCCCTTTCTCAGTGACCGCTACACTAACAACTGAGTATGGAAGCTTGGAGGGGCCATACTGAGCTGAGTCACACAGGCGCAGACTTGGACTAATTTACCCTGCAGGTCAGGGCTACATCACTGCAATGTGCACAGTAAACATGGCATTTGAGTTTCTGAGGTGAGGATGTGTGTGTGTGTGTGTGTGTGTGTGTGTGAGAGACATGAGTTGCCTGCCTTGTTCACTGCTATTCAGACAGGGGTCTATATGGATATTGTTCAGTCTCCAGCCACTGAATCTACTTGCCAGCGATTTAACTCTCTCTCTCTCATCCTAATCCTCCCCTCTTCTCTTTCACTCTTACTCCTCTGAGAACTCTCCCGTCAGTGGGCCCCCTTCCATCTTCCCCTCTTTCCTTCACTGCGATGACTTTCCTTGGAGAGAGAAGGGCTCAATTGTCATTCATAAGAGGGTCTACTGCTGGCACCAGCAGCACAGGCAATGACTAGGTCTGCCCAGTGTGTGTGTGTGTCACAGGAACCGGCCTAATGACAGAACTGAAGGTAGATACGGAGCCATGGTCTGTAGTTTTACACATTTCAGACAAATAAAGGAGACTTATAAATATAGCACCTGACTTGTTTCAAACACGATCACGTGCATGGCTCAGTTGCATTGGGAGGTGATAGTAGGTACTGGTCGCTTTGCTCTACGGTAGGCGCTATACGGCACACGCTCAGGACCTCTGTTTGTGTGTGACAGCGTCTCCTGAATTATTGTTTTACACTAATTCTGAGACTGAAATTAGCGGACCCGTTGAAAACATGGTTGCTATCATGTCAAACAGGTGCAAAGCTGTGAAGACCACCATCTAGTGGCGAGTGACAAATGAGGTGCCTCCAATAGGGATCTGGGAAGGGACCCAGAGTGTGTGTGCGTGCGCGTGCCTTGGCAAAGGGATGCAACTCCCACTGGATAAGACTGCTCAGACAGGGAGGGCCGCCAAACTGATTCCCCAAAACGGGTATGAAGAGGTGGTTGGTTAAAAGCAAAAATCTTTGTTTGTTTGACTCCTGCTGCTGGTGTGTGGTTGTTGCCTGTTGTTTGTTGTTTACCACGTAAATGTCGGAGAAACACAAGTCCTGTCATAACCCTTCCCCGCTCCAGAAAAACTGCCATTCCTTTCCCAAGTCGCCCCACTACTATTCGGCAGGGGGGGCGCCACTCACACTTCCTGGTCCTCGAAGACCTCCAGGAAGAGCGGGGGGAAAAGTTCAGTTGGGCACTCCACCTTCATGTGGAGGAACCGGCTGGCGTGGCACGCCCCGATCATACGCAGGTCCGTCACCTTCATCAGCAGCTTTGGCCAGAAGTGGGGAATGTTGTGTTTGCGGTAGTTGATGTAGTGTTCAAACGCCAGCAGGTAGGTCTCCTGGCACTTCTCGATCTTGTCGCTGCTCGTGAGGCCCGAGCGGTCTGTGACCAAAGGCAAGGGGAGGAAGAGGGAGGGAGGGAGGGAGGCAGGGAGGGAGGGAGGAAGAAAAAGGTGTGTGTCAGTAAACAGAGAGGGTCAAATTTCACCTAGCCTATCATGGGGAAAGGAGGACAAAAATAAAACATATTGTTTTGTTACATACATACATTTTACATACTACCTTCATTGTACTTTTATATACAACATGATTGGACTCCCAATCACGGCCGTATGTGATACAGCCTGGATTCGAACCAGGGACTGTAGTGACATCTCTTGCACTGAGATGCAGTGCCTTAGACCATAAATGCCACCTTTCCAACAAGTCAGTTTGTCAAATTTCTGCCCTGCTAGAGCTGCCCCGGTCAACTGTAAGTGCTTTTATTGTGAAGTGGAAATGTCTAGGAGCAACAACGGCTCAGCCGCAAAGTGGTAATCCACACAAGCTCACAGAACAGGACCACCGAGTGCTGAAGCACGTAGACCATAAAAATTGTCTGTCCTCGGTTGCAACACTCACTACCGAGTTTCAAATTGCCTCTGGAAGCAACGTCAGCACAATAACTGTTAGTCGGGAGCTTATTGAAATGAGTTTCCATTGCAGCCACACACAAGCCTAAGATGCGCAATGCCAAGCGTCGGCTGGAGTGGTGTAAAGCTTGCTGCCATTGGACTCGAGCAGTGGAAATGCGTTCTCTGGAGTGATGAATCACGCTTCACTATCTGGCAGTCCGACGGAAGAATCTAGGTTTGGCGGATGCCAGAAGAACCCAAATGAATAGTGCTAACTGTAAAGTTTGGTGGAGGAGGAATAATGATCTGGGGCTGTTTTTCATGGTTTGGACTATGCCCCTTAGTTCCAGTGAAGGGAAATCTTAACGTTACAGCATACAATGGCATTCTAGACGATTCAGTGCTTCCAATTTCGTGGCAACAGTTTGTTGAAGGCCATTTCCTGATTCAGCATGACAATGCCTCCGTAGAAATGGTTGGTCATGATCGGTGTGGAAGAATTTGACTGGCTTGCACAGAGCCCTGACCTCAACCCCATCGAATACCTTTGGGATGAATTGGAACGCCAACTACAAGCCAGGCCTAATAGCCCAACATCAGTGCCCGACCTCACTAATGCTCTTGTGGCTGAATGGAAGCAAGTCCCCGCAGCAATGTTCCAACATCTAGGGGAAATCCAGAAGAGTGGAGGCTATTATAGCAGCAAAGGGGGGGACCAACTCCATATTAATGTCCATGATTTTAAAATTAGATTTTCGACGAGTAGGTATCCACATACTTTTGGCCATATATCAATGGATAGATGGACGGCTAGATGAATATACTGAACAAAAATATAAATGCAACAATTAAAAATATTTTACTGAGTTACAGTTCATACAAGGAAATCAGTCAATTTTAAATAAATTCATTCGGCCCTAATCTATGGATTTCACATGACTTGGCAGTGGCACAGCCATTCGGGAATGAGTTTTTCCCTACAAAAGGACTTTTACAGACTAATACTTCTCAGACACAGATCTGGGGAAGGGTACCAAAGCAGTTCTACAGCATGGAATGTTCCCAAGAACACAGTGGCCTCCGTTATTCTTAAATGGAAGAAGTTTGGAACCACCAAGACTCTTCCTAGAGCTGGCCGCCCGGCCAAACTGAGCAATCGGAGGAGAAGGGCCTTGGTCAGGCAGGTGACCAAGAACCCGATGGTCACTCTGGCAGAGCTCCAGAGTTCCTCTGTGGGATGGGAGTACATTCCAGAAAGACAACCGTCTCTGCAGCACTCCACCAATCAGGCCTTTATGGTAGAGTGCCAGACGGAAGAAACTCCTCAGTAAAAGGCACTGCTTGGAGTTTGCCAAAAGGCACCTAAGGACTCTCAGACCATGAGAAACAAGATTCTCTGGTCTGATGAAACCAAGATTGAACTCAATGACCTAAATGCCAAGCATCACATCTGGAGGAAACCTGACAACATCCCTGTGATGGCAGCACCATGCTGGGGGATGTATTTCAGCAGCATGGACTGGGAGACTAGTCAGGATCGAGGGAAAGATGAACAGAGCAAAGTACAGAGAGATCCTTGATGAAAACCTGCCCCGGTGCGCTACTGAGCAAGAGGACAAGTGCATTAGAGTGTCTAGTTTGAGAAATAGCTGCCTCACAAGTCCTCAAATGGCAAATTGAGACTGGTGTTTTGCGGGTACTATTTAAAGAAGCTGCCAGTTGAGGACTTGTGAGGCGTCTGTTTCTCAAACTAGACACTCTAATGTACTTGTCCTCTTGCTCAAGTGGTGCACCGGGGCCTCCCACTCCTCTTTCTATTCTGGTTAGAGCCAGTTTGCGCTGTTCTGTGACGGGAGTAGTACACATCGTTGTACGAGATCTTCAGTTTCTTGTCAATTTCTCGCATGGAATAGCCTTAATTTCTCTTCCACTTGCCTCCTTTATTTTTGCAGTAATGCTGCAATCGGTTGGTTGTGATTTTGGATTGAGCAAACGTTCCCATATATTTTCAATAGCTGCATGTGTGACAACTCCACCAATCCTATTCATAATATCATTAATAAATATAATACCATTAAAAAAAACGGTATATTTGAGTTTAACCATAATATTTGGTGTAATATTTGTTCTGTCTTTTCTGGAGGATAAAATAGAAATTGTAACCAGCTTTGTACGGCTTGTTTACGAAAGGGCAATACTTTGAACAAAGTTTCCTTTTCATATAATCAAAAATGAGAAGTTGTAATCTGTATTTTTGTAATCTAAATTTTTGAACAAAGGATTAATCTTTCTTAGTAATCTACTGGGGAACCAGTTCGGGTTTAAGCATATCTTATATATGAGTGAAGCTTTTAGTGAGAGGCTTTAATATGTAATAATTTCAGCCCCCCAAAGTCATATTCATTATTTAAATAAGCACGTTTAATTTTGTCTGGCTTAGCGTTCCAAATAAAGTGTCTTTTTTTCCCTCCCTCATATTGTCTGGAGTAGGCAGAGCCCTGAGTAAGTAAGTCAACTGTGATAGGACTAAAGAGTTCATCAATGTGAGTTTTCCATAAATAGACAGGTATTTATCTATCCATGGTTGCAGAATCTTGCCTCTTTTTGCTAACTTTCTATTGAAATAGGTTGTGGTAAGTTCATTTCTATCTTTAGGGATATGAATACCAATTATGTCTACATCACCATCAGACCATTCTATTGGTAAACTATAAGATAATGTAAAATTTTTCTTTTTTAACGATCCAATATGTAATACGGTACACTTATCACAATTAGCCTAGTTACCTTCATCTAATAGTACAGCAACTTTGACTTATTCTTATTTATAGTTCGTTCAGATCCACACAAAGTGCCTAGGTGGTAGGGGATGGATTTGGAACTCGTCCTGAATCCTCTCTGACCTGAATGACCTCAATTGACCTCTGTCCATTGACCCTTGACCCGGTCCTCACCTGAGCTCATGAGCAGCACAGCCTGCAGCAGCGCCACCTCCGTGTCGTCCAGATTGAACTGCGCCAGGCTCTTGCCCAGGTCGAAGATGGCGTCCGACACCACGCCCAAGCCGCCGTTCTTCAGCTGCTCCCGCTTGACCGCCATCTCGCCGCTCAGGGTCAGCGTCTCGCTCTCTGCGTCGTAACGCACGGCGGCGCGTAGCGACATGATCTCCATACAGCAGCCTTTCAATAGGATGATCTGGTCCTCACAAGGCAGCTAGATGGAGGAGGGAAAAGGAGGAGAGTAATAGTAGAGTTTATTGGTTGCTCGCCGTCATAGACTGAATTTAGACCAATTTACAATCACCATTTGACTTTTATCAAATAGTAAGATCCTGAAAAAACACCATCATTCTAATACAATCCTATATGAAAAATACAATACAATAATTCTACAACGACCAATATTCGGAGTGGCAGGTTTAAAAACGACAGTTCTAATTTTGAGTTCTTTGGTAGACTTCTCAAAAGCCACTGGGCTATGTGGTGTGTGTGCATTGATCAGTTTGGGAGGGCGAGAGAGACTGTTACCGAATGTAAACAAAGTGAACTTTAAAGGCACTCTTCCATCCTTCGATTGGAATTTCAAAGTATAGTTACGTAAGCTTACATACTTCCCAACTGTAGTGGTGTAGGCTTTGTGTGTAGAGTTCCAAGTCTGTATATATCATTCTGTTATATCAGCTGCACTCTATGACTGAATCCCCAACCCCCCCCCCCCCCCCTTCCCCTCGGCCCTCTATTTACGCGAGTCTCCGCCATATGCACAAGTGTCAAATACTCCAGCTATCCAAGTCATAAACCGTTCTCTCTGCTACCGCACGGCAAGTGATACCGATAAGTCTGGAACCAACAGGACCCTGAACAGCTTCTACCCCCAAGCCAAAAGACTGCTAAATAGTTAACCAAATAGCTCCCCGGACTATCTGCATTGACCTCGTTTGCACTAACTCTTTTGACTCATCACATACGCTTCTGCTACTGCTTATTATCTATCCTAGGCTTGAGGCCCTGGGTCTCAACCCCGCCCTGTGCAATTGGGTCCTGGACTTCCTGACGGGCCGCCCCCCTCAGGTGGTGAAGGTAGGAAACAACATCTCCACTTCGCTGAGCACTTGTTGGCTGCTGATCCTGCTAATGACCATAGTAATCCTACTGTCATTAGTAGCAACAACACCGCAGCAACGACAGAATCTATACCTAATTAAGTCAACACCAAACACAATGCAGGCTCATTATTGAGGAAAGACTCAGAGACTCAGGTCAACAGGCTTCAATTCAAACACACAAACAAAGATACAAGGCAGTCTTTAGGACTGATATAAGGAAGACCGACACATCCCGACACACACACACACACACTTAGGGCCTTACCCCCGAGAACATGGGAAGTTTTTTGGCAAAGTCGACGACGCGGGTGATGGCGGGGGTGATAATCTTGGTGAACTCACTGAAGGCCTCCAGGTCCACCTTGTCTCCGTCCGACGTGGGGGCCACGGGAGACTGACCTATGTCCTCCGGCTAGGGGACAGGACAGGGGACACATGGACACAACACATGTCAACAGATAGCCAGCAGCTGCGGTTAGGAACACGCGTCAAGAGACTTGAGTTAAGTCCTTTGTTATTCCATGAGAGTTAATTAATTTGTTTGCTGGTAAGATGACACATTTAAGCACATCCGACAAAAGTATGGAATTAGACATAGTAGACACATTACAATGACTGAATCGTTTTTAAAAATGTTAAGTAAGGGTTGACATCATTGAGGAAGATCAGATCATGTGTAGTAAACAACTCCTCAGTGTGCAAGAAGAGAATACACATAGAGATGCATAGCACATGGTCAAATTCGGTATCAGCGGTTGATTTACATGCACGACTAGCAGATGGGATTCTATGGACCTATGGACTCGGGCTCCCGAGTGGCGCAGCGGTCTAAGGCACTACATCTCAGTGCTTGAGGCAGCACTACAGACACTCTGGTTCGAATCCAGGCTGTATCACAAGCGGCCGTGATTGGGAGTCCCATTGGCCCGGCGTTGTCAGGGTTTGGCCGGTGTAGGCCGTCATTGTAAATAAGAATTTGTTCTTAACTGACTTGCCTAGTTAAATAAATAAAAGGCACATCAGACTCAAACTCTTAATGTTGGTCCAGCCAATTTCATTGGGAGTTGAGAAAGGGCTGAAATGTAACATAACAAAAGGCATTATAGGTGGGATGGGCTGAGGGAAACTGAGGGTTGGGATGTGGAACTGGAGACAAGTGGGAGTGGAGTTGCCTGGCGGGGGGGGGGGGTAGAATGACGGTCAAAGATAAAAGTTTTTAAGAAAGTACGTTTGAATGACACTGAGGGGGAACGCAGTTACATCCAATGCCTGTTTGCCTGAGGCTGATGTTGCGCAGGTGCTTGCACGGGTGTATACCTGCATACACACACACACACTTGCTTTAAAACGCACACGTGCACACACACACATACACACATGTCAATAGTGTCACACATGCACTAAAATGCATGTAGTTGGCCTTGCTGATTTGTGCTGTCCTGGATGCCTTTTGTTTTTGCATTGTTGTCTCCCTTGTTCTCTCTTTTGTTCATTTTGTTGGGTGTTGGCACATCGGGCGGGTGGTTGTTTTGGTTGGGTTGGAGGGGGACAGCGACTTGGGGGGGGGCTGTGGAAATGTGGAGGGGGAGGTTTTTCGGGGGGGACTGTGGGGGAGGGGTCTCGGATGGTTGAGGTACAGCTCTCTGGGAATTGGAGGGGGGGGGGGGGGGGGGGGGGTCGGTGGCCTGACGTTTGGGAGCTTGGGTCGGTGACCGATTGGTAGCTGGATTGACGCATGTCTCTGGATGGGAGCGTCTGTGTAACAGTCCTGACCTATTTATGTTAGTTTTTATGTGTTTATGGTCAGGGCATGTGTTTTGGGTGGGCAGTCTATGTTATCTGTTTCTATGTTGGTTTCGGTTTGCCTGGTATGGCTCTTGATTAGAGGCAGGTGGTTTGCATTTTCCTCTAATCAGGAGTCATATTTAGGTAGGGCATTCTCACTGTTTGTTTGTGGGTGATTGTCTCCTGTGATGTCTTCGTCGTTGTCGATGTTTTTTCACATATGGGACTGTTTGGCTGTTCGTGCGTTTTTTGATGTACGTTCCTGTTCGTGAGTTTACGTTTGTCGATGTGAGTTTATGTTCAGGTTCCGTTGTACGTCGTTTTGTTATTTTGTAGTTTTGAAAGTGTTTTGTTTTGTTACGTGACCATCGTATTTATAATAAAGATGGCATATTTCCCTGAACCCGCATTTTGGTCAGAAGATCCTTCTCTCCTCACCTCTTCCGAGGATGAGGAAAGCGACAGCTATTACAGAATCACCCACCAACAAAATGTGACCAAGCGGTATGGGAAAAATAAACGGAGTAAGGGACAGAAGAAGGAGCAATGGACATGGGACGATGTTCTGGATGGAAAGGGTGTCTACACATGGGAGGAGATCCTAGCGGGTAGAGATCGCCTCCCATGGGAACAGCTGGAGGCACTGAGGAGAGCGGAGGCTACCGGAGAGAGGAACCGGAATTATGAGGGGACACGTCTTGCACGGAAGCCCGAAAAGCCCGTGAGTAACTCCCAAAAATTTCTTGGGGGGGGGGGCTAAAGGGTAGTGGGCCAAGGGCAGGTAGGAGACCTGCGCCCACTTCCCAGGCTAACCGTGGAGAGCGGGAGTACGGGCAGACACCGTGTTACGCAGTAGAGCGCACGGTGTCTCCTGTACGTGTGCATAGGCCGGTGCGGGTTATTCCACCTATCCGCACTGGTAGGGCTAGATTGGGCATTGAGCCAGGTGTCATGAGGCCGGCTCAACGCGTCTGGTCTCCAGTGCGTCTCCTCGGGCCGGCATACATGGCACCTGCCTTACGCATGGTTTCCCCGGTTCGCCTACACAGCCCGGTGCGGGTTATTCCACCTCCCCGTACTGGGCGGGCGACCGGGAGCATTCAACCAGGTAAGGTTGGGCAGGCTCAATGCTCAAGAGAGCCAGTACGCCTGCACGGTCCGGTATTTCCGGCGCCACCTCCCCGCCCCAGCCTAGTACCTACAGTGCCTACACTACGCACTAGGCTACCAGTGCATTTCCAGAGCCCTGTTCCTCCTCCACGCACTCTCCCTATAGTGCGTGTATCCAGTTCAGTGCCTCCAGTTCCGGCCCCACGCACTAAGCCACCTGTGCGTCTCCTAAGTCCTGTACACACTGTCACTTCTCCCCGTACTAGTCCTGAGGTGCGTGCCCTCAGCCAGGTGCCACCAGTGCCGGTACCACGCACCAGGTATAGAGTACGCTTTGAGAGTTCAGTGTGCCCTGTCCCTGCTCCACGCACTAGTAGGAAGGTGCTTATCATTAGCCCGGTGCCTCCAGTTCCGGCACCACGCATCAGGTCTACAGTGCGCCGTATGCGGCCAGAGCCATCCGTCTCCTCAGCGCCATCTGAGCCATCCGTCTCCCCAGCGCCATCTGAGCCATCCGTCTCCCCAGCGCCATCTGAGCCATCCGTCTCCCCAGCGCCATCTGAGCCATCCGTCTGCCAGGAGCCTGCAAAGCCGCCCGTCTGCCATGAGCCTGCAAAGCCGCCCGTCTGCCATGAGCCTACAGAGCCATCCGCCAGACAGGAGCCGCTAGAGCCGTCAGCCAGACAGGAGCCGCTAGAGCCGCCCGCCAGACAGGATCTGCCAGAGCCGCCAACCAGACAGGATCTGCCAGAGCCGCCAACCAGACAGGATCTGCCAGAGCCGCCAACCAGACAGGATCTGCCAGAGCCGCCAACCAGACAGGATCTGCCAGAGCCGCCAGAGAGCCATGAGCAGCCAGAGCCGTCAGAGAGCCATGAGCAGCCAGAGCCGTCAGAGAGCCACGAGCAGCCAGAGCCGTCAGAGAGCCACGAGCAGCCAGAGCCGTCAGAGAGCCACGAGCAGCCAGAGCCGTCAGAGAGCCATGAGCGTCGAGAGCCGTCAGCCTGCCATGAGCGTAGAGAGCCGTCAGTCTGCCATGAGCGTCGAGAGCCGTCAGCCTGCCATGAGCGTCGAGAGCCGTCAGCCTGCATGGACCTGCCAGAGCCGTCCAAACAGGACCTGCCAGAGTCCTTCAGCCGGGATCTGCCCCTTGTCCCGGTGTTGCCCCTTGTCCCGGTGTTGCCCCTTGTCCCGGTGCTGCCCCTTGTCCCGGTGCTGCCCCTTGTCCCGGTGCTGCCCCTTGTCCCGGTGCTGCCCCTTGTCCCGGTGCTGCCCCTTGTCCCGGTGCTGCCCCTTGTCTCGGTGCTGGTCCTTATCCTGGTGCTGCCCCTTGTCCCGGTGCTGCCCCTTGTCCCGGTGCTACCCCTTGTCCCGGTGCTGCCCATTGTCCCGGTGCTGCCCCTTGTTCCGGTGCTGGCCGTTTATTTAGGGGAGGGTAGTGTTAGGGTGGGCATTAGAAGGGGTAGAAAGAAGAGGGGAGTGACTATGGTGGTGCGGGGACAGCGTCCTGAACCGGAACCACCACCGTGGTCAACTGCCCACCCGGACCCTCCCCTGGACTTTGTGCTGGTGCGCCCGGCGTTCGCACCTTGGGGGGGGGGGTACTGTAACAGTCCTGACCTATTTATGTTAGTTTTTATGTGTTTATGGTCAGGGCATGTGTTTTGGGTGGGCAGTCTATGTTATCTGTTTCTATGTTGGTTTCGGTTTGCCTGGTATGGCTCTTGATTAGAGGCAGGTGGTTTGCATTTTCCTCTAATCAGGAGTCATATTTAGGTAGGGCATTCTCACTGTTTGTTTGTGGGTGATTGTCTCCTGTGATGTCTTCGTCGTTGTCGATGTTTTTTCACATATGGGACTGTTTGGCTGTTCGTGCGTTTTTTGATGTACGTTCCTGTTCGTGAGTTTACGTTTGTCGATGTGAGTTTATGTTCAGGTTCCGTTGTACGTCGTTTTGTTATTTTGTAGTTTTGAAAGTGTTTTGTTTTGTTACGTGACCATCGTATTTATAATAAAGATGGCATATTTCCCTGAACCCGCATTTTGGTCAGAAGATCCTTCTCTCCTCACCTCTTCCGAGGATGAGGAAAGCGACAGCTATTACAGTCTGCTAGATGACTGAATGTAATGTAAATATTGAGCGGCTTCACTGCAGGTAGATTGTATGTTGTTTTTTTTAGTTAAAAATTTTCAAAAATCCTTTTAAACAATTAATGACACACAATCTATACAGAGCTGATGGGCGTGACTGATTAAGACTTGAAGCCATGTGGAGTATGCATCCGAGATTCTCGCAATTACCTGGAATAATACAACAATGGCTTTGATAACAGTACACACATTTGTCTCATCCTAAATAAGTCTGAGTTGCCATTTTTCGGGGTCAGCCGTGTTTATGTTTCAGAGTTAAGAAATAGGTCTCTCACGACGGAACAAAAAAACGAACTGCAAAACGAACTGCAAAACGAACCCGTCTAGGGTTCGAAGGTTTTACAAAGTCATTCGGGGCCTAAAGATGGTAAACATAAGTATGCTACGCCCTGTCTATGTCGCTTGTTAAAAATCGGTCAAAGATCAAACAAAAAAAACCTAAACAAACTTGCACATACTACAACTGTGATGTGTGGTTGTCTCACCTAGCTGTCTTAAGATGAATGTACTAACTGTGAGTCGCTCTGGATAGGAGCGTCTGCTCAATGACTCAAATGTAAAAATCTGTTAAACCCCTAGCAGCAAACTGGGTTTGAAACTAGGTTGCTTGACTACAGTGGTATTCCAGGGGGCCACTGGCACACAAAGGACAAGTAATAGTCCGAAATCCATTGCAACCAATGAAACAACTTCATTATCACTCATGCAGAGCAATTCAATTCGGCGTTTTACAGAGGGGCTCTTTCCATACTCACCTTCAATCAAATAGGTTAGACTAAATGTATGGGTCCTCTCTAGGACACAGGGGCTGGGGGAGGGAGATGCAGTGGACTGGAGCTTCACTGATTTGGTCGGATGACTTTGATTCCAAGTGGATGGAGGCAGTCTACAGCTTGTAAATAAGAATTTGTTCTTAACTGACTTGCCTAGTTAAATAAAGGTTCAATAAAAAATGTAAAAACGTTTAAATGTAAATGCATTCATTCTTGCCCAGAGCGACTTACCGCAAGTGTAAACAAAATGCATTTCATACAGTATAAAATGGATATTAAGTGCTCGATATATCCTCAGGCATTACATACAGAAGATGGATTTTACGTAGTAAGTAGGGAGGTAGTTACTGGCTAATAACGTTAGAAGTGTTCGAATGGACGTAGGGCAGTCATCCGTTGGGTTAGTCATGTGACTTCAGGCTAGATGTGTTATTTTGACAGTTGGTGTTGTTTGGGAATGCTCTCGAATTCTTCCAATGCCTGGTATTTGAGTCCCATTTAAATCCTCGCTGCCGTGTGTATAGAGCCACAGATGTATCGCTGAGCATTTCTGATGGACTGTGTCGTGTAGGCTATTTGTGGGATGTTCTTGTATACCGCTGAGTACACCAACATTAGGAAAAACCTTCCTTATACGGAGTTTGCCCTCAGAACAGCCTCAGTTCGTCGGGGCATGGACTCTACAAGGTGTCGAAAGCGTTGCACAGGGATGCTGGCCCATGTGGACTCCAATGCTTCCCGCAGTTGTGTCAGGTTGGCTCGATGTCCTATGGGCCGGTGGACCGTTCTTGACACACACAGGAAACTATTGTGTGTGAAAAACCCAGCAGCGTTGCAGTTCTTGACACAAACCAGTGCGCCTGGTACCTACTACCCATACCCCGTTCAAAGGCACTTACATTTTTTGTTTTGCCCATTCATCCTCTGAATGGCACACGTACACAATCCATGTCTCAATTTTCTCAAGGCTTAAAAATCCTTCTTTAAGAGCAGGTGTTCTTAATGTTTTGTATACTCCGTGTAGAAGTTGATAGGACATTTATGTTACGGCGTGGTGTCATTGTCGCTGTGTCCTGTCACTTTCTCTGGGCTTTGAGCATTCTGATGTAAATTACACACACACACACACTGCACTCCCAGCTGTCAGAACTGGCTGCCGTTCCCTGCTCACGCAAAAGCAAACTTACAGATCCGACCTGACAGTCTAGTCACGGTAATTAGGCTTCTCCAAGGTCTGATGCTGCTGATGGTCATTAGTAGCCTACCAAACTGCCTGGCGCTCAACAATCAATCAATGCAAATGTGATCGACAAATCTAATCAAACACTTCATGAGAGCCCATGTTGTTCAACATTTCTATAGGCTATAGAATTGCGTGAGAAAACAGAGTGATCGATTCTATTAAAAAAACAACAGGAGTATAGCCTACCTGGCTGGCATGAAAATGAACCATGGGAAAAGCGTCCTCCATTCGCTATTTAAGTGCATCGATGTCATGTATTTTTTCCCCTGCCCCTGTTTTGACGGGTGCATGATAATGGTCCATTCTAAATCAAAACAAATGTCACACATATCATTTAGTAGATGTAAAGACAATATTAAATCAAGAACAGTCTGATTGGGTGACAATATTAGCCTACCACTTTGTATGATATAGTATATTATGATGCCCAGCTTGTGTGCAGTAAGGCAAGAAACAGCATATGCCTTTTTGTTGCGTGTTTTTCAAATCATAGTCGCACACCTCATGTAGCCTAGCCCACAGGCCTATATGTTTTGATAAGGTCTGTATTGCAATTAAAGTGGCCAAATAACGTCTTAAAATGAAGCACATTAATGTGCTTTACCACGGATGTAAAGCCTAACTGGCATACATACACAGCTCGTGAGTTTCAAGTTTGGGGAAGATCATTTTTACCATAAAAATGCACCTTTTATAATAAAAGCATTACATGCATAATCGCATTTGCGGTCACTTTTGAAAATTGTGTTTTCCCGCTAATTGATTGCATTTTGGAACATTCGCGCTGAGAGCCTACTGCAGTGTGCGCATTGCTGCACTATGTTCTGGTCTGTTGTGTCAGCCTCGTTGCTTAAAACAGTTTTTTTTATGCTAGTGGTTGTATTATTAAACTATGTTTGGAATATGTATTTCTTGCACAGAATAGAATAGATCAACTTTTATAGCATGGACTATAGAGTGACATAGGCTAGTGCTTTTGCTGTTCATTAGGCCTACTCATCTTGTTGGCTGACGAAAAGTAAATGTGGACAGTTCTTCCAATATCTTCAATGTGCACCTTGGAATTGGATAAGGATGTGAGCAGTTGTGTCCCCGATGTGTCTATCTTCACTTGTAGCCTGTGAGAAAGACCCGATCATGTGACAGGCATTGGCTAATAAGAATTGAGCTATCTGAGAGAGCCATGTGAGTGAGAGGTGCTTCGGAGCACGCAGCCGGGAGAAGGGAATTATAATTATTATACTCAGCCCAAGGGCACAATGGCCACTGGCCGCAAAAGGCATGGATTTTTTTAGGGGGCATTACGGCTGCACAAATGGGATGCAGCCTGGGAAATTCGAGGCATTATCAAGTGCTTGTCAAATTGTGAATGAGAGAAATGTGTGCAGCCTGAGCTATTTTATTCAGCTGTGTTCAGATGTATTTGTCATAATATAAAATAATGCCACGGAATTCTAAGCAAATCTTGTCTGCTAAATGAACTAGTGTAGCCCACAGCCATATGACATAGCCAGATCAGGGCCCAACTAAGGACAACTCAGAGTATGCTATTCTGTTCTTCTGAAATAGACTACATTTTCTTCATATCATGTTTCTTTAGACCTGTCTAAAATAAATAATGGGTGTTACATGGATTTATTTGACTTTTTAAAATGTAGATGTTCCAAGGGTCTGCATTAGTGGCTTGTAGGCTGTGTGTGGAAGCCTGGAGATGCTAAATGTGTTGATGTTAATTAAGGGTCAATTACCGTGAGACCAGCAGTTATTTGCTTGACAATCCCCGGCTGAAAAAATGTCATGACCGCCACAGCCCTATATCCCTAGTTTCCATTTTTTTTAACCTTTATTTAACTAGGCAAGTCGGTTAAGAACAAACTCTTATTTTCAATGACGGCCTAGGAACAGTGGGTTAACTGCCTTGTTCAGGGGCAGAACGGCAGATATTTACCTTGTCAGCTCGGGGATTCGATCTTGCAACCTTTCGGTTACTAGTCCAACCTTCTAACCACTAGGCTACCTACCGCCCCATGTTGCCCATGATACCCTGTGGTAGTACTGGTAGGCCTATTGATCTGACGTGCTATTCATGGGCCAGGTGGCTCTGGGCACACAGCGACAGGAGGTTGTAGCCAGGGATTAGGCCTAGCAGGTGCTGAGCTATCAGCTGGGCACTTCACTCACTCACAGCATTGCTGACACTAAGCCTTGCAATAAGCAGGGGGCTTTATTAGCAACCTGCCCCATCAACGGGTGATCTACCTGGGAGGAAGATGAGAGGAGGGGGTGATCCTGGTGGGTGTTCCCGAGGCTCTCTGTGAATGGCAGGTGTGGTAAGAATTGCAAGGCAACTTTGTTCAAGAAGTGGCGGGGTATAAGGAGGAAATAAAATTACAATAATAAAATAATAGTACAATTACAATTCACTCACTCACTCACTCACTCACTCACTCACTCACTCACAATACAATACCGCTCTCATATACCCACATGTGCACACACACACACACACACACACACACACACACACACACACACACACACACACACACACACACACACACACACACACACACACACACACACACCAGTGTAAGGCCCCAATCCCCCCATAACGGCTCTAAATAGAGAGAATCATCCATACCACAGAATGTTCACCCGCAAAGCCACATTCAATTTGCCCTAACCATTACGAGGTGTGTGAAATTACTGACAACTCAAAATCAAACTTTGGATTTGAGAAAGCTGCAACTTATACCAGACAATATAGAAAAGAACACCTTTCAGCTGTGGTGCCAGAAGAAACCCATGAGTTCCTTTTCAAACTTCTATAAATACCTTAACACATGTAACCTTTAAAACATATAGAACCCATATAAACCTTAGTGTGTAGCCTAGACTAGAGACCTTATAGACAGTTTAGGCTTGTACTCGTGTGTGTGTGACAGGGGCTGTAGCAATGGTTTTACTGTGGAGAGTTGTAACTAAATGCTGACTGCCAGTCGAGATGACGGACTGCACTCAGCGTAAATGCTAATGGCACTATTTAGTGTAATTATTAAGTGCAGAAGCACAATTTATCACAAATTAACCTAAAGTTGACAGCCAGCCAGCAAAACTGAGAACCAAACAAACACTTAGGGAACCAGCCAGCCAGTCAATCAGAAGCTGCCAACATTATCAGCCCTAGTGGGGGCGAGGCGAACGGTGGTCGTCCTTGAAGGGTCTGGAAAAGTCATAGGTCAGAGTTTGGTGCTCCCGCTGAATGTAATAAAGGCTTATACATAGAGGCGAGGTCATAGTGATTTGCAATAGACACATTTAAACCATTCAGAAAGTATTCACACCCCTTAACTTTTTCCACATTTTGTTGTGTTACAGCCTGAATTGAAAATTGATAACATTTAGATTTTTTTCACTGGCCTTCACACAATACCCCATAATGTCAAAGTGGAATTATGTTTTCGAATTTTTTACTATTTAATAAAAAATGAAAATAAGTTTTCAAGCCCTTTTATTATGGCAAGTCTAAATAAGTTCAGGAGTAAACTTTGTTTAACAATTCACATTGAATATCCCTTTGAGCATGGTGACATTATTAATTACACTTTGAATGATGTATCAATACACCCAGTCACTACAAATATAAAGGCGTCCTTCTTAATTACACTTTGAATGATGTATCAATACACCCAGTCACTACAAATATAAAGGCGTCCTTCTTAACTCTGTTGCCGGTGAGGAACGAAATTGCTCAGGGATTTCACCATGAGGCCAATGGTGACTTTAAAACAGGAGAAAACTGAGGATGAATGAAGAACTTTCAAGTTAATCCACAATACTAACCTAATTGACAGAGTGAAAAGAACACCTTTATAGAATAAAAATATTTCCAAACATGCATCCTGTTTGCAACAAGGCACTAAAGTAATACTGCAAAAAAATATGGCAAAGCAATTAACTTTTTGTCCTGAATGCAAAGTGTTATGTTTGTGGAAAATCCAATACAACACATTACTGAGTACCACTCTCCATATTTTCAAGCATAGTGGTGGCTGCATCATGTTATGGATATGCGTGTAATCGTTAAGGACTGGGGAGTTTTTCAGGATAAAAAAATGAATGGAATGGAGCTAAGCGCAGGCAAAATCCGAGAGGAAAACCAGGTTCAGTCTGCTTTACACCAGACACTTGAAGATTAATTCACCTTTCAGCAGAAGAATAACCTTAAACACAGACCAAATCTACACTAGAGTTGCTTACCAAGAAGACAATGAATGTTCCTCGGGGCCGAGTTAGAGTTTAGACTTAAATCTATGGCAAAACCTGAAAATGGTTGTCAAGCAATGATCAACAACCAATTTAACAGAGCTTGAAATATTTTGAAAAGAATAATGGGCTAATGTTGCACAATCCAGGTGTTGAAAGCTCTTAAGAGACTTACAATTTAGTATACGCTCTTATCCAGCGCAATTAGGGTTAAGTGCCTTGCTCAAGGGCACATCGTCTCTGGGATTCAAATCCGTTTCGGTTACTGGCCCAACACTCTTAACCACTAGGCTACCTGCCGCCCCGAAAGACTCACAACTGTAATCGCTACCAAAGGTGCTTCTACAAAGTATTGACTCAGGGGTGTGAATACTTATGTAAATGCGATATTTCAAAATGTTATGTTCAATGATTTAGTAAACATTTCTAAATGTTTTCCCTTTTGTCATTATGGGGTATTGTGTGTAGATGGGTGAGGGGGAAAAAAAGTTATATTTAATCCATTTTGAATTCGGGCTGTAACACAACTAAATGTGGAATAAGAAGTATGAATACTTTCGGAAGGTACCGTAGCAGTAGACCGCAATGATTTGGCATTGTCAACATACAGGCTACAAATATTTCTCTGTGTGTTTCGTTTGTAAGCTCAAATGGACAATGAGCAGTGATGTCCAACGGGCCTTTGAAAAACAAAATACTTACCATAGAATATGGGGTCATATGGGGAAACGTATTCAATCTTTTGTAAAAATCCATTGAGTCTAAGTCATGGAGGAGTTTCCTCCCAAGGTCGAGAGAGAAGTCCCTGTTGTCCACTCCAGACGCTAACAAGCTACTTGTAGCTGTGGTATCGTGTCAACAACACCGTTGTAATGGTTAAGTTTGTCACCTGGCAGCTTAGCCGAATCTGTTTTACCGGTTTATTGAAACTCTACAATCAAGCTGTTGTGACATGTTGACTTTGATTACTGTAACCAATCAGCAAGGCATATTTTGATGCAAAACCAGGTATAAACAGAGATGAACAAGGAAGTAAGGCTTTGAGAAAATGTACTTTAGATATGTACTAGAGTTTTGTCCCGGCGGGACCTGTCATGTCTGCTTGCTTCAACGCCTGTTACGTCTCTGCTTGTCTTTGTCATTAAAACATCTCATAGTCTGGCAGCCATCCTGTCCTTCATCCTCTTACCAGGAACTTGCGTTTCTGTTTCCAGTGGGAGCCCTGTGCGTTGGTGTGACGGTGGGCCTCGGTCAGCATGCGGATCAGCTCCCACTCTGAGCCGGTGGGCTCCGGCCGGTTCTGTAGAGTCTTCACCATCTCCTCCTTCTTCCTCTTCTCCCGGTTCTCCTCGATCAGACGCCGCTTGGCCACCCGCTTAGAGTCGTCCAGGACGACTGAGAGAGAGAGAAAGGAGGAACAAAAAAGGAGAAAGAAAATGTATTTCAGATACATCAAGACTGAAGGCATCCGTATGACTTGTAAAATGTTTGTAAATGTGTAATATGTATGATATTGTGCACGACACTGTGTGTGTGCGTACGAGTGTGAGAGTTTGTGTGTGTGTGTGAGAGACACTCACGGTCCATGGCCATGCCCACTGCGATGCACTTCTTGAAGCGGCACAGCTGGCACTGGTTGCGGGTGATCTTGTCGATGATGCAGCAGCCATCGTACTTACAGGAGTAGGCGGGGTGGAGGTTCTTCTGAATTGTTCGCCGAAAGAAACCCTGGAAGAGCGGGCGAGAGAGCGAGAGAGGGTGAAGAGAGAAAGAGGGGAGGGAGAGGGGGAAGAGAGAAAGAGGGGAGGGAGAGGGGGAAGAGAGAAAGAGGGGAGGGAGAGGGGGAAGAAAAACAATTGAAAAAAGGAAGTAGGAAGAAAGAGGGAGCCAGAGGGGGTGTGTGTGTGTGTGTGTGTGTGTGTGTGTGTGTGTGTGTGTGTGTGTGTGTGTGTGTGTGTGTGTGTGTGTGTGTGTGTGTGTGTACATGCGTGTGTGAGGATTTCACACGGGTGGCAGACAGACCATGGTGCAGAGTTGAAGGGGGGAGAGACCGAGAGAGAGTCAGTCAGAGTCACTTGGACTAGAGTGAGGATGACAGAACTGACATAGATATGACATACTGTAAATATTGAGGAAGCTGTCACGCTGTCTGTCTGTCTGTCTGTCTGTCTGTGTGTGCATTAAATTCAGGCAAAAAACCTGCCCCGAATTGAATGCATGTGAATATCCTTATTTATTTATGGTTGATGTTGACATCAACCCTTCCCCCATCTGATCTTTGTATTTCCTGGCCTTGTCCTGACCTTGTTCTTCACTGATCCAGTGCTTAAAGTGAAAAGAAACAGTGCAGGCTCCATTCAAAAGTTGTGCTCTGTAGGGAGTGCATATGGCCCTGTGTGTCTCACCTTGCAGCCCTCACAGGTGATGCAGCGGTAGTGGTAGCCAGTGGCCTTGTCTCCACACACCACGCACGGTTCATCCTTCTCCAGGTAGCTGGGGATGTACCCTGTAGCACACAAAGAGAGGTGGAGAAGGAGAGTGGGATGAGAAGGAGTGAGTATGAGGACAAGACCTGACGTTCACACTATTGCCACGCAGTACTGATGCTTTAAAGATAGTCAGTATTTTCGGACCTCAGAGGTTTCAAGATAGGCGTAATAGATACAGGTAACTGCCAAAATAATGGAAACACTTGAGTAAATGACGGCTACAAAGTGCCTCCACACAGGTGTGGTTCCTGAGTTAATTATGCAATCAACAACCCATCATGTTTAAGGTCATGTATACAAAAAGCCCAGTTGCCCATTATTTTGGATACCATGGCTAGAAGAAGAGATCTCAGTGACTTTGAAAGAAGGGTCTTAAAAGGGCATAGGGGGGTTAAAGGGTGTGTGTGTGTGTGTGTGTGTGTGTGTGTGTGTGTCAGTCACCAGATCTCAACCCAATTGAACACCGCGTTTTCCACCGACATCAAAGTTGAGGAGAGATTGACTGCATCACTATTGGCCTTTGTGCGAAGTATTGATCTGTTGCAGGTACCAAACTGTCTGTCCAAGCAGTTGGCACACAGTCAGGACACTCATCAGTACAAGACATGCAACCAGAGGTCTCTTCACAGTCCCCAGGTCCAGAACAGAGGCTGGGAAACACACAGTATTAGATAGAGCCATGGCTACATGGAACTCTGTGCCACCGCAGGTAACTCAAGCTAGCAAAAAAACAAACAGATAAGAAGACAGATAAAAGAACACCTTTCTGCACAAAGGGGACTGTGGAGAGACAACCATTTTACATATATTGTATTGTAATTGGCACTGTATTATGAATTAGACCTAGATATTGTGTGTATGTACTCTGTGTGTGACGTTTTAAATGTATGTAGTTCAGTCCTTGACTAATAACGTTCTGTACTATGTATTATGTCATGTTTCATGTGGACCCCAGGAAGAGTAGCTGATGCTTTTACAGAGGCTAATGGGGATCCTAATCAATACCCAAAATACCACATTTTAAAAAACTAGAATGGTGTCGCATCGAGTTCCAGACACTTGTAGAATATACGCCAAGGTGCATTGAAGCTGTTCTTTGTGGGCAGAGCTGAAAAAGTGTGTGCGAGTAAGGAGGCCTACAAACCTGACTCAGTTACACCAGCTCTGTCAGGAGGAATGGGCCAAAATTCACCCAACTTATTGTGGGAAGCTTGTGGAAGGCTACCCAAAAAGTTAAACAATTTAAAGGCAATGCTACCAAATACTAAATGAGTATGTGAACTTCTGACCCACTGGGAATGTGATGAAAGAAATAAAAGCTGATATAAATCACTCTCTACTATTATTCTGACATTTCACATTCTTAAATTAAAGTGGTGATTCTAACTGACCTAAAACAGAATTTTTACTAGAATTAAATGTCAGGAATTGTGGAAAACTAAGTTGAAATGTATTTGGCTAAGGTGTGTGTAAACTTCCGACTTCAACTGTATTTGTGAGTAGAGTTCAGTGTGTGTGCATCGCGTCAGTGCAACAGAGTTTGTGCAAAAAAAGGATAAATGAAGGTAGTCCGGGTAGCCATTTGATTAGCTAATTTAGCAGTCTTGTTTAGAAGTCTTATGGTTTGGCGGTAGAAGCTGTTCTGTTGGTTCCATAATTGCTGTGCGGTAGCAGAGAGAGCAGTCTGTGGCTTGGGTGGCTGGAGTCTTTGAAATATTGTTGGGCCTTCCTCTGACACTGCCTGGTATAGAGGTCTTGGATGGCAGGGAGCTGAGTTTGGACCGTCAATTTGAACTTCTTCCATTTTCTAATAATTGCGCCAACAGTTGTTGCCTTCTCACCAAGCTGCTTGCCTATTGTCCTGTAGCCCCTCCCAGCCTTGTGCAGGTCTACAATTTTATCCCTGATGTCCTTACACAGCTCTCTGGTCTTGGCCATTGTGGAGAGGTTGGAGTCTGTTTGATTGAGTGTGTGGACAGGTGTCTTTTATACAGGTAACGAGTTCAAACAGGTGCAGTTAATACAGGTAATGAGTGGAGAACAGGAGGGCTTCTTAAAGAAAACTCTGAGAGACGGAATTCTTACTGGTTGGTAGGTGATCAAATACTTATGTCATGCAATAAAATGCAAATGAATTACTTAAAAATCATACAATGTGATTTTCTGGATTTTTGTTTTAGATTCCGTCTCTCACAGTTGAAGTGTACCCATGATAGAAATTACAGAACTCTACATGCTTTGTAAGTAGGAAAACCTGCAAAATCGGCAGTGTATCAAATACTTCTTCTCCCCACTGTGTGTGTGTGTGTGTGTGTGTGTGTGTATATATATATATACATATATATATGTGTGAGTGTGTGTATATATATATATATATATATATGTGTGTATAGATATATATGTGTGTGTGTGTGTGTTTGTATATAAAGTACAAACCAGGGTTGATGTAACGTTCGTCATATTCCCCCTCCTCGGACGAGGAGGAGCATGGATCGGACCAACACGCAGCGAGGTATGTAGACATAATTAATATTTATTAAAGCAAAGACGAACATACGAAGAACACTTGAATAGAAACAAAACAACAAAACAACGTAGACAGACCTGAACTTGAGAACTTACATAGACACGAAGAACGCACGAACAGGAAAGACTAGCCAAACGAACGAACAAACGAAACAGTCCCGTGTGGTGCAAACAGACACAGGAACAATCACCCACAAACAAACAGTGAGAACAGCCTACCTTAATATGGTTCTCAATCGGAGGAAACGTCAAACACCTGCCCCTAATTGAGAACCATATCCGGCAACACATTTAACCCAACATAGAAACACATAACATAGACTACCCACCCAGCACACGTCCTGACCACCTAAACAAAGTTCAAAAACAACGGAAAACAGGTCAGGATCGTGACAGAACCTCCCCCCCCAAGGTGCGAACTCCGGGCGCACCCCTAAAACTCAAGGGGAGGGTCTGGGTGGGCATCTGTCCGCGGTGGCGGCTCCGGCGCAGGACGAGGACACCACTCCACCATTGTCTTTGTCCCCCTCCTTAGCGTCCCTTGAGTGGCGACCCTCGCCCCCGACCCTGGTCCAGGAACCTTCACCAAGGCCCCTCCTAAATAGAGGAGACAACTCAGGACAGAGAGGTAGCTCAGGACAGAGGGGTAGCTCAGGACAGAGGGGCAACTCCGGACTGAAGGGCAGCTCCGGACAGAGAGGCAGCTCTGGATTGAATGGTTACTTTGGACTAGATACAGCTCCGGACTATATGGCAGCTCATGACTGGAGGGCAGCTCATGACTGGAGGGCAGCTCATGACTGGCTGGCGGCTCTGGCAGCTGCTGACTGGCTGGCGGCTCTGGCAGCTCCTGACTGGCTGGCGGCTCTGGCAGCTCCTGACTGGCTGGCGGCTCTGGCAGCTCCTGACTGGCTGGCGGCTCTGGCAGCTCCTGACTGACGGACGGCTCTGGCGGCTCCTGACTGACGGACGGCTCTAGCAGCTCGGGACAGACGGGCGGCTCTAACGGCTCGGGACAGACGGGCGGCTCTGACGGCTCGGGACAGACGGGCGGCTCAGACGGCGCTGGGCAGACGGATGGCTCAGACGGTGCTGGGCAGACGGATGGCTCAGACGGCACTAGGCAGACGGATGGCTCAGATGGGGCTAGGCAGACGGATGGCTCAGATGGCGCTGGGCAGGCAGGCAGCTCAGACGGCGCTGGGCAGACGAGCAGTGCAGGCGGCGTTGAGCAGACGAGCAGTGCAGGCGGCGTTGGGCAGACGGCCGACTCTGACCTGCTGAGGCGCACAGTAGGCCTGGTGCGTGGTGCCGGAACTGGTGGTACCGGACTGGAGACACGCACCTCAAGGCTAGTGCGGGGAGCAGGAACAGGGCACACTGGTTTCTCAAAGCGCACTATAGGCCTGGTGCGTGGTGCCGGAACTGGTGGTACCGGACTGAGGGCACGCACCTCAGGGAACGGGAACATCGTCCGGGAACATATTCCAGTCAGCGCTAGCAAAGCATTCCTGCTGCACAGCCTCTGCTTCGTCTGACCATTTTTCTACGGAGCGCATCATGGGTACTTCCTGTTTGAGCTTCTGTCTGTAAAGAGGAAGCAGGAGTATAGAGTCGTGATCTGATTTGCCAAAGGGGGGACGAGGGAAGGCCTTGTATGCTTGCTTGTGGATTGAGTAACAGAGGGTTGAGTAACACTATGTTGGTATTTATTTTATTTTGGCAGTTACCTGTTTCTCAAAATATATATAAAGTATGAAACAGGGTTGGGGTCAACTCCATTTCAATTCAGACAATTCAGGAAGTACACGGAAATTACAATTACAATTATCTTCAATTATTTTCACGGAGGAAAATTGGGAATTGGAATTGGGTTTACTTTCTGAATTGATCGGCATTGAAATGGAATTGACCCCAACCCTGGTATAAGCAAACATACAATAGAACAAAGTCAGACAAAAAACTCATGATCTTATCCTAAGATCTTGGCCTGAGGACCCCATCACATGAGAGTCAGGATACAAACCACTAGAGGAGACGACAGTGTGACAATGTGTGTTTGTGTGCACTCGCGCATGTATGTATGTGTGTGTCTCTGTTTGTGTTCGCCTGAGAGAGAGGAGGTTAACCTATTCGGTACTGTCTTTCTTTCCCTGGCATGTAATGAAGGAGTAAGTCCTTAAATAAATCTCCTCACTTGAGAAATGGTACATTGGCAGAGAGAGACTCCAACAAGCACCCTTCAGTGTGAGAGACACTCTAAAGCAATCAAGTCTGCCTCGCCCTTGGGTAGAAGACAAAAACACCCACCAGACAGCCTCTCTCTCTACCTCCTCCCTTTCTCTCTTTCTCCTCCCTCCTTCAGGCCAGTGCTCTTCTAGTCTTCCCCTTCCCAAGCCACCTCAGGAAAAAGGTAAATCTGTACTTTTTCCATACAGAACATTTGGGATTTAGTGGGGGAATGCGTAGAAACAGGAAACAGCCTACAGCCCGCCATTTAATAAAACATATAGCTGTGATACGAGGGGAGGAGAGAGAAAATGGTACGCTGCGTGTTACACAAACACAGCCAATAGCAGATCCTTGGACGCAGCTTCGGGAGCCAAGAAGTAATGTCTGTGTAGGCTCCTCTCTCTGCATTTGTGTGTGTGTGTGTGTGTGTGCGTGTGTGTGCGCGTGCACGAATGTGAGGGTGTACCACTGTACGCACACGTGTGTGTGTACTATCCCTAGAGAGAGAAAGTAAAAAGGGAGTAAACGTGTGGGTGTTATGGCGTGTGTGTTTATGTCTGGCCCACACTGAGTACAGTCTTACTAGTGTCAGTCTGGCCCTCCCCTTATGGCAGAAAAACAGAGGCAAAGGAATGGACACTTGACAGGGAGAAGGCAGGGAAAGGCAGGGTAGGGACGCCCAGTCTCAGTCTCAGGCTGATCCCAGGTCTGTGTGGGTTTTGTTAGGAACTCAAGCCCAAACTCAATAGTGCTGCTGCAGCCCACGCCCACTGCCATAGTTGCCTCTACTCCAATATCTCAATTTAAGTACTGTCCCATCTATTCAAATTCCAATTCGATATGCTCTGCCCCAAAAGGATGTATGTAACTGACCTGTACTCTCTGACCCAGTCTGTCCGTATCCATTCATTTCTGTTTAGAAAAGAAAAGTCACATTTAAATCTATTTTCACCGAATACAAAATGGAAGGGGCAATGCTTTCTTCATAGAAACATACTACACGTAATCTAGATAGAAAATCAATTTCAGGCAAAATGACACATTGTTTATTGTAGGCAAGAGTTAAACCTCTACTCAGTTTTGGTAACAAACAACCTCTCCCCCCAAAATAATATTTTTAAGAAACCCATTACCTTCCTTCCATGCCTTGCCATGTGCCAATGACATAACCTCTAACACTTAGGTAATAAGGACCTGCACTATGCCCCACCACCCCTCAAAGCCCGGCTCAGACATATTGTCATCGTTTCCCAGCTGCCAGAGAGCATGCTAGGTTTTGGGGGCCTACAGGCTTCCTCATTGGTCTGTCTGCCCGGGCATGTTCAGGAGATGACAAACACAGAGGTTTTCTGGCATCTCGGCAGAGGCGACGTGTAGCATCCTGCAAATTCCTCAAAGCTGTTTTTCTTTCTCTTCACCCTCCGCCCCTCAACTTCCAAGCTGTCAGTCAGTGCATTCTGCCGCATGAAGAACGAGAGCAGAGTGACAGCCTCCCGTTGAAAGAGATCCCTTTCTTTTCCCTTCTCTTTGGTGATAAACACAGACTTAAATGTAAAGAAGGTGGCAGTGATTTATGAGCCGAGGCTTCTGGGTCTTCCGCACAAGCACACACCGTACAACCCAGGTGACAGGCTGGGAACACAATTCAGGTTAGAGTTTTTTTTAACAGAATTGAAGATTCTAAGGCTGGAATTCAATCAAACCCACATCGTGTGCATAGTGTTCTTGCGTGCAAACGGCTGTAAATGTACCGTAACTGTACCTACCAGACATGCTCTTCACCGAGCATGAACTGTTCTTTCTTTTCCTTTTCGGGCCATCGATCCACCTGCAGAAGGAGAGAGTAAAAGATAGATAGAGACAGAGAGAGAGAGAGAGAGAGAGAGAGAGAGAGAAAGAGAAAGAGAAAGAGAAAGAGAAAGAGAGAGAGAGAGAGAGAGAGAGAGAGAGAGAGAGAGAGAGAGAGAGAGAGAGAGAGAGAGAGAGAGAGAGAGAGAGAGAGAGAGAGAGAGAGAGAGAGAGAGACATTAGTGTATATGTACAGGAGGACACACAGGAATTCAAAAAACACAGGCGGCGTGAAGGACATGTTTTCTCCTGACAGTTCTCCTACAGGAGTCTTACAGGACTGTAAGCAGTGCTCTAGCTAAGTGTCTGTGGTCGGGAAAATGGCTGGCCTGCCACTTCGATTTACATTAGAGGGGAAGGCAAGAACAACAACGACAACAACACACACACGCACATGTACAACGACGCCAAAGCAAACATTCGCACACACACACACACGTACACAGTTGGCAACACTCATATGCATACAAAAACACACCTATGCGCACACACACGCACACACATCTGAACATAGCTCTGTAACAGGAGAATCGAGCAGACTGTGAGTTCCTTAGGGAGCTCTGGAAGCACACAGCCTGGAAGAGAGTGCACTAACAAGTCATGATTTAGGATCTATCAGATGCCAACACTAGTAGACTTCCAAGGGTCCCACCTCTGCAACCACCCAGACTCTCCTGAGCACTTCAGCATATCTCACCATATTTTATTGATCCTTTATTTAAATAGGAAAGTATTCTTTTTTACAATAATGGCGTAGGAACAGTTGGTTAACTGCCTTGTTCAGGGGCAGAAGGACAGATTTGTACCTTGTCAGCTCGAGGATTCGATCTACTAACCTTTCAGTTACTGGCCCAACGCTCTAACCACTAGGCTACCTGCCGCTCCTTTAAAAAAGTTTTAATAAAACATAATATAGTTTACTAAAGTGAATTTGGACACTAGTTTGTCTGGACTAACTCCCCCTCTCTGTTCTCAGTAAATAGCGATCCATCGTTGCCAGGGAAATCCTTAAGGACTTAAGTGGCTGTTTCATTGACTCCCTAATTGGGCTGAAATGCCAACTGCGTCTGACCCTGTGTGTATGCCTTCTTGTTGCATTACCGACTGAGTTGTTTTCAATTACAGTAATGCCGGTGCCACGGTGAACCTAATCGAGTCTTAGTGTGTTTTCACATATAGTCCTCTTTAAAAAAAAGCGATCTCGGTCCTCTTTAAAGTGAACTCTGTGGTTCAAATTTTTTGGTGCAAAATAACTCTATTGTCTTTGTATTACACCGCCTTTGCCTTTGAATGAGGACTCAACACTTTTGCCAGTTCACTTCACCCATTTTGTGGTTAAAAGATGAGATGATAATTGTAATCAAAATATACTATTAACATGTATATATTATTGGTAACAAAATAAATAACAGAATAGTAAATGCAGATTAAATAATGCTGTAATTGGAAAATGTACACCCAATGTAGGCTACTGCCCCTTTAAGAGCTAGAATTGATTTTGTACCCTATATTGTGATTCTCACCAAATATGTTGTTGTCTTCTCACACTATCCAAACCCCTCTATCGAATAAACAGTTCATGAAGCTCTCGTATAATATCACATATTACAAACAAATAACCTGACTAAAAATCACACAAATTTGGGAATTTCTGTGCATCCTTGATCAATATCCAAAACAGCACACGTTTCTTTATGGGTGAATCTGCACATCTACACCTTCTCTCTTTTAGGCACCAATGGACAGTGGTGGGGAAAAAAGTACTAAATTGTCATACTTGAGTAAAAGTAAAGATACGTTGGAAAATGACTCAAGTAAAAGTCACCCCGTAAAATACTACTTGAATAAAAGTCTAAAAGTATTTGGTTTAAAATATACACTAAACAAAAATATAAATGCAACATGCAAAAATTTCTACAATTTAACTGAGTTACAATTCATACAAGGAAATCAGTCAAGTGAAATAAATTCATTAGGCCATAATCTATGTCACATGACCAAATCACATGACTTGGAATAAGGATATGCATATGTTGGTCACAGATACCGTAAGAACAAAAAGTACGGGGATAGATTAGAAAACAAGTCATTATCAAGGGGGCCAAGTCGGTATCGGGGGGGGGTATTTGACTCATGCAGGGCGACACATCTCCTTCACATAGAGTTGATCAGGCTGTTGATTGTGGCCTGTGGAATGTTGTCCCACTCCTCTTCAATGGCCTTTGCGAAGTTGCTGGATATTGGCGGGAACTGGAACACTGTCGTACACGTCGACCAGAGCATCCAAAACATGCTCAATGGGTGACAGGTCTGGTGGGTATGCAGGCCATGGAAGAACTGGGACATTTTCAGCTTCCAGAATTATGTACAGATCTTTGCGACATCGGGCCGTGCATTATCATGTTGAAACGTGAGTTGATTGCAGCGGGTGAATGGCACGACAATGGCCATCAGGACCTCTGTATCTCTGCATTCAAATTGCCATCATTAAAATGAAATTGTGACCATTTCCCTGTCTTGCTAAGTAATCAAAGTGTAACGAGTACTTTTGGGTGTCAGGGAAAATGTAGTAAAAAAATTACTGATTTTTTTTTAGGAATGTAGTGGAATAAAAGCTAAAGTTTTCAAAAATAGATATGCTAAAGTACAGATACCCAAAGCAAGTAGTTGCTTTGGGTATCTGTACTTTAGCATATCTATTTTTGAAAACTTTAGGTACTTTAAAGTTTTACGCACTTTACACCGCTGCCAATGTGAGGATGCACAGAAATGGCAAAATGTGTGTGGAGTTTTTAGTCAGGTTATTTGTTTGTAATATGTGATATTATACGAGAGCTTCATAAACTGTTTATTCGATAGAGGGGTTTGAATAGTGTGAGAAGACAAACATATTTGGTGAGAATCACAACATGGGGTACAAAATAAATTATAGCTCTTAAAGGGGCAGTAGCCTACATTGGGTGTACAATTTTCAATTACAGCGCTATTTAATTGGCAGTTATTCTGCTGTTGTTTATTTTGTTACTATTAACATGTAGATATTATTGGTATCATTCGATTACAATTATCATCTCATCTTTTAACGAAATGCAATCTATTAGCTTCCAAAATGTAACTAGGTATATCTAGGTGTCCGATAACACGTTCTGATTAAATGGCGTGTATTGAGTGAATGTTGAAAAGAGATCTTGGTTCCTTTCCAAACATAGCAATATGAATGCAAAGAGGACTCGTGCCACAAAATGGGTGAAGTGAACTGGCAAAATAGTTCGAGTCCTCATTAAAAGGCAAGGGCAGTGTGAATACAAAGAGAGCTCAGTTATTTACCTTTTTTAAAGACAAAGTTCACTTTAAAACTGAGAGCGCCTTAATTTAATAACTACTAGAATGGCCATGACGGTTATTCTGACCATTTTTGATATTTCAATTGTATAAATATTCCATAATAAATAATAAATTGATAAACGAATGCATTTATTATGTTAAACTAGTTCATAAGGAACCTCAGGTTCACAAAATGACTTGATTCATCCAGAAGCGCATAGACTGTAAATACAAAAATAAGATGATAGTGTATTTTCGACTGTTAGACAAGTCTCCCGCACAGCTGGCCCGTTCAGACTACACCTTAACTATATCGAAACTAATTTCACACACATAATAATAAGAATACGAATAATAGTAATAGATGTGGCCTAAAGACAAGATTACATTTACAATAGTCAATGATGGGTGACAATATTATCAATTGTCGAATAGAAAACGAAGAGACTTGATGTCCTGCGCAGCGTGCATTGACAGCGTGCATTGACAAAGAAGCACTTCTTCCATATCATCATACAGAGGTCCATGCAGGCCAAACATTTTGATTGCTATACCATATCTGAAAGTGCAGATTCCAAGGTTTCTAGTTAACCTATTTTTGCCAAAACTCTGTACAATTGCGCGGATGGTCACTGTTTTAAAATATAACCTTTTTCTAGAATAACCATGTTTTCATGCATTCCTCGTGTGAGTGGGCTACTGGTGACAATCAGCAATAGCCATTTGGGATATTCCATTATATTCTTGCTGTAAAATATGTGTGTTGACTGTGGTAGGGCAGGGCCTGTGATGTCTGCTAAACGAACACTTTATTTCATTGGCATGGCGCAGCCATAGATTGGCATGGTGCAGATATAGCCTTGACAACTAAGCACAGATAAATACAACTCAAAACATGCTACTCTGTTCTTTTGAAATAAATAGCTTTTGTATCATGTTTTTTATGACCTTCCTAAATTAAATATTAACGGATTTATTTGTGATTGCGTATATTAATACTAGAAAGGCAGAACGCATCACAATGACTGAAAACAAATGTCAATGTTTAATTACTCTGCCATTTTTAAAGTCATGACCCCCTCGTCCTAGACTTGACCTAAATAAGTGTATATATCATTTGAATGGTTTTCCCGGCCTGTTCCGCTCCTTCTCCGATAGTTGAAAACTATACCGAAACACATTTTCACACATATAACAACAAGATTAAATAAATGAAGTATATTATGATGGGAGAGAAAGGGTGAGTTGATGAGTGAGAGGGGGAGCGAACGAATCATAATTATGTAACCACCAATTGTGAATGAAGGACAGGCCATTCGGGCCATTCTATCATATATTCTAATTATTCCTAAATCTCAAAACAGTGTATCCAATATCAGTCCACTGAATCCAAGCAGTTTTATGAGTCTACTCTAGACCTACTTGGAGTAGGCTACACAGTGAGAGCGTGCATAACTTACAATGGCAAGCCCAAAAACGAAAAGGCCGCACGTGCTGCGTTAGCGTTGCTACAAGATCTGAATAAAAACGACTCGGATGGCGGGGAAGAAATGGATCATGAGATCTCTGATTATTATCCTGATTAATGCTGAACGGCTTTCCATATCTGGGAAAGGATCCGTATCGGGAAGCAGGTGGGCGAGAGTCGGATAATGTTTCAGATCAGATGGCCCGGCTGTATGAGGTGACAGGAGGAAGGAGAAACTCGCCGCTGGCCTGTTGCTGTGTTTTACAACATGCTTGATTTGGTTGCTATCAACGCACACGTGTTGGTCAAGCAGCGGATGAACAACACCCATGAGCAGGAGAGACTTCATCATGAGTCATACTGTATAGCCTACAGTAACATAAACTAATGAACATGTTATGTTCTTTCAAGTTTTTACATTTTGTATTTTAGTGTTACGTAACGCCTTCATAAACACAACCAAATGACATTGGCACGAGGGGGGGGTCCAATTGGGCCAGGCTTTTCTCGTTGAATGGATTCATTAGACTGGTGGCTATTGGTACTCTTCGAGGCCCGGCTATTCTACTAAATATGCAGTCATGGCGTTTTGAGGATGCTCAGAACGTTTTGGTATTTTATGAAATTTGTCCGAAAGTACTGCTAGAGTGTAAAATACACATATTTAGAAGTGTAAAATACACATATTTAGGAGAAGTCAGGGACTGGTGGGTTCAAGGTTTTTATTGAAATTAAGTTATTGAAATTCCGAAATTGAAAACGGTCAGATTGACCGTCTTGGCGGATCTAGTGTTAAAGAGGACTGGTATGGTTCTTTTAAAGAGGACGAAATGTCAAAACACCCTTAAATGTTTAATAGAGAAATGGCTAATTGGGGCAATCTATATATATATATATAAAAAAACAGTACTTGTAATGAAGCGCGTGTGATTTGCGACTCTGCAAACCCAAACAGGAATAAAGTGACTTATTTTACTACAGCGCGAGGGCATTTGACACTCAACCAAAAAGGGCCAAAATAACAAGTAGGCACGTTTATAGGGCTGTAATATACATGTATGACTGCTTTCATGCTAGATATGACAGGATGAGAGACCGGTGAACATTTTTCAGACCCCTTCACTTTTTCAACATTTTGTTACATTGCAGCCTCGTTGTAAAAGTAATTAAATATGCATTTTTTTTCTCAACAATCTACACACAATACCCCATAATGACAAAGAAAAAACAGCTTTTTTGAATATGTGTAAACAAATATGTATAAAAAAAAAACAAGACAGAAATAACTTATTTAAATAGGTGTGATGAGACTCAAAATTGAGCTCAGGTGCATCCTGTTTCCATTGATCATCCTTGAGATGTTTCTATAACTTGATTGGAGTCCACCTGTGGTAACTTCAATTAATTGGACATGATTTGGAAAGACACACACCTCTCTATATAAGGTCCCACAGTTGACAGTGTCAGAGCAAAAACCAAGCCATGAGGTTGAAGGAATTGTCCGTAGAACTCAGAGACAGGATATGTGTCGTGGCACAGATCTGGGGAAGGGTACCAAAACATTTCTGCAGCATTGGAATGTCCCAAGAAAACGGTGGCCTCCATCATTCTTAAATGGAAGAACGACCAAGACTCTTCCTAGAGCTGGCCGCCCGGCCAAACTGAGCAGTCGGGGGAGAAGGGCCTCGGTCAGGGAGGTGACTAAGAACCCGATGGTCACTCTGACAAAGCTCCAGAGTTCCTCTGTTGAAATGGGAGAACCTTCTAGAAGAACAACCATCTCTGCAGCACTCCACCAATCAGGTGTTTTTTATTGTAGAGTAGTCAGACGGAAGCCACTCCTCAGTAAAAGGCACACGACAGCCCGCTTGGAGTTTGACAAAGGCACCTAAAGGTCTCTCAGACCACGAGAAACAAGATTCTCTGGTCTGATGAAACCATGATGTGACGCTTGGCATTCAGGCCAAATAGTTCAGTCTGGAGGAAACCAGGCACCGCTCATCACCTGGCCAATACCATCCCTACAGTCATGCATGGTGGTGGGAGAATCATGCTGTGGGGATGTTTTTCAGCGGTAGGGACTGGGAGACTAGTCAGGATCAAAGGAAAGATGAACAGAGCAAAGTACAGAGAGATCCTTGATGAAAACCTTCTCCAGAGTGCTCAGGACCTCACACTTGGGCAAAGGTTCACCTTCCAACAGGACAACCACCCTAAGCACACAGCCAAGACAACGCGGGACAAGTCTCTGAATGTACTTGAGTGGCCCAGCCAGAGGCTGGACTTGAACCCGATCAAACATCTCTGGAGAGACCTGAAAATAGCTATGCAGCGACGCTCCCCATCCAACTTGACAGAGCTTGAGAGGATCTACAGAGAAGAATGTGAGAAACTCCCCAAATACAGGTATGCCAAGTTTGTAGTGTCATACCCAAGAAGACTTAAGGCTGTAATCACTGCCAAATATGTTTCAACAAAGTACTGAGTAAAGGGTCTGAATACTTATGTAAATGTAATATTTCAGTTATTTATTTTTAATACATTTGCTAAAATGTCTAAAAACCTGTTTTTACTCTGTCATTATAGGGTATTGATTCTAGATTGATGAGTGGGAAAAAAATGAATCCATTTTAGAATAAGGTTGTGAAGTAACAAAACGTGGAAAAAGTCAAGGGGACTGAATACTTTCCAAATGCACTGTAAAACCCTGGATTGCTGATGCTATGTACTGGCCATTGAAAGGCTTTGAAGCTACAGGTTGGCCACATTGGCACTCCCCAGTAGGAGCAGTCCTCCATAGGACATAACGGAATTCTACCGTATTTCAATAAAATGTTTCAAGGATAAAATTACATGTATTTAACTACTTTGTTGTTGTAGTGGGGACAGTACCATTAGTGATCCGGTCATGGCTCACATCAACACCATCTTCCCAGAAACCCTAGACCCACTCCAATTCACAATCCACTCTAACAGATCCACAGATGACACAATCTCTGTTACACTCCACACTGCCCTTTCCCACCTGGACAAAAGGAACACCTTCGTGAGAATTCCGCCACCCGCCACCCACCATCAGCCAACCCCTCTTTTACGCTACTGCTACTCTGTTCATCATATATGCATAGTCACTGTAACCATTTCTACATGTACATACTACCTCAATCAGCCTGACTAACCGGTGTCTGTATGTAGCCTCGCTACATTTATAGCCTCGCTACTGTATATAGCCTGTCTTTTTACTGTTGTTTTATTTCTTTACTTACCTATTGTTCACCTAATACCGTTTTTGCACTATTGGTTAGAGCCTGTAAGTAAGCATTTCACTGTAAGGTCTACCTACACCTGTTGTATTCGGCGTACGTGACAAATAAACTTTGATTTGATTTGTTCATTGACTACAGCTCAGCGTTCAACACCATAGTGCCCTCCAAGCTCATCACTAAGCTAAAGACCTTGGGAATGAACACCTACCTCTGCAACTGAATCCTGGACTTCCTGACGGGCCGCCCCAGCTGGTGAGGGTAGGCAACAACACATCCGCCACGCTGACCCTCAACACGGGGGCCCCTTACGGGTGCATACTTAGTCCCCTCCTGTACTCCCCGTTCACCCACGACTGCGTAGCCACGCACAATGGTGGTAGGCCTGATCACCGACAACGATGAGACCGCCTATAGGGAGGAAGTCAGAGACTTGGCAGTGTGGTGCCAGGACAACAACCTCTCCCTCAACATGATTAAGACAAAGGAGCTGATCGTGGACTACAGGAAAAGGAGGGTCGAGTACGCAACCATTCACATCATCAGGGTTGTAGTGGAGCAGGTCGAGAGCTTCAAGTTCCTTGGAGTCCACATCACCAACGAACTATCATGGTCCAAACACACCAAGACAGTCGTGAAGAGGGCTCGACAATGACTATTCCCGCTCAGGAGGCTGAAAAGATTTGGCATGGGACCTCAGATCCTCAAAAAGTTATACAGCTGTACCATTGAGAGCATCCTGTCCGGTTGCCTCACGGCCTGGTATGGCAACTGCTCGGCATCCGACCACAAGACGCTACAGAGGGTAGTGGGTACAGCCCAGTGCATCACTGGGGCCGAGCTTCCTGCTTTCCAGGACCTCGATACCAGGCGTTGTCAGAGAAACGCCCTAAAAATTGTCAAACTCCCATCCACCCAAGTCATAGACTGTTCTTTCTGCTACCACACGGCAAGTGGTACCGGAGCGCCAAGTCTGGTACCAAAAGGCTCCTTAACAGCTTCTACCCCCAAGCCATTAAACTGCTTAACTGTTAATCAAATGGCTACCCGGACTATTTACATTGACCCACCCGCCCCCCCTTATTTTATTCTTATCTATTCAAATGTTTTGCACTGACTCTCTTGCACAGTCTCGATGTACACTCACTGGACTCCAACCCCACACTCACACATACTACACTGAGACTCCAACACACACACACATGCATATTGACATTCCTTCACACTCTTCGCATGCGCTGCTGCTACTCTCTGTTTATTATCTATGCACAGTATCTTTATCCCTACCTACATGTAACCTGTACCCCTGCACATTGACCCCTTGTATATAGCCTCGGTATTGTTGTTTTATTGTGTTACTATTTTACCTTTAGTTTATTTAGCAAATTCGTCTTACTTTAAAAAAAAACTCTGCATTGTTTTTATTCATATGTTTAACTGACATAATACAATTTCAAAGTATGCATGAACGTGTCTGTACTAGAATAAACCTGTTAGAAACGTACAGTGGGGCAAAAACTATGACAGACAAAATGAGGGGAAAAAATCCAGAAAATCACATTGTAGGATTTTTTATGAATTTATTTGCAAATTATTGTGGAAAATAAGTATTTGGTCACCTACAAACAAGCAAGATTTCTGGCTCTCACAGACCTGTAACTTCTTCTTTAAGAGGCTCCTCTGTCCTCCACTCGTTACCTGTATTAATGGCACCTGTTTGAACTTGTTATCAATATCAAAGACACCTGTCCACAACCTCAAACAGTCACACTCCAAACTCCACTATGACCAAGACCAAAGACCTGTCAAAGGACACCAGAAACAAAATTGTAGACCTGCACCAGGCTGGGAAGACTGAATCTGCAATAGGTAAGCAGCTTGGTTTGAAGAAATCAACTGTGGGAGCAATTATTAGGAAATGGAAGACATAGAAGACCACTGATAATCTCCCTCGATCTGGGGCTCCACGCAAGATCTCACCCCGTGGGGTCAAAATGATCACAAGAACGGTGAGCAAAAATCCCAGAACCACACGGGGGGACCTAGTGAATGACCTGCAGAGAGCTGGGACCAAAGTAACAAAGCCTACTATCAGTAACACACTACGCCGCCAGGGACTCAAATCCTGCAGTGCCAGATGTGTCCCCTGCTTAAGCCAGTACATGTCCAGGCCCGTCTGAAGTTTGCTAGAGAGCATTTGGATGATCCAGAAGAAGATTGGGAGAATGTCATATGGTCAGATGAAACCAAAATAACTTTTTGGTAAAAACTTAACTCGTCGTGTTTGGAGGACAAAGAATGCTGAGTTGCATCCAAAGAACACCATACCTACTGTGAAGCATGGGGGTGGAAACATCATGCTTTGGGGCTGTTTTTCTGCAAAGGGACCAGGACGACTGATCCATGTAAAGGAAAGAATGAATGGGGCCATGTATCGTGAGATTTTGAGTGAAAACCTCCTTCCATCAGCAAGGGCATTGAAGATGAAACGTGGCTGGGTCTTTCAGCATGACAATGATCCCAAACACACCGCCCGGGCAACGAAGGAGTGGCTTCGTAGGAAGCATTTCAAGGTCCTGGAGTGGCCTAGCCAGTCTCCAGATCTCAACCCCATAGAAAATCTTTGGAGGGAGTTGAAAGTCCATGCTGCCCAGCAACAGCCCCAAAACATCACTGCTCTAGAGTAGATCTGCATGGAGGAATGGGCCAAAACACAAGCAACAGTGTGTGAAAACCTTGTGAAAACTTACAGAAAACGTTTGACCTCTGTCATTGCCAACAAAGGGTATATAACAAAGTATTGAGATAAACTTTTGTTATTGACCAAATACCAAATTTTCCCCCTAATTTTGTCTGTCATAGTTGAAGTGTACCTATGATGAAAATTACAGGCCTCTCTCATCTTTTTAAGTGGGAAAACTTGCACAATTGGTGGCTGACTAAATACTTTTTTGCCCCACTGTATGTAGACATTAATAAAGGCATTTCTATAGCTTACAAAATACTTTTTACAATGGTGGGGGAGTACCAAGATGGTGGCATGGTGGCTTCAACAAGGCGCCCCCTATCAGTCATCTAGTATGGATATATCAATCATCGGTATAAACCCACTCCCTTATCCTCATCGAATGCCATTATGGGAGGAACCGATAGAACATGTTCAGCTGTAACAACAATGCAGCAAGTATAGCGTTGTCATTGGGTGATAGCCAACGGTAAATGTCACTCCCAGCTCTGGCTTCCTCATCAAAAGCCATCAGATATACCGTTGCCCGGGGTGATAGCCATCAATTTGTCAACCCAATGACAGTACAGCCTCCCACCCTGTAGGCCTTCTGATGCTGCCTGTGTCGCACGAATACACAAGCATGCATAGCACACACACACACACACACACACACACACACACACACACACACACACACACACACACACACACACACACACACACACACACACACACACACACACACACACACACACACACACACACACACACACACACACACACACATAGGGAACAACACCACTTAGTATCCTGATACATACACACACAGAGACAGAAAGAGTTCCGTCCCTGTTTTCCCAACCAGGGTCATCACATCTGCTACGCACACACGCACCTACTCACGACCCCCATCGCCCACCAACCCCCCAAATAAAACTCATCCCACTCCCTAGGGAAGGGACCCCCCCCCCACAGCTCCTGAGGGCTAACCTAACGGGGCGGCAGGTAGCCTAGTGGTTAGAGCGTTGGACTAATAACCGAAAGGTTGCAAGACCAAATCCCTGAGCTGACAAGGTAAAAATCTGTCGTTCTGCCGCTGAACAAGGCAGTTAACCCACTGTCCCTAGGCCATCATTAAAAATAAGAATTTGTTCTTAACTGACTTGCCTAGTGAAATAAAGGTTAAAAAAAAGTCAATGGACTTACTCTAGGGATGCCACTGCCGCCTTCCAAGCCTCCATTAACAACATCACACCTCAGGTAATCAATTCAGAAATACACAACCTCCATCATCACAGTCAAGCAGACAGAGACTGAGGAGCTTATCACTTTAGCGGACCCCACAGAAGTAACTAGCCGAAGCCTAGCGTCCAGTCCTCTCTTAACGCTTTCTGTTGTGTTATATCACAAAAAAAATGCCCTTCAGAGTTTCACAGCTCAAGTCTTCTGCTGAGGCGAGAGAGAGTGAAAAAGAAGGAGAAAAATATTGTGCACGGATCTTTTACAAAACAAACAAATGATTTCACATTTAAATGGTGAGGCTACACATTTTTACCATTAGGGGGCCAAGTGCCTTGTAGGAACCTTTAAAGAACCCTTCAAGTCTTGCTTTCTTTACTCAAGAAGTAAAGCAAGCAACATGACCTATAAACTATGTACCATCATTCCTGTGCCCAAAACTACAACGACACAGCAGACCCCCAACAACACCAACACGAGACAATTCATCTGCTAAACAAAAGTTGACAGTCCAAAATAGAAGACAATTTCTGACCTTATGACGCAGTGCGAGTGTAGAATATGCATAGCGAGAAGAGTTGCTGGCCTCAAACAGCGCTGGCAAATACGAGTCACATCTACTGTACACTGACACTGCTGCCAACCTCGCTATGTTTAGCTCTGAAAAGACCTTGGCTCGTTAGCACACACACCCACTCTGCCTCTCCTTTTCACTCTCTCAGTCTCTCTCTCTGTATGAATCCCTGCAGACTCTCTCTCTCTCCCTCTCTGGCTGATCTGTTTCTCTGAATCCCTCCTACAATCTCAACTCTGTGCTTTTCACTGTATTTCTCTCACTCTCTCTCGTGTCTGTGGCTCTCACTCTCCTGTTAGACCCACCCATGCTCATGATTGGCTGTGGGCCAGCCTCTCCACCTGAGGGGTTGACAGCAGGTTTGGGGATGATTGAAGGTGGGTTGATATGGCAACTAACAGGTAGCTGTCAGCTCTGACCTCAAGGCAGGCTCGATGGGTCTATTCTTGTACCTCAGCGACGGAGCCAAAAGCTCAATAGCTTGAAATGAGGGCTATTTCGAAACGTAGCTAATTGCCAACAACCCAGTTTTGCGCTTCAAAACAATTACGAGGCAAAAACAGAGATTGGCAATACTCGAGTGAAGAAACAACGGCGAAAATAAAATCAAACTTACAAGTAGATTGACTGACGCCTTTAAACTGGCACAGGTGTGATTTCGTGTGACTCAAGTCTTCGGGCACTGAAATACTAATACTAAAGGAAACAAGTTGTGGAACTTTCCCAGAAGGCTGACTTTAATATATGTACAGTATACTAACCAGCCTATACAGGGCCAGGACTACACAGCAGCCTATTGTTCCCAGCGCAACGTGCATACTATCCAACTGAGGTGTCCCCTCCCGTACATTCACATTCTAATGGTTACTTTGTACCTTAGCCATCCCACAATCGTCTAAATGACAGGGTATGGTGGAATGGAGCATGGCACTGTACTAGAGCTAGCCAACTCCCTCTATCGAAACACAGCGGAACACCAGACCACTAAAGATGAACTTCCAAACCTCGAAACAAACACAGGCTTTGTGTTGACTCTGTTTGGCGAGAGATTTCTTCATATCTCGGTAATGTAAAGCTCTATATTGAAATAACACTGCTTGCTGGTGAATAAATGACAACCTCTAAGTCGTAAACATAACGGCTACAGTATGCTTTAATTTGGGTGTAGCGATATTGTAGCAATTAGTCAATGCCAATGGCAGCCAGATCATGTAACTTTAAAAAATATATATATAATTTGCAAACCATATGATTTCAGGCACGAAAAGTGCTTGAGAGGTTATTTACAAATAATGGTAGTCAATTTAGAGATAGAACAAGAGTATCTTTTTATAGGCCATTTTACCCAGGATTCACCACTGCACTGGTGTTTTTATTTGGATTTGTCTTATTTTAGTTGGACACTAAATATGTATTGGCAAACCATGAAGCTGTGAATAGACAAACACACGTGGACCTAACATGTATGACTGACCCCTGGTCACGACACCAGGGCTTTCCAAGAGTTTCAGAGAAGGCCATACACATCTCTCTCTGTCTGTCTGTCTGTCTGTCTGTCTGTCTGTCTGTCTGTCTGTCTGTCTGTGTCTGTCTGTCTGTGTCTGTCTGTCTGTGTCTGTCTGTCTGTGTCTGTCTGTCTGTCTGTGTCTGTCTGTCTCTGTCTGTCTCTGTCTGTCTGTCTGTCTGTCTGTCTGTCTGTCTGGCCTCTTGTGGTGATGTGTGTGGATTGGTTTGAAGAGGTTAATGCTTGTCATTCCTGACTTGAGAGAGAGAAAAAGAAACAAAGAGTCAGGGAAACAGCAAGCAATTATGATTCTGGTTATGATTGCGGTCCGTGCCAAAAGGAAAGCGTAACATTGTTTGTCTCACATGTCCAATGAATGTGTAACAAGATAACAATAGGGTACTACAGGCATCGTTGCTTTTCATATTGTTCATTATCAACCTGAGCATCACATCTACTGCTATTCATTTCCATATGACACAAGGAAGTCAAAAAAGCAATATTGAGAGGACAAAGCTCGTATAGCGAAGCCATGGTGGGAAATCCTGACGTCAGCAGGGCAAGGAAAAAGCCAATTGGGCCAAAATCTTGTTTATGTCTCCGGCGACTTCAATTGCACGACATAAATTGCATTGTTTGGTATGGCAATTGAATTAAACAGAGCCACAGAGGCTGGAGAAGTTCAAGAAGGTCAAATGCAATGTGCTAGACGGCTGTGATCTGTTTATAAAAAGGCTTGTTTGAATGGATCTCTCATTTGAAGTCGGTCGTTTTTCACACGGCAAACGTGTCAATACAAATGTTGGTGTCTTATCTGAATGGAGTGGATGAGCGCGTGTGTGTGTGCGTGCGTGTGCGTGCGCGTTTGATTCCAGCTGTAGAATGATAACCCAGCCCCTCTCCGTATGTCAATGTGCTCTCTACACCTCTTCAATTTCCGGCATCTTATCAGCAACTAAAACAGTACATTGACTTCATTGCAACATCATTGACAATAGCGTTAAGGAGCTTATAATTGCATAACATTAGATAGGACAGTGCCTTTTTTGGCAAGGTTGAAAACCAAAACCAATAAGGAAACAAAAAAGCTAATGCTAAGCCATTTGCTACCATCAACACCCACAAAACCACAAGACCTAATATCACCGTGTGCCATTGTTATTATTAAGTGCAATAGTACAAGAGCTACTCTCCCCTTAGCAGTGCAGTTAAAGGGATAGATCAGCAAAATGCTATATTTACATTTGTGTTGCCTAACTTGAAAAGCAGGAGTGACTGCAATCCACAGTGGTTAGTTTAACAAAAACCAAAGTGTAGATTGCAGTCACTCCTTGTTCATAGACTGCTTTCAAGGTAAGGAAACAAATGTTGCCCACTCATAAGCTCTACCAGGTACCTTTTATTAATAAACAAACAGTAATTTAGATCCTGACCTGACAAAGATCCTTGCAGGATCCAAAAGTAGTTAAAAAAAAAAATGGTTGTAATTTTGTACAAATATTTGATTGAATATCCAAAACATACAATATACTTGCAGTGAAGCCGCTCAACAACTACACCACACCAGTCATCCAACAGACTCATTCAGAGCGACACACAGAAGCATCCAGGGTCAACGCTCTGCTCAAGGGCACGTCGGAAGATCTCCCACCAGGCCAAAAGAACGGGGACCCAAACCCTCCAAGATCCTCCGACAGTTCCCTAATAGCTGTCCCTCATACTTCCGAGATCCATCCCACAGTAACCCCCCAAGAATATATATATATTTTTTAATACAATTAATTCCATTCCCCACCCCCAAGAACCCCCCAATTCACCAACAACCAAGAAAATGAACTAAAGAGAAAAATGAAAAAGACAAAAGAAAACGGCAAACATAAATGCAAGAACAAAAAAAACAATGACATCAAGGACAACTAAAATCATAACAGCAATGCCAACTGTATATGTTTGTGTGCATGTCTGGCACTATTACACGTATGTGTGTGTTCTTGTATGCGTGTATTTGAATGAGAGTGTGTGCATATGCATGTGTACAAACACCTGCACGGCATCAGCCTCAGCCAAACCGGCATTCGCTGTAAAAACACTGACCCTCAGTGTCATTCAAACTTAATTTTTATTATGTTTTATTTTGACTTTACTTTTGACTTTTATCTTTGACCATCATTCCATCTCCCGCCCAGCAACTCCACTCCCACTTGTCTCCAATTCCACATCCCAACCCTCAGCTTCCCTAAGCTCATTCCACCCATCTCTGCTGGCCAACCTCTTCGGAAATTCTACGCAACATATATCTTTCAACTATGCTGTGATGTTTAACGTACAATTTCAATCTATCGAATAGAATCCACAGATTGCAAGTTGAAGATAAATACTTTCACTAAGAGTATTAGTATATTAGTAATTGACTGACCTGGTCTCTCCAGATCTCCTAACAGTACTATTTCTAGGGTCAATTTTAGATCAATGCTATGCATTTTCAGCCATTCCTGTACCTGAGACCAGAAACAGGCTACCGGAGGGCAATACCAAAATAAATGGTCTATTGATTCTGTATCCTCACAACAAAATCTGCAGAGCTTAGATGATTTTATGCCCCAAATATTCAACATTTTGTTGGTGGCAAGAATTCTATATAATAATTTTAGCTGAAAAGCACGAAGTCTTGAATCTTGTGTTATTTTATATATCTCATATTCCCCGTACCATGAAATTGGTACATCAAAATCTCTTCCCAACTATTTTGCAATTTGTATGGCACAGTTGTCAACAACCTGGTCTTCAAATGAAACTATTTATGAGATTTTTATTCCTCAGGCAGATTTGATCCTTTATATTGGGCAGACAGACCAGTACCCTGCCTCCTCCATTTTTGGGGTAATGCTGTAATCAATTGGTTGTACTCTTGGATTGAGCAGACCTTCCTGTACAATTCTGATAACTTCATGAAAGACATACCTCTACCATTCCAATTTACAATATAATTTAAGACCAAAATACCCTTTTCAAACATCTTTCCCATAAATACAGTCGGAAGTTTACATACACTTAGGTTGGAGACTCATTTTTCAACCACTCCACACATTTCTTGTTATAAAACTACAGTTTTGGCAAGTCTGTTAGGACATCTACTTTGTGCATGACACAAGTAATCTTTCCAAACATTGTTTACAGATTATTTCACTTATAATTCACTGCATCACAATTCCAGTGGGTCAAAAGTTTACATACACTAAATTGACTGTGCCTTTAAACAGCTTGGAAAATTCCAGAAAATGATGTCATGAATTTAGAAGCTTCTGATAGGCTAATTGACATCATTTGAGTCAATTGGAGGTGTACCTGTGGATGTATTTCAAGACCAAACTCAGTGCCTCTTTGCTTGACATCATGGGAAAATCTAAAGAAATCAGCCAAGACCTCAGAAAATAATTGGAGACCTCCACAAGTCTGGTTCATCCTTGGGAGCAATTTCCAAACGCCTGAAGGTACCACGTTCATCTGTACAAACAATAGTACGCAAGTATAAACACCTTGGGACCACGCAACCGTCATACCGCTCAGGAAGGAGACGTGTTCTGTCTCCTAGAGATGAACGTACTTTGGTGAGAAAAGTGCAAATCAATCCCAGAACAACAGCAAAGGACCTTGTGAAGATGCTGGAGGAAACAGGTACAAAAGTATCTATATCCACAGTAAAACGAGTCCTATATCGGCATAACCTGAAAGGCCGCTCAACAAGGAAGAACCCACTGCTACACAACCGCCATAAAAAAGCCAAACTACGGTTTGCAACTGCACATGGGGACAAAGATCGTACATTTTGGAGAAATGTCCTCTGGTCTGATGAAACAAAATAGAACTGTTTGGCCATAATGACCATCGTTATGTTTGGAGGAAAAAGGGGGATGCTTGCAAACCGAAGAACACCATTCCAACCGTGAAACACGGGGGTGGCAGCATCATATTTGTGGGGGTGCTTTGCTGCAGGGGGGACTGGTGCACTTCACAAAATAGATGGCATCATGAGGGTGGAAAATGATGTGGATATATTGAAGCAACATCTCAAGACATCAGTCAGGAAGTTAAAGCTTGGTCGCAAATGGGTCTTCCAAATGAATAATGACCCCAAGCATACTTCCAAAGTTGTGACAAAATGGCTTAAGGATAACAAAGTCAAGGTATTGGAGTGGCCATCACAAAGCCCTGACCTCAATCCTATAGAAATTGTTGTGGGCAGAACTGAAAAAGCGTGTGTGAGCAAGGAGGCCTAGAAACCTGACTCAGTTACACCAGCTCTGTCAGGAGGAATGGGCCAAAATTCACCCAACTTATTGTGGGAAGCTTGTGGAAGGCTACCTGAAACGTTTGACCCAAGTTAAACAATTTAAAGGCAATGCTACCAAATACTAATTGAGTGTATGTAAACTTCTGACCTACTGGGAATGTGATGAGAGAAATAAAAGCTGAAATAAATCCTTCTCTCTACTATTATTCTGACATTTCACATTCTTAAATAAAGTGGTGATTCTAACTGACCTAGGACAGGGAATTTTTACGAGGATTAAATGTCAGGAATTGTGAAAAACTGTATTTGGCTAAGGTGTATGTAAACTTCAACTGTATATATATAAGATACAAAGACAATATATATATATATATATATATTGTCTTTGTATCTAAAAATCATTGAAATGTGGTTAACCTTAAAAATCTAAATGAAAATTATTGAAATCTAAAAGATGAAATTCAACCAGAGAGTGCCCTTGGTGGGAAAAGGCCATTGCGCTTGAATTGGATTGATTCTAGTGCAACAGTCAAGTGAGGCTTTTCGAGCTGTCATGTGACCGAATGCTGCAAACAATGCATTCACGGGTCACTAGGAGGAGTTTTGCTATCTGATTAAAAGAGAATACCCTGCCTTCTCCCTCAGAGCATTAACACTCATGGTACCCTTCGCCAGCTCATTTCTGTGTGAAGCATGATTCAGCAGTGCTCTCGTCTGCATTGAAACCAAATATCGATCCAGGTTGGATGTGAAAGGAGAGATGAGGTGCGCACTGTTAACCACGCCCCCTGACTTTGAGTATTTTATCAACCAGCACATTTGAGTTCAGCCATAATATTTGTTGTAATATTTGTTCTATCTTTTCAGGGGGATGAAATTGAAATTGTAGCCAGCACTGCAATGCTTGTTTGAAAAAGAGAGATACTCAATTAATCGAAAATGAGACATGGCAATCTGCACAAAGGCAAAAAAGGCAATTTTTAAACAATGGATGAGCTTTTCTTAGTTATCTACTTGAGAACCATTTAGGGTTGAAGTAAAACTTTTGAATAAGTGAAGCTTTCAGAGAGAGGTTTAATGCTTTTATATTTAATAATCTCAACCCACCCAATTGATATTCATTATATAGATAGGCACGTTTTGTTTTGTCTGGTTCAACGTCCCAGATAAAGATATATATTTTTTGCTCATATGATTTGAAAAACAAATCATCAGGAGTATGCAGCGCCATAAGCAAGTGGGTAAACTGAGATATGACTAAGGACTTAATCAGGGCAATTTTTCCATAAATAGACAGGTATTTACCTTTCCATGATTGCATGATCTTGTCTATTTCACAAGTTTTCTATTGAAATTCATTGTGGAGAGCTTATTTATATATTTTGTGATATGAATACCAAGTATGTCTACTTCACCATCAGCCCATGTTATAGGTAAACTGCAGGGTAATGTAAAAGTCATAATTAGGTTTTAGTCCAGAAAGTACAGAAAAGTTATCTAGATCTTCAATGAGACATTGCAGGGATCTAGCTTGCGGACTTAATATAAAACTTGAGTCATCGGCATACATGGACACCTTTGTTTTTAAGCCTTGGATTTCTAATCCTCTAATGTTGTTATTGGATCTGATTTTAATAGCTAGCATTTAGATGGCCATAACAAATAGATATGGTGACAGTGGACACCCTTGTTTAACGCCTCTTGACAATTCAAAACTCTCTGAGAAGTAGCTGTTATTTACTATTTTACACGTTGTTTGAGTGTGCGGGCTCTCTTTCTTTTATACCAACTTTTCTAGTCCCTGCACCCCACTAAAGGGTGTTTTTGTGTGTTTGCGTGCGTTTGATCACACTTGACTGGGAAAACAAATGTCTAAATCTGCCATTTTATTGAACTATCCCTTTAACCCCAATATCACTTCAAAGGTATGGAAGGACAACACAGTGAAGGAGAGCTTTAATGAAATCCACTACAGTAGCAAACCGTTCAATCAACTTCAATGTGATTAGCAAGCTCTTTAATTCCTCCTCTTCTTTAATTTACATAGCGACAGCAGGCTTAATTTAGCCCTGAACGTCCACTATACACACAGACACACACAAACCCACAGACGCCCAAACACATGTGCGCACACACACACACACACACACACACACACACACACACACACACACACACACACACACACACACACACACACACACACACACACACACACACACACACACACACACACACACACACACACACACACACACACACACCAGCCCAGTTGCTAATCTACTGACAGGTGTCCATCGCGGTTGAGTAATCTAGTCTGGCTTTCCTTTCATTTGCAGGGATCAGCACCGGGGAATTTGACACAGCATTCCAGGGAGCCAGAGGCCATGTGTCACAACCATGACACACACCACACACAAGCACAAAGGAACAACATACACACACATACATGCACACACACCCACCCACGTGCAAGCACATCCACATAAAAAAATATTATAGCATATATTTATATTATAGCATATAAATACTATGGTATTCACTGTAGTGTTTTTGCTGACTTTACTGTACTAGTCACTGACTAAAGTCTGCAAAAACACTACAGTGAATACTGTAGTATTTACTATAGTATGCTGTAGTATTTAAAGTTCTAGTATAAATACTGTGGTAAAAGAAAACTGTAGTGTATATACTATAGTAATTAATGTAGTGTTTTTGCTGATTGTAGTATACTGTAGTATTTATTGTAGTGTTTTTGAGGACTGTAGTATACTGTAGCATTTACTGTAGTGTTTCTGCGGACATTACTGTGGTATTTATTATAGTGTTTTTGTTTTATTATCTTTGACAGAGAAGTGGGCAGATTAGCGTTGAAAAACGCCAATATGTCGCTGTGTTAATTATTCTGGAGGCAGCTCTGCAGAATGGTCACCAGCTGGCACAGCTACAGTCATAAAATCACATGTTAAAGCTAACCTTAACCACACTGCTAACCTTAATGCCTAACCCTAACCTTAAATTAAGACCAAAGACCACATTTTTGTTGTCTTGAATTTTTACAATATAGCCAATTTTGACTTTGTAGTTGGACTATATAAGGGGAAATTGCTCAGTTCTGCCTCCAGGTCAAGACTCATGACAATAAACATCAACATGCTAGAAGTAGAGGCATTCTCCTTGAGGAAACCTACTGGAAAAATACTAAAAGTTATTCCATAACCTGCAGGCAGGACTGGGGTCTGAACGGAGTTCAGAGCTTCGACTCTTTTCTATGACCTGTAATGAACACGATATATGGTCTATATTTGGCATGTAGATTTTCACTTATGGGTGGCACAAATTGGGATATGGGGGAGTGGAATTGGCAGAGTACAGTGCATTCTGAAAGTATTCAGACCCCTTGACTTTCTCCACATTTTGTTACGTTACAGCCTTATTTTCAAAGAAATTAAATACTTTTTCCCCTCATCAATCTACACACAATACCCCATAATGACAATACAAAAACAGGCTCTTAGAAATATTTGCAAAGTTATAAAAAAATAAAAAACAGAAATACCTTATTTACATTAGTATTCAGACCCTTTACTATGAGACTCAAGATTGAGCTTGGGGACATCCTGTTTCTATTGATCATACTTGAGTAGTTTCTACAACTTGATTGGAGTCCACCTGTGGTAAATTCAATTGATTGAACATGATTTAGAAAGGCACACACCTGTCTATCTAAGGTCCCATAGTTGACAGTGCATGTCAGAGCAAAAACCAAACCACGAGGTCGAAGGAATTGTCCGTAGAGCTCAGAGACAGGATTGTGTCAAGGCACATAGCTGGGGAAGGGTACCAGCATTGAAGGTCCCCAAGAACACGGTGGCCTCCATCATTCTTAAAGGGAGTGCTCAGTACCTCAGACTGGGGCCAAGGTTCACCTTCAAACAGTACAACAACCCTAAGCACACAGCCAAGACAATGCAGAGGGGTTGGCTTCGGACAACCCGATTCGGACAACCTGATCGAACATCTATGGAGAGACCTGAAAATATCTGTGCAGCGACACACCCCGTCCAACCTGACAGAGCTTGAGAGGATCTGCAGAGAAGAATGGGAGAAACTCCACAAATACAGGTATGGCAAGCTTGTAGCGTCATACCCAAGAAGACTTGAGGCTGTTATCGCTGCCAAAGGTGCTTCAACAAAGTACTGAGTAAAGGATCTGAATACTTATGTAAATGTAATATTCCGTTTTTTATTTGTAAAAATTGCAATTTTTTTTGTCATTATAGGGTATTGTGTGTACATAAACACAAAAGTAACAGAACACAAACATCATCACTATCAACAATATGAAACTATAGGCTACGCTACCAGAATGTGATATCATTCTAACCTAGCCAGGTGGAGCTGTGCCTCCAATCGCTCCGAGGCATATCAGATTGACTGATAGTTGTGCCCTTTGAGCAAGAGCAGGTTTCTCTTTGATAAAAATCCCCATTCCACTCTGCCACAGCCTGACTGGTTGAGACAGAGGAGCTTCCATTTCACTGATGTTGTGTTTTAATTAATGATGAATGGGGAAACAGCCTATGTTCGTGTAGGGCAGACGACTTTGAGCGGTACAGTTTGTAAGTTGCAGTTACACACTCACAAGTGTTCAGGGTTGGGAAGCCTGGAGGCCTCATTTACAGGTTTCTTAGAAAACAAGATCACTTTTTGGAGCTGTTTTAACTTGCAGACAGTAAAGAAAGTGGAAAGGCAGAGAGAGATGGAAACGGAGAGAAGAAATAGAGGGAGCCGGGAGAGAGGGAAGAGATGGATGAGAGAAAATAAATACTAGCATAGTCGAGAAGCACAGCGAGAGAGAGAAACCGGAGAGCAAACTGTCAAAACAAAAAGGTAAAACACACAGTAATTCTACACTTTCCTCAGACGAGCTCCAAAATGATAAGACCATGTGATACCTATTCACGCGTGATGTTAGCGGCAGGGTCATAGCCTGTCGGGTTGAGACTAGGAAGTAGGGTGCGGGACTCACAGTTTCTCTTCTCCCTCTGATAGGTTAGGGTCCTGCTCCTTGGGCATGTGTTCCATTCACCTTAATTCCATCCAGCAGCCAATCATGCGAGACTGAGGCGGGCCCCACCCTCAGATGCTTGCTGGTCATTCGCAGATAGGGGGGTCAGTCAGTGCGACATCACAGGGTCCCGGTCCGGATGGGCTCTGGCCTCCGGAGCGACCCCCCTGTGCTGGCCCTGGGACTGACGAATGGACTGGACCGGACAAGATCTGTCAATGAGAGGATAGGATACATTTAGTTAGGATTTAGTGTGGAGACTTGGTGGGTTCCTCCCTTATTCAACCATTCTGACCTCTTCCCTCGGTTCTATTCTTCCTCCCCTAATCACTAGTTCAATGCCTTTCTAATCCCAAACAGAGGGATTGCGAGCATCAGATTGTTGTTAGTCAATCTGCGGTATAATAGTGGTAACACGTAATTTCCACATAATAGTGTGAGTTGAAAAGCTGTGCTTTTAAATGGACCACCGGAATACACTTTACTACATTGCTTCATGAAAATCTCCAAGCTTGCTGTGTTCTATTTCATAGCACATTGATTGATTTTAAAGCTGGAAAGTGTTTTTTTTTTAAAGAAAAATAAACCCACTATGTCTTCACTGTATTCTGTTTTCCTCCAAGAGTGGCTGAATATTTTTCATATATTTATTTTAAAAAATATTTAACTTGAAAATTAATTAGTTGGTGTATGGATATTCTCTTACTGTAAATGTACACAAAAATCATTACATTTATTTTACAGTCATGTTAGCATGACTGTTTACCAGAGGTGTGGACTCGAGTCACATGACTTGGACTCGAGTCAGACTCGAGTCACAAATATGATGACTTGCAACTCGACTTTGACTTTACCACCAATGACTCATGACTTGACTTGGACTTGAGCCTTTTGACTCGACCTGACTTGATACCCTCCCCAAGCCAAATATTTAAAATGATGCTATTAAAAAAAGTCTGCAGCGCATCAACTCTTCATTTAACGGATTACATTTTGAATTGGACAGCAGCCAATAAAATTGTGCCAGCTGAGAAAAAGTTGTGCATGGCAGTGCAGAGGAACGTCGGCAAGTGAATTCAGATGGAGCCCTTGGAAAGATGATATAAAGATGACGCTGTATCAACAAAAACCGGATTGCAATTTGCAAAACATGCGGGAAGAAAACTACAGACGGTGGCGCAACAATTCCAACTTTTATTCGACATTTGAATCTGCACAAAGAACGGTAAGTCGGGGGTAATATAGCTGACAGCTATATTTTTTATAACTTTGCTAGTGTAGCATGTAGGCTAACGTAACATTAAATTAAGGAGCCTCCACACAGTCAGTCAATGCGGGAACGTGATCATTGCACCCAAGATTGATCTACAACTGGCTAGGCAGTTGGTAGCCTAAATCCTGCCTGATGCTATTGCTGTTCCTAAAACCATTGACATACGTTAGCCTACTGTAACCACACAGAGAGTGTGTGTGTGTGTGTTAAGGTTGTGCGATTGTGTACAAGCCTACATCGCCCGTGTCACGCCCTGACCATAGAGAGCCCTTGGTTCTCTATGGTGTTGAGGTCAGAGCGTGACTAAGGGGGTGTTCTAGTTTTCATATTTTTAGGTTGGTGTGCTTGGTATGGTTCCCAATTAGAGACAGCTGGTAATCGTTTCCTCTAATTGGGGATCATGTTTAGGTAGCCTTTTTCCGACCTGTGTTTTGTGGGATATTGTTTGTGTGTGTGCTAGTTGCACCACTTATGTTACGTTTCGTTGTTTCTTTATTTGTTTTATTAAAAGTTTCACTTAATAAAATATGTGGAACTCAGAGCACGCTGTGCCTTGGTCCGTCTCTCCACACGTCCGTGACAGCCCGATTGCGCCCCATAGCGATCCTCGATAGTCGATCACTATTGGGGAGGGTCTTTCTCATGGCTACCCATGTATTTCCATAGAAATATAACGTTTATTTGGAAAGTAATAAATATATCGACATTTTTTAAAGCATTCATGATTTGCGTAAATGTAATATACTAATTACTACTCTTGTTAAAAATATGAAATGGTATTACATTTGGTGAAGAGCACTTTATGACTTGTTTAGGACTCGAAACTCAAAAGTTTAGGACTTGAGACTTGACTTGAGACTTGACTCGAATTTGCCTGTCTTAACTTGGGACTTGACTTGGGACTTGAGTGCTAAGACTTGAGACTTACTTGTGACTTGTAAAACAATGACTTGGTCCCACCTCTTCTATTTACTATGAACACAAGCGTTTAACTACGGCATCATGTGAGAAAACAAGGTGGTCTCCTACGTGGTGCCATGACCGTGATAGAGAATGCTAGTAGCTTAACCATATGCCCCCGTGGACATAATGGCACAATGACCTCATGTTGGATATTTTATATTCTACAGGGAGTTCAAGGGTGTTTCAAGGCACTACAGTATACCATCATCTTGTGCAGTGGTGGGGTAATATTATGGTGAACTGGTATATTTTGTATTAACACATGCTCAGCTGGCCTATAACCTCACCTCACATAGCATGTCTTTGTTCGGAACTGGTAACACGAGACACACACACACACACACAGAATCCAGCACAGCACATAAGAGCTGCGTTGTCATAGAGCCTTCCGCGACACTACACCACAAATGTGAGGACAAACTGTGGTGTAAAAAAAAAAAAAAAAAACTTGGACAGTAATGACACAGAATCACCAGAAGGCCTATCACATGAAAACGAATAGAGTGGCCTTCAGCCACACATAAACAAACCTCCCTCTCTCTCTCTCATCCGATCCATTGACAGAGCTATCTCTCGTGCTGCTGCTGCCTGTGGCTGTTGGAACAATTTGTCCTCGGCGACAAAACAGCGAAGAGGATAAAGGGACTCATTGTGTTACAGTCAAAGGGAGACAAATAATGCAGCCAGGTTTTGAAGTGTACGAATGTTGAAATCAGTTAAATCTCCAAACACGCTCCAACAGATACGTTTGGCTATAGAAATGGTATTTTGTCTATTTATGAGGTGCCATTTTCCCTCTATGCAGGGTGTCAATTTGTTTTCTATCACTAGCTCATCTCTAGTTTCATCAGTGCTGTAACCTTGCCCGCACCCTCTCCAAGCACCCGTGCGTATGCAGAGTTCTCCCTATAGCCAAGGTCAACCCCATAAAGCAACAGGCTATCAAACAGTTCAGCCCCACTGAAGCTCGTTTTAATATCTGTTCTAGAGAGAGAAAGAGAGAGCGAGAGAGAAAGGATGGGAGGGAGAGAAGGGAGGAAGGAAGGGGGAGAAGAGAGAGAGAGCGAGAGAGAAAGAAAGAAAGAGAGAGATGAGGGGTTGGGGGAGAAGAGAGAGAGAGAGCGAACGAGAGAGAAAGAAAGAGAGCGATAAGGGGTTGGGGAGAGAGAAAGAGAGAGAGAGTACAGCATACAGTAATTCTACACTTTCCTCGGAAAATACAGTAAGAGAGAGAGAAGGGGGAGACAAGGAGAAGGGGAGCAAGAAAAAGAGAGGAAGATAGAGTTGATGAGAGGTGAGGAGGGAGCTTGAATTAGGTTACTGTTGGTTGACGTGAGGAGAGAAAATGAACTTAGTTCTCAGGGCTTACAGACCAATAACAGGAAATGCTGAATAACAGATTTAAGGGTTTCAGGTGGCTATTGCACACACCCCGTGACTTTTTCTACATGTTGTTGTGTTACAAAGTGTGATTAAAAGGGATTTAATTGTATTTTGTTGTCAACGATCCACACAAAATACTCTGTAATGTCAAAGTGGAAGAACATTTTTAACATTTGTAAAAAAAAATGTCTGTCCTAAATATGAGAGATAAGACATATCCAGATATTTTTTTGAACCCCTTTTTGGCACTAAACAGTCTCCATATATACATCCATATTTTTTTTAAACTGGTCCTGTGGTGCATCCTAGAGTAAAACAACCAACATGTTCGTTAGAGTCTCACCTTTCCACAGAGGGGTCATATTAGTGTGTAGCCCAAACGGTTCGGACGCTACAGACAGATGTTGGCAGATTGGCTGTACCGGCTTCAGACCCGTCCCAAGTCGCTTGTGAGTGTCATAATAGTTTGTATGTCTTAGGCTGCTTGGCCATGGAAACCCATTTTATGAAGCTCCCGACAAACAATTATTGTGCTGATGTCGCTTTCAGAGGCAGTTTGGAACTTGGTAGTGAGCGTTGCAACCGAGGACAGACAATTTTTACGCCCTACACGCTTCAGCTCTCGGCGGAAAGGTGGCATCCTATGACGGTGCCACGTTGAAAGTCATTGAGTTCTTCAGTAAGGCCATACTACTGCCAATGTTTGTCTATGGAGATTACATGGCTGTGTGCTCCATTTTATACACCTGTCAGCACCGGGTGTGGCTGAAATAGCCCAATCCACTATTTGAAGAGGTGTCCACATACTGTACTTTTGTATATATAGTGTAGCTGTGGGACAACCACATCACAGTCATAGTAAGTAAATTTTTCCTTCATAAAGTAGCTATCAGAAAGGTCAGAGCTAGTAAGGGGGGGGGGGGGAATTCAAGTGAGTGTTTTCTTTTTGAGGTCGATTTGCAGAGCCTTCCCCAAACCATATCCTCCTAGGAACGGTACTGTATTGTATAGCCTACAAACACCGCTTCCAGCTGCCCCCTGGAGGCGATTCTAAATATTCAATGTTCATTTAAATCCTCCCGATGCAGGATTATTTTCCTCCTGCGACGAAATGGGTCATATTAAGATCCAACATCTGCATCTCAGCAATGTGAGCCAAGCGATTTCTCCAGTCACTCTCTCACATGGTCTGATCTTGTGCACCTTGTTTCCCTCTCCACTGAAATCAACCCTCCAACTTTTAATTGGGGCTTGAGAATCTAGCCTCGGCCCCAGAGCTGCACTCCTTTAATTGGCACACTATAAAATGGCAACTTTAAAACGCATTTAAAAAAAATGATAACTAGTGAACGGTATGATGTCGGCGTGTGGAGCTGCCTCTATATCAATGAAACATCCCTTTTTTATTTTATTTTAGTTCCCACCAATATGATTGATGTCTCTCTGTTCTTTATTGGGGGGGGGGGGGGGGGGGGGGGTGGACACTGCTGTTGCTCGGTCTGCTGCAGTGCGATCAGTTGAAGTCTCCTAAGACTCCTCTTTTCCAAGTGTATATCTGATTCATCCTAATTTGCGTGGCCTTGTTACAGTTGGTGAAGCTAGTGTTCATCAATGCATTGAGCCACCATTGCTAAAGGCGGTATAGACCATACTGATATTAGTGTGTAATAATGCACGCGTCTCAGTGTTATCACCACCTTAAGGCAGAGAGAGAAAACCTCTTTGTGTTTGTGTGTGTCAGATTTCCATACTCCCACTGGGGACCCTAACAATTATTAGTAATTAATATAGTTGACCTGGGACCAGTTGTTAAAAAGTGTGTATTGTGAGGGCATATGGGATGTGCTGCAGAAGCTCAACCCTAGGTACAGTATGCAGGGCAGGGTAGGGGCCTCTTGGAACCATGTTCAATCGCTCTCTCTCTCGGTCTTTGTTCAGACATATCTATCTCATATTTCATATTTTCTGTAATCAATCAGTCTCCCTCTATCGCTCCCTCTCCCCCTCCCCTCTCCTCTCCTCTTCTCTGTTCTCTCGCTGATCTGTTTTCCTCTTTTATTTGATCCTTTTGAAAAACGATGATGAATAGACAAATAAACGAAACCCTTAGGAAGCTCAAACTTCTCCGAGACCTGTCTCTTTCACCACTCCGTAATACTAGGCGAAATGTTTCACATTTTGAAACAACATTGCAGCAAAGCCCCTGAGGCATAACGGAGCCCCAAATCCCATAGAGTAATAAGGGACCTTTTATCCCTAACAACAGAGGGGCTTGTGGGGGTTAGAGAGAGGACGTGAGGGTATTCTAAGGGTAGATAGAGAATATGATCCAGTTAAAACTAGCTTTTGTGTACAGATCCAGGATCAGCTTACACGTCCCTGAATTCTAACCTTCAACATTAAAGTAACCGTCCATTGTTTCCAGAGTTCCTTCTGAAAGTTCTTTGTGTTTTTTCTATTGATTAAAAAAACAATTATAATAGTAATTTTCTCCCCAATTTTGTGAGATTCAATTGCGATCCAATTACGTCTCATCGTTGCAACTCCCCAACGGGTTCGGAAGAGGCGAAGGTTGAGTCATGCGTCGTCCCGAAACATGATCGAACCCCAGGCTGTAGTGACGCCGCAACACTGCGACGTTGGGAGTTAGACCGCTGCGCCACTCGGGAGGCCCAGTTGTGTGTGTGTTTTGACCAGATTTATTTGGATCAGATTCACAGAAATCACAGGTTGCGCGCTCTAGCAAAGTGCGCTCTCCACTTTCCTCTGGTATTTATTTAGCAAACATGACACACGTCAAAACTCCATACAGAAATGTTGCAGCAGCCTATTCTTAAACATGAGCGATCTGACTTGTTGTATGGGATGAACAAGAGAAGATTTTTCACTCTGATCAACTGTTGGGCAGGCTACTGATAACCGCAGCTGCATATAGCTTATGCGCCTTGTACCCCTCTGGCCAGGGTAAACAAAGTGGTAACGTTACATATTTATAGCCCATTTATTTGTGTTAGGAGAAGAATGAGGATGTGATCAAAGTTATTTTTAATTTTTATTTTATTTTCATTTTTACCCTCTTTTTCTCCCCAATTTCGTGGTATCCAATTGTTAGTAGTTACTATCTTGTCTCATCGCTACAACTCCCGTACGGGCTCGGGAGAGACGAAGGTCGAAAGCCATGCGTCCTCCGAAACACAACCCAACCAAGCCGCACTGCTTCTTAACACAGCGCGCCTCCAACCCGGAAGCCAGCCGCACCAATGTGTCGGAGGAAACACCGTGCACCTGGCGACCTTGGTTAGCGTGCACTGCGCCCGGCCCGCCACAGGAGTCGCTGGTGCGCGATGAGACAAGGGATGTGATCAAAGTTTAACGAAACTCGGGCATGCTAGGCTACCTAGACGTTTTCAATCCAAAATGATAAACTGGAATGAATCACAACAGTGATGACATAACTAGACAGACTGTGTGGGTAACTTTTTAATTGCAGTTGCACAGGCCTACACGATGCAAATCCGCATAAATGATGCTCAGCCCTGTGGGTTCTACGTGGGTGTCTCTGTATCTGCGTAAAGGAAAACCCCCCTGATAGTCTAGTTTAAAAGATAATTCATGTGAACAAGTACAGGGTTGCTGCAGTTTGACAATGTTTTCATCCTTCGTAGGAGAGGGACATTGCCCGCTCAATTGAAACTTGTGCCCCCCCCAGCTTTAGTTTTATGTCCCCATGTTACAACTTTTTATATTTAAATAGACTTGCTGCGATTATCCCGAAACGTCTTATCCATCCTCCAAGCCACACTCTCTCTCCGCGCTCTGAGTAGGCTGTTGTTTGTAGCGCTGCGGCCATGAAAATAGTCATCTTGCCACCTGTAACCGTGTCAGTTTGACTGGGAAACTCGTGGGTACACTTGCAATGGCTGGCAGTCCAAGACATGAATGGGCACGCCCATTGTATGGATTCTACGTCCATGGTTGTGTCGGTCTTTCGCAAAGTGTTGAAATGCAATCACAGGAAAAACGTCGTTTGGAAAGCAAATGCCTACTGCTTAAAAAGAGAAGACTAATCTGTCTGCAGAAATGAGAAGAAATAAAAGGCAGGAGTTTTTCCAGGAGTTTTCTAAAACCAAGTGACCTGATTAGAAAAACTACGGTCCCATCACAGCCCATATAAAACCTTTTACAACTGATTCATCTCTGTCATACCCTATCAGGTTACTAGATCAGGAAAAACTCTTGGCCCCAGAGCAAAAAATCCCCCGGGGGAGGGGGGAGTGTTTAAATTGTGCAGTATTTAGAAATTATAATAAGAGTCTAGTAGTTGTGATGTGTGTGAGCGTGAATGTACAGTACCAGTCACAAGTTTGGACACGCCTACTCATTCCAGGGTTTTTCTTTATTTTTACTATTTTCTACATTGTAGAATATTAGTGAAGACATCAAAACTATAAAATAAAAATCATGTAGTAACCAAAAAAGTGTTAAACAAATCAAAATATGTTTTATATTTGAGATTCTTCACAGTAGCCACCCTTTGTCCTGATGAAAGCTTTGCACACTCCTGGTACTGTGTGTGTGTGTGTGTGTGTGTGTGTGTGTGTGTGTGTGTGTGTGTGTGTGTGTGTGTGTGTGTGTGTGTGTGTGTGTGTGTGTGTGTGTGTGTGTGTGTGTGTGTGTGTGTGTATGTGTGTGTGTGTGTGTGTGTGTGTGTGTCTGCGCATGTGTGCGCTAAGGAGTTGGGATTTTTTTTCTCCAATTTATGCTTTGGCCAAAAATTTGAGCATAGGATGAGTCAACAATATTATTTTGGAATGAATTAACAGAAAATTAACTTTTAAAAGTGAGATTTCATTGGACAGTTAGTTTAAGGGAGAAGGGGGGAGGTTAAAACTGACATTAGATCAGTATCTAGGACCAACTTTCTCTTACTTGAAAGACAGACAGGGGCAGCTGTCTCAGGGAGATACAGAGAGGGGCACTGGGACTGATATGAAATACTGAGACTGGCAGTTGTGGGGCTTGTTGTGTGTGTGTGTGTGTGTGTGTGTGCAAGTGGAGGGCTTCAGATGGCAGGCAGGAGTGGGTGACGGATAGACGAGTTGTAGGATTCAACACACAGGAGTGTAGGGGCAGTATGGGAGGATTATTAACAAAGGGGTTTACGTAGACAATGGTAGTCAGGGTAGTTGAGGTAAATGCATAGGGCTAAATGGGGTCAATATACAGGGTAAATGGGAAAATGCACAGATGTAAACATTATAGGCCTGCCCTATATCCCCCATTCTATCCCCGCCTTCTCTCTCTCTCTCCTCCCTTTCCCCACTCCTCCCTCCCCATTTCAGCCTGTTTTTGGCATAGACAAATTAAGACCCTGCCAAGAATGTGACTAGTGGTTAGAAAACAAATTCCACCGTTTTTTTCCCCCCTTCCCTTCCTGTTTTTATTTTTATTTTTTTTAAGGTAGAGCTATCAACACTCGCAAGCCTGGGTACTTCCAAGAGGGAAATAAAAGGGATTTGGAATGATACAGGTCCGCATCCCTCTTTCAGGTCACTGACTTGATTGAGCACAACATATTTTTCATCCCAAACCCAACCAACCCCTTGACATAAGGTTAATGTTCCCCCAGCCCACCTTAACGGAAACACACGGTGTGAAAACACACTTTCTGTTCTGAGTTTGTTAATGCTCTGTTTTTTTTATATATACATATGGCAACTTCCCACCTCTCTAATTCTTCATTTCCGAATGGCAACTGGAAATGTCTAATTGTAGCGAACTACACTCGGGGAATGACTACATACTTGTACTGCTGCCTATCTTGCCACACACACACACACACAGACACACAGACAGAGAGACAGAGAGACAGAGAGAGAGAGAGACAGAGAGAGAGACAGAGAGAGAGACAGAGAGAGAGACAGAGAGAGAGACGGAGAGAGAGACAGAGAGAGAGAGAGAGAGAGAGACAGAGAGACAGAGAGACAGACAGAGAGAGAGACAGAGAGAGAGACAGAGAGAGAGACAGAGAGAGAGACAGAGAGACAGAGAGAGAGACAGAGAGAGAGACAGAGAGAGAGACAGAGAGAGAGACAGAGAGAGAGAGAGAGTTCCTCTGAAGTTTCAACACAAACAATCCCACTGTCTGGCCGACAACTGTGAGTTTATTTTAGGGAAGGGCATTTGAAAAAGAAAAACATGTTGGAGATCCAGATAGTCAACAAAAAAAATGAATATATTTTTGACTTTGTTTAAACTTGGACACTTGCTTGCTGGGCAGACTGCATGACCTCGGGAGAGATTGCAGTAGGATGGGGGATGGGCAGGGACCGGTGTGTGTGTGTGTGTGTGTGTGACACGGGATGGTGAGAGAGAAAAAGTAGTCACTGACTAGTTCAGCGGTTCACAAACTTACCATGTGGAAAAACGGAAATGTAATTCACAGCAAATGTTTGGGGCTATGAGAGTCAATTGCGAATCAGACTGACATAATGTCTCCTATCTCAGCATCACTAATGAGATGGGTGTACTTGACGCATGTCGCATCGGAGATTCTCAAAGTCAGGGGGCGTGGTTAACAGTGCGCACCTCATCTCTGCTTTCACATCCAACCTGGATCGATATTTGGTTTCAATGCAGACGAGAGCACTGCTGAATCAAGCTTCACACAGAAATGAGCTGGCGAAGGGTACCATGAGTGTTAATGCTCTGAGGGAGAAGGCAGGGTATTCTCTTTTCATCAGAAAGCAAAACTCCTCCTAGTGACCCGTGAATGCATTGTCTGCAGCATTCGGTCACATGACAGCTCGAAAAGCCTCACTTGACTGTTGCACTAGAATCAATCCAATTCAAGCGAAACGGTTAAGTGCAGCCTTTTCCCACAGCCTTTTCCCACAAAGGGCACTCTCTGGTTGAATTTCATCTCTTAGATTTCAATCATTTTCATTTAGATTTTTAAGGTTAACCACATTACAATGATTTTGAGATACAAAGACTATATATATATATATATATATATATATATATATATATATATATATATATATATATATATATATATATATATATACAGTTGAAGTAGGAAAATAGATGGCATCATGAGGCAGGAAAATGACGTGGATAAATTGAAGCAACATCTCAAGACATCAGTCAGGAAGTTCAAGCTTGGTCGCAAATGGGTCTTCCAAATGGACATTGACCCCAAGCATACTTCCAAAGTTGTAGCAAAATAGTTTAAGGACAACAAAGTCAAGGTATTGGAGTGGCCATCACAAAGCCCTGACCTCAATCCCATAGAAAATTTGTGGGCAGACCTACAAACCTACACCAGCTCGGGCAGGAGGAATGGAGGAATGTTGGAATCTTGTGGAAGGCTACCCAAAACGTTTGACCCAAGTTAAACAATTTAAAGGCAATGCTACCAAATACTAATTGAGTGTATGTGAACTTCTGACCCACTGGGAATATGATGATAGAAATAAAAGATGAAACTAATAATTGTCTCTACTATTATTATGACATTTCACGTTCTTTAAATAAAGTGGGGATCCTAACTGACATAAGACAGGGAATTTGTACTAGGAATAAATGTCAGGAATTGTGAAAAACTGAGTTTAAATGTATTTGGCTAAGGTGTATTTAAACTTCCGACTTCAACTGTAGATACGCTATTGTTCAAAAGTTTCGGGTCACTTAGAAATGTCCTTGTTTTTGAAAGAAAAGCAAATTTTTTGTCCATTAAAATAACATAAACTTGATCAGAAATAGAGTGTAGACATTGTTAATATTGTAAATTACTTTGGTAGCTGGAAATGGACGATTTTTAAAATGGAATATCTACTTAGGCATAAGGAGGCCCATTATCAGCAACCATCACTCCTGTGTTCCAATGTCACGTTGTGTTAGCTAATCCAAGTTTATCATTTCAAAAGGATAATTGATCGGCTTGCGGCAGGTAGCCTAGTGGTTAGAGTGTTGGACTAGTAACTGAAAGGTTGCAAGATTGAATCCCTGAGCTGACAAGGTAAAAATCTGTCGTTCTGCCCCTTAACAGGGCAGTTAACCCACTGTTCATAGGCCGTCATTGAAAATAAGAATTGGTTCCTAACTGTCTTGCCTGGTTAAATAAAGGTCAAATAACTGAAAAATTGAAAACCCTTTTGCAATTATGTTAGCACAGCTGAAAACTGTTGTCCTGATTAAAGAAGCAATACAACTGGCCTTCTTTAGACTAGTTGAGTATCTGGAGCACCAGCATTTGTGGGTTTGATTACAAGCTCAAAATGGCCAGAAACAAAGAACTTTCTTCTGAAACTCGTCAGCCTATTCTTGTTCTGAGAAATGGAGGCTATTCCATGTGAGAAATTACCAAGAAACTGAAGATCTCGCGCAACGATGTGTACTACTCCCTTCACAGAACAGCCCGGCAAAACTCCAGTCTCTACGTCAACATTGAAGACGCGACTCGGGATGTTGGCCTTCCAGGCAGAGTTGCAAAGGAAAAGCCATATTTTAGACTGGCCAATAAAAAGAAAAGATTAAGATGGGCAAAAGAACACAGACACTGGACAGAGGAACTTTCTAAAGATCAATTAGCCTTTTGAAATGATCAACTTGGATTAGCTAACACAACATGACATTGGAACACAGGAGTGATGGTTGCTGATAATGGGCCTCTGTACGCCTATGTAGATATTCCATAAAAAATTCCAGCTACAATAGTCATTTACAACATTAACAATGTCTACGCTGTTTTTCTGATCAATTTGATGTTATTTTAATGGACAGAAAATGTGCTTTTCTTTCAAAAACAAGGACATTTCTAACTGACCTGAAACTTTTGAACGGTAAGTTCAAGGACAGCTGCTCTTTCCATGATATGGACTGACCAGGTGAACTTATTGAATCAATTTCTATCAGTGTTGATGAAGGGGAGGCAGGTTAGAGAAGGATTTTTAAGCGTTTAGACAATTGAGACATGGATTGTGTATGTGTGCCATTCAGAGGGTGAACGGGCAAGACAAAAGATTTAAGTGCCTTTGAACAGAGTATGGCGAGAGATGCCAGGCACACCGGTTTGTGTCAAGAACAGCAACGCTGCTGGGTTTTTCACACTCAACAGTTTTCCGTGTGTATCAATAATGGTCCACCACTCAAAGGACATCCAGTCAACTTGACACAATTGGGTGAAGCATTGGAGTCAACATCACTGTGGAAAGCTTTCGACACCTTATGGAGTACATTCCCTGACGAAATGAGGCTGTTCTGAGGGCAAAAGGGAAGGTGCAACTCATTATTAGGAAGGTGTTCTTAATGTTTTGTGCACTCAGTCTATATATACAAAAGTATGTGGACACACCTTCAAATTAGTGGATTTGGCTATTTCAAGCACACCCATTGCTAACAGGTATATAAAGTCCTCTCTCAGAGCTTTACGGACAATTCCTTCGACCTCATGGCTTGGTTTTTGCTCTGACATGCACTGTCAACTGTGGGACCTTATATAGACAGGTGTGTAACTTTACAAATCATGTACAATTAATTGAATTTAGCACAGGTGGACTCCAATCAAGTTGTAGAAACATCTCAAGGATGATCGATGGAAACAGGAAGTACCTGAACTCAATTTCGAGTCTCATAGCAAAAGGGTCTGAATACTTATGTAATACTTATTTTTATTTTTTAAATATTTGCAAAAATTTCTCATAACCTGTTTTCGCTTTGTCATTATGGAGTACCGTGTGTAGATTGCTGCGGAATGTTTCAAATGTAAACCATTTTAGAATAAGGCAAAATTTGGAAATAGTCATGGGGTATGAATACTTTCTGAAGGCAAGTATTCAGACCCCTTGACTTTTTCCACATTTTGTTACGTTACAGCCTATTCTGAAATGGATTAAATAAATGTATTAAAAATACAGAAATACCTTATTTACATAACTATTCAGATACCTACATACACGTATTCACCAAAACACACACACACACACACACACACTATATCCCATATCCTTATAGATGGGAAAAGATGGAACAACTGGAAGTCTGTGGGAGGTAAGCACATGTGAACATATGCTGTGCTGTGTGCGTTTGCCATCTGTGTGTCTGTGTTCATTTCATGGTCACAAAGTGGAGGCTAGGTGAGCATTGGCAGACGCTCAGATCAGCAGGTACACTTTTATGAATGGGGCAGCCACGCCACAAAGGGAATTCCCGCCGCCAGTGTGTGTGTGTTTTCGTGATATCATTAGCCAGGGCAGCCCTGGGTTGGTGTGTGTGACATTAGCCAGGTTGGGAATATGAGTTCCAGGGGCTGGGAGCGGTACTATCTAGGCAGAAAGCCAACCCAGTGGCACACTCATAAACAGACACGAGACGGTGAGTTACCTCTTCTAACTGTGCCAGCGATCCGGGCAGCCTCTCTCTCCCTCCCTCCCGCCTCCTTCAAAAGTGATAGCCAATTGGCGGTAAGGGTGCCATGTGGACAGCCCAAGGCGGTGACTCAATATAGCCCTGGCTGTGTTCTAGGATCTAGGGAAAGTCCTCTGATATACTAAGCATGTGTGCGAAGAGGAAACAAATGAATTAGAGTGTGAAGTGTGCACGTCAAAAACATGTTCACAAACGCCCTCTGACACTCAAGTAGGGTTTCCACCACTTCCCCAGTTCTAGCGGCGCGATAGAAAACGTTCAGCTCTGCTCTCATTTAAGCAAATTGCACACGGACACCGCTGCTGTCAACCGATCAGGTGGGGGGCAGATGTTTGCTTCAAAATCTTGTGTTCACGAAACATCGTTTCGCCTGTCATTAGTTCTGGGCAAGCACAACAACAACAAAATTGAGGAAAGCAAATCTTCGCTGTGTCTGGTTTTCCAATTCTCTATGATTTTGCTTTGCTAGAATACAGGTACAAATTCATAAGGTCAGTGACATGGAGGAAGATTGTAAAGATTGTTGGTGTTGATGGTGGGTAAATAGAGATTTGCACAACAATGCTTATGCCACTAGCTAGCTATGAACATCAAGCCATCTAAACCTCAAAACTGTGATCAAAGCCACCATTTGTGATGGTGGTCAGATGGTTCAGATGAAGCAGGTGCTAAACTACAGGACTGTTTTGCTACCACAGACTGGAACATGTTCTTCCGATGGCATTGAGGAGTACACCACATCAGTCACTGGCTTTATCAATAAGTGCATCGAGGACGTCGTCCCCACAGTGACTGTACGTACATACCCCAACCAGAAGCCATGGATTACAGGCAACATTCGCACTGAGCTAAAGGGTAGAGCTGCCGCTTTCAAGGTGTGGGACACTAACCCGGAAGCTCATAAGAAATCCTGCTATGACCTGCGACAAACCATCAAAGCGTCAATACAGGGCTAAGATTGAATCATACTACACCGGCTCTGATGCTCGTCTTTTGTGGCAGGGCTTGCAAACTATTAAAGACTACAAAGGGAAGCACAGCCGTGAGCTGCCCAGTGACACGAGCCTACCAGACGAGCTAAATCACTTCTATGCTCACTTCGAGGCAAGCAACACTGAGGCATGCATGAGAGCATCAGCTGTTCTGGATGACTGTGTGATCACGCTCTCTGTAGCCGACGTGAGTAAGACCTTTAAACAGGTCAACATTCACCAGGCTGCGGGGCCAGATGGATGTGCTGACCAACTGGCAGGTGACCAACTGGCAGGTGTCTTTACTGACATGTTCAACATTGTCCCTGATTGAGTCTGTAATACCAACATGTTTCAAGCAGACCATCATAGTCCCTGTGCCGAAGAACACGAAGGCAACCTGCCTAAATGACTACAGACCCGTAGCAACACATCTGCCACGCTGATCCTCAAAACTGGAGCCCCTCAGGGGTGCGTGCTCAGTCCCCTCCTGTACTCCCTGTTTACCCACGACTGCATTGCCAGGCACGACTCCAACACCATCATTAAGTTTGCAGACGACACAACAGTGCTAGGCCTGATCACCGACAACGACGAGACAGCCTATAGGGAGGAAGTCAGAGACCTGGCCGGGTGGTGCCAGAATAACAACCTATCCTGCAACATAACCAAGTGTAACGGCAGATTTCCTCCTCTTCGTCTGAAGAGGAGGTGTAGGGATCGGACCAAGACGCAGAGTGGAAAGTGTCCATAATTTATTATAAAATTAACTGAACACTACAATGAAACAAATTAACAAATAGAATCCAACCGAAAAACAGTCCCGTGTGGCACGAATACTAACACGAAAGACAAACACCCACAAAACACACGTGAAACCCCGGCTGCCTAAGTATGATTCTCAATCAGGGACAACGTTTGACAGCTGCCTCTGATTGAGAATCATACCAGGCCGAACACACAAAAACCCCAACAAAATATCACAAATCGACAACCCACCCAACTCACGCCCTGACCATTCTAAATCAATACAAAAACAAGGGTAAACAGGTCAGGAACGTGACACCAAGACTAAGGCGATGATTGTGGACTACAGGAAAAGGAGGACCGAGCACGCCCCCGTTCTCATCGACGATGCTGTAGTGGAGCAGGTTGAGAGCTTCAAGTTCCTTGGTGTCCACATCACCAACAAACTAGAATCGTCCAAACACACCAAGACATTCGTGAAGAGGGCACGACAAAGCCTATTCCCCCTCAGGAGACTAAAAAGTTCTACAGCTGCAACATCGAGAGCATCCTGACTGGTTGCATCACTGCCTGGTACGGCAATTGCTCGGCCTCCGACCGCAAGGCACTACAAAGTGTAGTGCGTACGGCCCAGTACATCACTGGGGCTAAACTGCCTGCCATCCAGGACTTCTACACCAGGCAGTGTCAGAGGAAGGCCCTAAAAATTGTCAAAGACCCCAGCCACCCCAGTCATAGACTGTTCTCTCTACTACCGCATGGCAAGCGGTACCGGAGTGCCAAGTCTAGGACAAAAAGGCTTCTCAACAGTTTTTACCCCTAAGCCATAAGACTCCTGAACAGGCAATCAAATGGCTACCTGGACTATTTGAATTGTGTGCCCCCCCCCAACCCCTCTTTTACGCAGCTGCTACTCTCTGTTTATCATATCTGCATAGTCACTTTAACTATACATTCATGTATATACTACCTCAATTGGCCCGACCAACCAGTGCCCCCACACATTGGCTAACCGGGCTATCTGCATTGTGTCCCGCCACCCACCACCCGCCAACCCCTCTTTTACGCTAGTGCTACTCTCTGTTTAACATATATGCATAGTCACTTTAACCATATCTACATGTACATACTACCTCAATCAGCCTGACTAACCGGTGCCTGTATATAGCCTTGCTACCGTTATAGCCTCGCTACTGTATATAACCTCGCCACTGTTATTTCTCACTGTCTTTTTTACTGTTGTTTTTATTTCTTTACTTACCTATTGTCCATCTAATACCTTTTCTTGCACTGTTGGTTAGAGACTGTAAGGTCTACACCTGTTGTATTCGGCAAACGTGACAAATAAACTTTGATTTGAATTAAAAAGAAAAATTTGACCACCAAAGGATAGAAATCACCAGTAATACATTGCATTTGGAAAGTATTCAGACCCCTTGACTTTTTCCACATTTTGTTACGTTACAGCCTTATTGTAAAATTGATAAAATAGTTTTTTTCCCTCATCAATCTAAACATAATACCCCATAATGACAACGCAAAAACAGTTGAATTTTTTTTGTTGCTAATTTATATACACTGCTCAAAAAAATAAAGGGAACACTTAAACAACACAATGTAACTCCAAGTCAATCACACTTCTGTGAAATCAAACTGTCCACTTAGGAAGCAACACTGATTGACAATAAATTTCACATGCTGTTGTGCAAATGGAATAGACAAAAGGTGGAAATTATAGGCAATTAGCAAGACACCCCCAATAAAGGAGTGATTCTGCAGGTGGTGACCACAGACCACTTCTCAGTTCCTATGCTTCCTGGCTGATGTTTTGGTCACTTTTGAATGCTGGCGGTGCTCTCACTCTAGTGGTAGCATGAGACGGAGTCTACAACCCACACAAGTGGCTCAGGTAGTGCAGCTCATCCAGGATGGCACATCAATGCGAGCTGTGGCAAGAAGGTTTGCTGTGTCTCTCAGCGTAGTTTCCAGAGTATGGAGGCGCTACCAGGAGACAGGCCAGTACATCAGGAGACGTGGAGGAGGCCGTAGGAGGGCAACAACCCAGCAGCAGGACCGCTACCTCCGCCTTTGAGCAGGAGGAGCACTGCCAGAGCCCTGCAAAATGACCTCCAGCAGGCCACATGACAGCATCGAGTCTTCTTGGGTATGACACTACAAGCTTGGCGCTACAAGCTTGGCACACCTGTATTTGAGGAGTTTCTTTTTGAGATTCTCTCAAGCTCTGTCAGGTTGCATGGGGAGGGTTGCTGCACAAATAATTTCAGGTCTCTCCAAAGATGTTTGATCGGGTTCAAGTCTGGGCTCTGGCTGGCCCACTCAAGGACATTCAGAGACTTGTCCGGAAGCCATTGCTACGTTGTCTTGGCTGTGTGCTTAGGGTCGTTGTCCTGTTGGAAGGTGTACCTTCGCTCCAGTCTAAGGTCCTGAGCTCTCTCTGTACTCTGCTCCGTTCATCTTTGCCTCGATCCTGACTAGTCTCCCAGTCCCTGCCACTGACAAACATCCCCACAGCATGATGCTGCCACCACCATGCTTCACCGTAGGGATGGTACCAGGTTTCCTCCAGATGTGACACTCGGCATTCAGGCCAAAGAGTTTCATCTTGGTTTCATCAGACCAGATAATCTTGTTTCTCATGGTCTGAGAGTCTTTAGTTGCCTTTTGGCAAACTCCAAGCAGCATGTCATGTGCCTTTTACTGAGGAGTGGCTTCCGTCTGGCCACTCTACCATAAAGGGCTGATTGGTGGAGTGCTGCAGAGATGGTTGTCCTTCTGGAAGGTTCTCCCATCTCCACAGAGGAACTCTGTAGCTCTATCAGAGTGACCATCGTGTTCTTGGTCACCTCCCTTTTCCACCGATTACTCAGTTTGTCTGGGCGGTGAGCTCTAGGAAGAGTCTTGGTGGTTCCAAACTTCTTCCATTTAAGAATGATGGAGACCACTGTGATCTTGGGGACCTTCAATACTGCAGACATTTTTTGGTACCCTTTCCCAGATCTGTGCCTGGACACAATCCTGTCTAAGAGCTCACAGAAAATTCCTCTGATCTCATGGCTTGGTTTTTGCTCTGACATACACTGTCAACTGTGGGACCTTATATAGAGAGGTGTGTGTCTTTCCAAATCATGTCCAATCAATTGAATTTACCACCGGTGGACTCCAATCAAGTTATAGAAACATCTCAAGGATGATCAATGGAAACAGGATGCACCTGAGCTCAATTCGTGTCTCATAGCAAAGGTTCTGAATACTTATGTAAATAAGGTATATCAGTTTTTTATTTCTAGAAACCTGTTTTTGCTTTGTCATTATGGGGTATTGTGTGTCGATTGATGAGGGACATTTAAAAAATATATATTTTAGAATAAGGCTGTAACGTAACAAAATGTGGAAAAAGTCAAGGGGTCTGAATACTTTCCGAATGCACTGTTCATGTACGCACACTCTCATAGACATCCAATTTCACATATATGCAGACATGCAACCACCTACTCACCCAGCCACAAAAAAAATGAATAACAGCCTTGTACCCCACCCACTCACACACACACATACTCACCACAGCTCCTGTCACCTTTCAATATAAAAAGAGGCCCTTCAATGAATCCCCCCCATCTCAGCCACCTCTATAATGAGCAATAACAAAAGCTATAGTAATAGTGCTCGTGGGAGGGAAAAATCCAGACACGCACACACACACATAGACAGCTGTAAGCCCCCCGCCCCAGGGCCGGTCCCGACGCGGTCTTTAGGGGCCTAAAGGGGACCGAGGTTGGTGTGTGTGTGTTTATGTGGGTGTCTGCCTCGGCCCCTTCCCCTCTGAAGCGGATCCTGGTGACAGGAGAAGGTGGTGGGCTTGGCAGGCGCCGGCAGTTGGAAGGTGATTTTCTTGGCAAGACTTGTGGACCAGGCCCGGGGCAGACCGCTCTCTCAGGCGCCTGTGTGGTCCTGGATCAGATTAGCGCCCCGCCCCACTCAAACACACGTACACACGTACACACGTACACACGTACACACACACACACACACACGTACACACACACACACACACACACACACACGCGTATACACACAGATATACGCACACTCACGTACACATACACTTTGATACACACACTGCATATACAAATCTGCTCTCAAACACACAACGATACACACACTCAGAAACACAAAAGTAGACACGCACACACCGATAAACATCCACTCCCACACAAACTCACTCAGACAAATCCCCTGTTCACATACAGTCAAGCTCAGCCAGCCAGCCAGACAGACAGATAAGACATAGCGGCGAAAAGAAAACAGATAACAGAGACAAAAAGGAGAGGAAGCAGAAGAGCCAGGGAGGTTGGATTGAAGAGCGAGTTTTTATGGCAAATTGCCCTGGAGTATGAAATGAAACAGTTACTTAATCGTATTTTTTCACGCACGCACGCACGCACGCACGCACGCACGCACGCACGCACACACACACACACACACACACACACACACACACACACACACACACACACACACACACACACACACACACACACACACACACACACACACACACACACACACACACACAGACTGTATCGAATTAAGGCTAGAGGGATCTAACGGACGAAAGTCAGTTTGTGTGTGTAGGTGCCAGCACGTGTGTGTGGTTCTGTGTCCATATGTGTTTCTGAGTCGACACATGTATACTGTCTGTTATTTTCTCTGCCCGTGTTCTCCTGTGTAGCAGTATTAGTGTGTGTTTTTCCTGTCTATGACGATGATGATGACGATGATGATGGTGTGTGTTTAATGGTTGCATTCTTGCTTGTTTGTGCATGGCTATTTGCTTAGAAAGCCCTGGGGCGATATGCAGCGAGCGCGGTGGGCTATTTATACTATGTCCAGGTCTAATTAATGTGGATGTTTAGGGTTGTGTGTCAGGGCATGTACAACTCTGTGTGGGGAGTATGGGTCTATTTATTGATATGTAAACACGTCTATTTAATTTTCTCTCTTTCTCCCTCTCTTTCTCTCTCCTTATGGCTATTGAACTGCATTGATGTTGAACTGCTGCTATACCTCAGAGTGTGTTTGGGTTACAGTTTCCTTTCCCAGCGCACCAACACAGCTTGACAGAAGGTGTGGTCCCGGTGGTTGTCTAACGAGCGCTCGCTAATGACAGGAGGAGCCATTGTTATGACATCAGTGGATTCTGATTGAAGCCGTATGGATGGGAGGGGAAGGGATAGGAGTGGAATCCCTCAAGACTTGCGGTGAGACAGACAGCACACGCTTTACAGCCAGTAACTCTCGGTGTATGTGTGTGAGTGTGTAAATGTGCGTACGTCAGTGGAGGCTCCTTAGCAGAGGAAGGGGAGGACAATCCTCCTGAGTGAATTTCATAAAAATGTAAATAGTGAAAAGCTATTCTTTTTAGATAAAACTATACTAAATATACATCACCAAATAACTGATTAAAAGAAATTGTTTTGCAATGACGGTCTACAGTAGCCTCAACAGCACTCTCTGGGTACATTGACTTCTATACGAAACCTAGGAAGCTCATGGTTCTCACCCCCTTCCATAGACTTACACATTATGGCAACCTCCGGAGGATATTCTCCAACCTATCAGAACTCTTGCAGCATGAACTGACATGTTGTCCACCCAATCAGAGGATCAGTGAATGAATCTAGTACTGAAAACATAAGCTAGCTAGCACTGCAGTGCATAAAATGTGGTGAGTAGTTGATTCAAAGAGAGAAAATGACAATAATTGAACAGCGTTGAACAAATACATTTCTTTAAAAATGAAGGGGAAGCAGGAGAGAGGGAGAGAAAGAAAGAGATGGAGAGCTAGCTATTGTGTGTTGTATTTTTTTCACTTTCACTTACTTAGCTAGCAAATGCAGCTAGCTAGTTTAGCCTACTCAAACACCCAGCTCAAACAGAGAAGGATGCTATGTTAGCTAGCTGGCTAATGCTATCCAGCACTGGAACTCTTCCAAGTCAAGGTAAGCTTTTGGTTTTATAAATGTATTGCCACTGAAGTCCACAAGCGAAGGGAAAAGGTGAAAGGAGGAGAGTGTGTAGATGCGAGAAGGAATTATACAATGAGCAAAGTGATCGTGCTGTTTGTGGCTGCTATGAAAGTGAACTGTGTGTGCGGGTGATCAGAGGTGTATTCCTTCCGCCGATTCTGTTGAAAACGTTTCTTAAACGGAATCAAACGGAACGAAATGGGGATAAACATACCTGAATTTGTCCAATAGAAACTCTTGTTTGCAACTGTTTGGACAAATGATTACACCCTAAAACTGCTAAATTCAGGCAAGAGTGTACAAGGCGGTATTGAATATGTCACTATCTGTCACCTTGATTACTCTCATTTTTCTCTCGACCTGTGCGCCTATGTTGTAAACTTTCATTCGTTGTCTAGGTTGTAGCAACGTCATGATGGGTATAGGGAAAATCTGAGTATCATGTAATAGCCTAAACCAATCAATGTTACCTTGAGCTGGGTGAATGGAATATGAATGACAGTCATCCAATATGCTGTAAACGAATAAGCCCATGCTCATAACAAAAATTTGCATCCTCCCTAATCTTAAACGGCACTGACCGCCACTAGTGTGCGTGCAAAAGTATTTTCAAATTATTTCATATAAAAAGCCCACTATTTGAAAATATTTTCAAATACTTATTTCCAACTCCATTATTTAAAAAGACAAATAGATCTGGGTTCAATGCACTGGAGTATTTATTTTGTATTTGAAAATACATTGTGTATTTGAGTATTTTCAAATACATGCCAATACTTTCCAAGTGTATTTGAAAATACATTCCAATATTCAACTACATGTGTTTTCCCCCCAAAATGATCAAAATACTTAATTCCAAATGACTTTGAAAGTTATTGAAATAGCCTAAATAGTATCTGGACCCATGTTTGTAACAGAGGAGAAAGAAAAAGAGAGGTTGGGGGGGAGAGATGCAGCAGTGCCTAAAACATGACCGTACACATGCGCAGCACGCACAGACACAAACACACTTTGACAAACACCCTTAGCCATTCACATTACCCCCAAATGCAAATACAGCTATGCCCTTGAAAGCCATGGCTGTGTGAAGCATTGATATAACAGATTCCTCCATTCCATTCCATGCTGTGGAGACTAAATAAGGGCACTTCCTATAGACAGCTAGGCCATGAACTCGCCTATACTTATTTGATCGTACTTGATCAATTGAACAAACTCACTGAACCTCATGTATCAATATAGAGCAGTGCGACTTTCTATGGAAATTGCTTTTTTAATTTAACAAGGTTTTGGAACAGGTACGAACACAATTCCCCAAAAGAGCGATTCATTTTAAGTGGGTTGTGTGAATGCACTCGGGCTCCCGAGTGGTGCAGCGGTCTAAGGCTCTGCATCTCAGTGCTAGAGGCGTCACTACAGACCCTGGTTTGAATCCAGACTGTATCACAACCGGTCGTGATTGGGAGTCCCATAGGGCGGCGCACAATTGGCCCAGTGTCGTCCGGGTTTGGCCGGTGTAGGCCGTCATTGTAAATAAGAATTTGCTCTTTTTTTTTTTTTTTTCTTTTTTTTTAAGAATTTGTTCTTAACGGACTTGCCTAGATAAATAAAGGTTAAATATATATATTTTTTTTTAAATAGCAGAGCTGGGGCACCACAGTGTAGTACCCTAACCTGACCTATAGGGGGAAATGTGAGGCAAGAGGAGGGGCGACCGTACCCTTTCTCCACCACTGTAATATTGATTTACCTGTTGCAGCCCTGGGCAGTAGCCTGAGGACATACTACCTACCCAATCCTCTCATATCTATAGGATGACTAGGGTGTAGGGGCTAGGGGTCGATATGGAACGCAGTAAAATAAGTGGCTATACAGAGTGACGAAAGTAGATACTCTATAGCATCTATTCAATAAGTATATCTCACTTCTCTGCATTATGTGTCCCTAGTATACCTCTTTCGGTGAATCTAGCCTAGATTAGGCTCAGACCTAAGCCCTGCTTATTCAAATATATGAAGTAAGATGATATTATGTAGTCGTAGGATTTTGGATCATTATACAGTACTTGGGATCTATCTTCTTCCCGAGCCAGCACAGAGATCGTACACAGCCCAAGCTCGTTATTAGAGGGAGATTTGTCTTCAATAATCTTTGTCATACAGCTTATCCATGTGGGAGGAGATGGGGATGGAGGGAGGGAAGTAGGGAGGGATGGAGAGAGAAGGTGAAGGAGGTTTGGTTAGCTTGCTGGGGGCAGAAGAGCAGCATGCATGTGTGATATCGAGCAGGGGGAAGTGGTGGGGAGAATACTTGGTCCCGTGTGGCTCAGTTGGTAGAGCATGGCGCTTGCAACGCCAGGGTTGTGGGTTCAATTCCCACGGGGGGACCAGGGTTCAATTCCCACGGGGGGACCATGATGAATATGTATGAACTGTCCAATTTGTAAGTCGCTCTGGATAAGAGCGTCTGCTAAATGACTTAAATGTAAATGAAATACTGTCGCAATCGCAAGTTGACATCGCATGAGATTCACACACACGATCACGAGCACACGCACATAAAGAAACAGACACACACAGGGGTGGAAGGGGAGTGTGGGCGGGAGCGCGGAGATCCTCACGAGACACATAAACATTGCGCACACACACAAACACACACACAAAACATAAGAGATCGCACAGAGACACTGATGCTATACATATCGTATCAGCACCTAAGTATCATGATAATATCGTATCGTGAGGTTCCTGGCAATTCCCAGCCCTTGTGTTAACAGTGGTGAGGATTCACTCTCAAAGCCCTCCTCCCTCCCACTGGACACAGATATCAATTCAACGTCTATAATACGTTGGTTCAACGTAATGTCATTGAAATGACGTGGAAACAATGTTGATTCAGCCCAGTGTGTGCCCAGTGGGCTCCCTCTCTCTCTCTTTCTCTCTCTGTCTCCTGCCAGCTGCTTTCCCAAGCAGTATAAATCATATCCCCATTCAATCTCACATTCAATGCTCCATCAATGCCTGATCCCATCTATTTCTGTGCTAAATTGCTGCTGCTCTCTGCAGTAGAAAGAAGAGTTGCCTCAGCATCAAAATAGAGAGCGAGAGAGAGCGAGAGAGAGATGGCGGGGGGAAATCTCTCTATACTCTTGCCCAGTTTCCCAACGCCTGCACACGTGTTACACACACACCGCCAGGAAGCAGCCTCTGGACAGACCTGGGGAGCGAGCGATTCTGGATCACATAGCTAGCCAGGCATCTGTAAACATCGTCCATCTCTCATCCTGTACGACTCCCTCTCTCTATCTCATTCTCTCACTCTCTCTGTACCTTGTTTTCTTGCCTTGATGTGAATGCACAATGCCGCAATACTCTACAGTATTATGCACCTTGTCCAATAGCGGAAGTTCCTAAAAATGGTGGCCCTGAAAAAGTATAAAACTGAAAACGTATATTATGCTGATTTATTAGCGCATTGAACCATGTTGCACGCCGTAGTTTAATCTTTGTTTTGGGTACCTACATGGTTCTAGTACCACTCAATGGCTTGCATTGAGTGGTAGCCCTGATTATCACAGATAAAGAAGTATGTCTCTTCTGCCTGTGTGAAGCAGGATGTGAAATCTGCCGCCATTTGAAGCTGGGAAGTCCCTCCTCACATGTCATTCGCTCTTCCGACTGTCCATCAACTCCTGGCTAAACCCTCCATTATGTCACAGCCACTAAAAACGCATATGCCTGGAATCCTTACATCGTAACGCAGTAGGAGAGAGTGGTTTCGTCGCTATAGCACATTCAGAGATCGATTTAATAGCCAGTCATCTAAAATAATGAATAGATTTTAAAACAAAAAACGCTTTCTGTTTGTCATAGATTAGCAATATTAATATGAGATGAAACGCAAGTTCCTCACGAGTTCAGGAGCTCTGGGAGACGTTTTGATCAAGAGAGACCTTTAGAAAAAATGCACATTTTCATCCATACAGTTTTGTTGAACAGGAAATACATCATAAAATATTTTTGATCATATTTGTAATGTGTACCTGAGCTTGTGTCCTCAAAAGTGACTACACCTCAGCAATTTATAACTATTTTTACCAGAAAGGTAAGATTTGAACCTTTCTTGGAGTATGTAGCATTACTAGTTATTGTTTATGGCCCTCTCATGATAAATAATTACTTTTGGTGATTACGTAGATAACATTTTCAATTACATTTAGTTACATTTTAAGAGGTTGAAAAAACCTCAAAGGAAAGTGAAAATCCTCTTTGCCATTGAGCTATAGGCAGCGCTAGGAGAGCTTGCCCTAAAAGGCAGAGGACTCACCCCAGCCATAACCCCACAATCTCTTTATCCCCCTGGAAGGAAGAGAAGAGACACTGAGAGGTAGGCATCTGGATAGTGTCACGGTTAGTTAAAGTAACTTAAAGTGTCAAAGGTTTCTCTCTCGTCTCTACTGTAGACGATCAACATTAGCAACCCCGCGTCCAAATCCAAATAAAGACATATCAAGACAAGTCTGGCAAAGGGACGCTGCTCAGTTTAACAAGCACGACGTGCAGCCATAACAGAACCGCAAAGTAAATAGAACTCCCTACAACTCCCATACATCTTCAATGTGTCCTGTCCCATAAGGAAAAAAATGGTGCTTTCTGGCTTTTGACTGTACTCTCTCTCTCTAAAGCGAACGCTCCTACTATAGGGAAAGAAGACATGTGCAGAGATGAGAGGAGATTCTCCTGTAGGCCAGGTGCTCAGCAGGTGGGTTCTATGTTTCCTAAGCAACAGCATATTTCCCTGTGGTACCTCTAAGCCAGAGAAAGTTACTCATAAAATGATTATAAACTGGCTGGTGTACGTTGAATAAAACACCATAGGAGAACAGTGAGACAGCCAGGTTGGGGATGTTAGCTACAGTAGGTGTGTGTGTTGGGGGGGGGGGGGGGGGCGTGTTTGTGTGTGCATCTCTGTCACACACGCAGGTGATCTTCCTCTTGCCTTTTCATGTCACTGCCTCAGAGAGATAAGCGCCACTCTGACAGGGTGAGAAAGCCTAGGTAGGATAGAGTGCTCACACCCATACGCTATCTACATGGCGAAAAACACACACGGAGTGTACAGAACACCGGTTTGTGTCAAGAACTGCAACGCTGCTGGGTTTTTCACACTCAACAGTTTCCCATGTGTATCAAGAATGGTCCACCACCCAAAGGCCGTCCAGCCAACTTGACACAACTGTGGGAAGCATTGGAGTCGACATGGGCCAGCGTCCCTGTGGAACGCTTTCGACACCTTGTAGAGTCCATAGCAATGTTAGCCTCTGACCTGCATGCGTGCGGCCACACACCTCCTCCAGGACTGCCACGCAGAAGAAATGCCAGGCCGCGCAGTGACGCAAGAGATTTAACTTCACTGAGTTCGGCCCAATGGTTTGCACTATATAGATCAATGTTTTTTTTCTGTGATCTAATCAACATTATCTCAGTCCCCTTTCAATGCAACAAACCAAAACAAATCTAACTTTGCAAGATCAAGTCTGTGATTTTGTTGTAGGCAGAGCCAGAGTGCAACGGAGTAGAATTCTATTGGCTGGGGTAGCCCACGAGTGGTCTTTCAATCACCCATGAGTAAATGCACTTTTCAGATCAGAGTCGCACATTTGTTGATATTTGTTGATATTCTTAGCTAGTTAGCGAGTTATTAGCCCAGTTATAGGTAAGTGTAGGTCAGCAATGGGGAATTTCCGTTTCCTTTAAGAACACAAAACGTGTAGGTTACATTTCAAGCTGTTTTTGAAAAGCCAGTCAGGTAAAAAGCTTGTGTGTTAAAGGTGCAGTGTTGTATTTTGAGACAGGCTTGAATATGCAAATATACCAATAGGCAGAGGGGTAGCCTACATTGTCTAAGTCTCTGTATGGTAATAATAATGCGTTTTATTTTGTAAAGTGGTTTGTTGCATTATTCAAAACAACACAATGCAATTTACAGTCACCTACTTGGCCCATGGTGTTACAGACCAAGTAAAAAATCATGAATTAATGTCAAGCCCTTCATAATTCCATTTTGCTCCATTGGATTTGTTGGTAGGCCTCTCTGGTAGGCCTACATTACGGTCAAATAGCCACAATGGCCTATTGGCTACTGCCTAAAACTGTAAGGGTATATACAGCCTCAGTGTTCACTGTAAACACACGCCAGAAGTTGCACAAAATTCCCCAAAAATTGCTCAGTGCCACAAAAAATGTGAGGGAACATTGGTCCATGCCCCGAATAATTTAGGCTGTTCTGAGGGCAAAGGGGTGGGGGGGGGGGGGGGGGGGGTGAAACTCAATGTTAGGAAAGTGTTCTTAATGTTTTGTACCCTCAGTGTACGTCATCTTAGGAAGTTAGGGATGGTTAGGTTCGGGCAATAGGTTTATTTCACCCAAGAGTAAGGGAACGCTTTGAAATGCAATGTGAGTAGGACATCTATAGGACAATCTATACTTACACACTTAGAAAAAACACTGCTATCTAGAACCTTAAAAGGGTTTTCCCGGCTGTCCCCATAGGAGAACCCTTTGAAGAATCCTTTTGGAACTCTTTTTTTCCTAAGAGTGTGTATCATACAGGTTGATTGTCTGGACATATGAAATGGGATGGGTACTGTACTGTATGATACATCTAAAATATATTGGGATGATGTGTCCCTTGGTGCCTTCTCTTGCCTATGACTTCATACTGTGCTGTATAATACGCTCCATCTATAATGCTGACTGGTGTGACCGCTAAAATGGCTTATCCATCATACGTTACTTTGGTCAAGGGCAACATCATAAACATCAACCAGCACGTTAATTAGTGGCCTTAAGTGCTTCCTTAACACTTGAGTGCAGCGTGCCGCCCCTGCATCTTCTGCGGCTTAGTGCCACTTGTAATTCACACTCTGACAGCATTCTCAAGGGGCCCCTCTCGAGTGGGGAGTTGACCACGTGCCTACTGTGTCCCGACTCCACCTCGACCGAAATAAATATTTTAAAAAGACCTATAGTATACAAACGACTCTTTTGAGAGGAGATGGCATGTAGGGGTAATATGCTATCTAACTGTACTTTGTTATTTGTCTTTACGCCCTATAGCCTACCGTACAGTGTTTTATTTGTACCGTTTGCATTCTTCATGTTATCAACTGCAGATTTCTCACATGGAAACACATTGTATCCCGAGTCAATACACGATAACAGAAATGTGTAAAACATTCGAATTATTAACGAATCTGAGGGAGTATACTTTTTTTTTTTTACTTTATCTTACCCGTACGTTCAATCGTACACCTAAACAGACAAAAGGCCCTTTGTACTGTAGCTTGTTCTCTTGTCCACGAAAACAAGTAGAGGAGCCCTACGGATAAGCGATCGGAAGCATTTAATAAGCCAACACATAGCATTGATAACAACGTCAGGCTGCTCACCACACACATGTGATTTGGTCTGTGGAGGTCTTACCTCTTCTCTATGGGATACGAGTGGATATAGAGTACTTTGAACCTTTGTTTTTCCATTGGCTCTTTGTTCTTATGAACTTGATCTTTTGAACATACTCCTATGGGTTATTTTAGTTATTTGGTGGGCTTTGAACAACCATCGTTCTCTTCCAGTAACTGCTACTCCGTTTCAGCCTTGGATCATACACAGAAACAGCCATCATTACCTTCACTTCCATTTTCAATCTAGAACCTCAAACAACCGCAATACAGTACTTCAGCCCGCGAAGGGGTCCAATCCGGCCCGCGGGTGGTTTTAAGTCAAAAATAACTAAAACAATAATAATATATATATATATACTGTATATTACACAGGTCTATATATATATATATATAAAAAGTGGATGTGTGGGAGTGGGTAACAAACTCAATATACTTTAAAATGACTAAAACCAAATGGAAACTGTGTAGACATGATTATGTACCTACATTCATACAGTATCTTGACTGTGTCCAGCTCGCTAAGCGTCACCAAAATGAATGTTAAACAGTCAGGGAGCATCGTAAACTCCCAAAAGAGGACTAGATAGACGACTATTTTTTCCTTATTTTGATGGCAAGGAAATACCTTGTTGAAGTCTGAATGCAGGGCAAAATTTGATTGACGCACCTGATGTACAGCATACGATTGTTTGATACCTGTGGTTGCCATGGTTTTTCCACTGTCCAATCCTCTCGCAATGAATACTGGTCGGTGTAAGAGTGGGTCACTTCAGCTTTAATTCTTGGAAAAACATCAAAATATGAAGCTTGACGTTGCCATCTTGTGTACACTAAATCACTAATCCTGTCACAGTGAACGCTGGTCATTGTGAGAGTTACCTCCTCGCGTCCTTACTTAGCCTATTATACGTCTGGCTAATTCTTAGAAAAACATTGAAGTACATTATCAAGTTGCCATGTTGTATACACTAATAACCCCTCTCTATTTGAGTGGGTTGTTCTATGACTAGGTCAGTACCTAAAAGGAGCAGAGACGGAGGGCTGTTAACTCCAGTAGAGGCTGGTGTCACTTTAAAGAGCCCCTCCTCTGATTTCTCCACCCACCAGCCTCCACTGGTTCGCTCCCATCCGAACTCTGTGTCTCTCTGATGACTCACCCACCCGGCATAGCTTCTCCCTGTACAGACTAAAGACATACCTCCACCTCGTCTGCCCTGTGTACACTTCCAGAGACATCGAGACGGGCGAAAGAGAGAGCATGCGAGGTCACATGAGGGCTTGTTGGATGTTATGCTAATGAGTCCAGAGATGCATTGTGGATGGATGGATTAGCATCAGCGGCGCGGTACCTTGGGGAACAACCCGCTCATAGAAACATTTCAGCCTTCCTGGCTTTCATCGCTAAAGGGCCATTAGCACTGCCACGGCGCGCTAGCTGGCCTTTCTCTGACCCTAGTGTCTGCATGCTAAAGCTATTCACATTGTACTGGTTATTGTAATTATGTAGCTCATTAAGCTAAAGCCCAGCGATTATCCCTATTAACTCGAGTGCATAACTGTGTGCTACACCAGGCACCACACCTCTATGGCTAATTAATATGACTCCAACGGTTCTATTAGTAACTGTTAGCCGTGTCAGTCTGCGATCGTGCCTCTGCATCTTCGACAATGTAGTACATTCGAGGTTGTTTGTGCGACCAGAGGCGAGCTACTGTAACCACCTGGCAGGTTTTGTCAGGTACAAACGGATATGCTAATGAGCCATTAAGAGCTATCTGGGTGCAGCACACGGTCACCTCGTGTCCGCTGTGTGTTTCGGGTTAAAGAGAAGCTTTAGATACCCAACAGAGGCACTGTAAACAGCCAGTAGAGTGTAATGTGTATGTGGGTTTGGTGTGTGGGGCTGAGTCCAGCATCTCTATATGGATCTGAAGACATGAGCGAGTCTACAAATCCACAAATAGGCCTACAATACATTCCTCTGTATCAGAATCACCTTTATTCGCCAAACACATTTGCAAACAAGAATTTGACTCGGTGAAATGGTGCTGCCACAATAAACAGAATATACAGGTACAGCATGTATTTACACGCAGAATTGACACAAATCCACATGCAGAATGTACACTGTTAGCTAAGAACTACAGGCTACACTATAACCACTGAACTTCATTCGAAATGATTTATTAAAACAAGTGACAGGAGGAAATATACAAATGAAAAGAGTCAGGTACCTAATGAGGATGTGCAGTTCAAGCATGGTAGTGCAGGGTGCATAGACCGTACACAGATACACCCTCAACACCAACACATACACCAACACATACAAACAGCACCACCTACATATCTGACAGGAGGACTGATTTCCAGTGGGGAGGAACCCCTGGTCTGCTGCCCAGGACAACACGGGAACAATAACATCCGCGCACGTAACAGACCAAGCAGCCCACTGGTCGCTCTGTACCCTTCTTTAGCAAGGACCACTGCCCAAACACACTGACTGTAAACTCCACCAATGAGGGCAAACATGACATGTGGATAGGTACTCCAACATTGTAGGTGGAGAAAATGACTCATAAAAGGTCTTTGAGTGTGCGAAAAACGTGCTATACCGTCAATTCAAACCATGAATCAATGGAATTGCTGGCCAGTACAGTGTCATGACGCAATGTCCAATTAGTTACATACTGTACATTTAGGTTGTTGCTTGAAAGGGCAACACCCTTCATTTTAGAAAGCTTTAACAGAACTGATATGCGCGTCTTAATGGAGTGGAACAGTAAGGCCTTGGCTCTGGGTGTACGCTCACTTTTCTATTGATCGGCTGTGGCTCCCTATTACCAGAGATCGGAGACCCTCCGGTCTCTCTCCCTGATATCTGCAGCACAAAGACAGAGATATATATATATATATAGCGAGAGAGGAAAGAGAAATGGAGATGGAGAGAGAGAGAGAGTCCCTCCGTACGGATGTCGCCTTTTGAGCCACTAAATCAAACCCATTAAATCAATTTCCTCTAGTCTGGGAAAAAGCCGGCCCCGAGCAGGAAATGCCATGCTCGGCGCAGGGCCCAGGAGAAAAGGAGCCATTGTGCCTGTATGCAAAGCACAAGCTGAGGAAAATCTGATTAGCCAAGTGCCCTGCTCTGTTGGGTGAGTGTGGCTGCCGCTAACAAGCAAGCCAGGCCTTCTCTCCTCTTCCCACGCGCCACTCGTCAACACACTCGCAGAGTCAAACACACACACCCGTCAGCGCGGCACAGGCCGACCACCAGCTGTCCACGCTGTGCCATGCCAGGCAAATGCCCAGGCCAAACCACTAACGGATGCCATGTGCAGGTGATATGCCCAACCACACGCCCACCTCCACATGAAGAGCTGCTTACTATAAGGCCGTGCACCTGATGGAGGCTATTTCATGCAAAAAAAACGTTGTTTATCGAATACAGATTATTGAATGAAGCCCTGAAGAGCCCACGGTTTACCACGTGCGGGCTTTTCTTTCATTATTCTCTGCTGATGTGTCTCACGCTAGAGCGATGCATGTACATTACAGGCAAATGACAAGCACAGGGTTGTATGTACCTGTCATTAAATCGTCCTCTGTTGCTATGCGCTATGATGCCGTTGTGTCTTTGTATGACTGTCTCGGGGAAATAATGACTACAAAGATAATATTCTCTGGTTGTCCATGAATGGATAATAGAACGCGTGCTGTGTGGTGGTCCCCCATAAGGAAAAGGGCTATTTTAGAATCAAAGTTAGGTTTACAATTAGGGTTAAGATTAGGGTTTAGGTTTAGGAGTAGGATTAGGGGTCAGGGTTAAGGGTCAAGGGTTATAGTTAGGGCTTGGGAAAATAGGATTTTGAATGGGAATCAATTGTTTGGTTCCCACGAGGATAGTAAACAAACATGTGTTTGTGTGTGTGTGTGTCTGTCTATTTTAATGTAGCAGGACCCTTCACACACAATCACACAATAGGCCTATTATATTCTATTACATGATTTCGACTGTGTGCCACAGTATGTAACTCTTTGACAATGCAATTGTTGCGGCACCATTCAAGTGGAACTGAAATGAACTGAATGGTATAAAATAGTGCAGATGCAGGACCTGGCACAAAAAAGCCTTACTGTATGTTCTGCCGACCAGCTGCTGCTCCTGACTTGATTTCTTTGTTGCTGAAACACGTGCGCCACAAGACAATTTCCTGTTCAAGAACACATCTTGATTGGTCAAGAAGGCCTTGGCGCTATAGTAACAGCCATGGTGTATTAGGCCGACTGTCTGATCATCAGATCGAGGACGTGTCAAAAGAGGATATCTGCCAAGAGTGGTCATCCAAGTCAAAACATCATCACATGCTCTGCTTCTCCTGACCTCCTGTACTTCTGTTCAAGGGAACCCTTCCCAGCAACCATGTGCAATGTCTGACGTATGGATTATTCTCATACTGTGTATCTTGTGTCCAACGTATTTGTTGAAATGTCTGTCGTTAAGCAAAACTGATTTCCACCTAGGGGGGGGGGGGGGGGGGGGGGGGGGTTGGCGATAAAAGCTCTCTACTGAAGACTGGTGTTTATTGGCAGACTGAAAGATCTGAAATTAGGTCATAGTGTCGATGACAAGCAGATTGTCAAAGGAAGGATGCGACCAAATAGTTCGGCAGATGCACAGGGAGAAAATGAATGACCTGTTTTAATGAACAAGTTCCTTTTATGTATATCCCCATGTCCATATTTTGTGGCATCTTCTACAAGTCCACGCTGTACCCACTGTGTTAACCCTATAGACTGTCGACTCGGGCCGACTCTTTTCTCTGTATACATCAATGATGTTGCTCTTGCTGCGGGCGATTCCCTGATCCACCTCTACGCAGACGACACCATTCTGTATACTTCCGGCCCTTCCTTGGACACTGTGCTATCTAACCTCCAAACGAGCTTCAATGCCATACAACACTCCTTCCGTGGCCTCCAACTGCTCACCACCCTGGACGGTTCCGACCTAGAATATGTGGACATCTATAAGTACCTAGGTGTCTGGCTAGACTGCAAACTCTCCTTCCAGACTCATATCAAACATCTCCAATCCAAAATCAAATCTAGAATCGGCTTTCTATTCCGCAACAAAGCCTCCTTCACTCACGCCGCCAAACTTACCCTAGTAAAACTGACTATCCTACCAATCCTCGACTTCGGCGATGTCATCTACAAAATAGCTTCCAATACTCTACTCAGCAAACTGGATGCAGTTTATCACAGTGCCATCCGTTTTGTTACTAAAGCACCTTATACGACCCACCACTGCGACCTGTATGCCCTAGTCGGCTGGCCCTCGCTACATGTTCGTCGTCAGACCCACTGGCTCCAGGTCATCTACAAGGCTATGCTAGGTAAAGTGCCGCCTTATCTCAGTTCACTGGTCACGATGGCTACACCCACCCGTAGCACGCACTCCAGCAGGTGTATCTCACTGATCATCCCTAAAGCCAAAACCTCATTTGGACGCCTTTCCTTCCAGGTCTCTGCTGCCTGCGACTGGAACGAATTGCAAAAATCTCTGAAGTTGGAGACTTTTATCTCCCTCAACAACTTCAAAAATCTGCTATCCGAGCAGCTAACCGATCGCTGCAGCTGTACATAGTCCATCTGTAAACTACCCACCCAATTTACCTACCTCACCCCCCATACTGCTTTTATTTATTTACTTTTCTGCTCTTTTGCACACCAGTATCTCTTCTTGCACATGATTATCTGATGATTTATCACTCCAGTGTTAATCTGCTAAATTGTAATTTTTCGATTTATTGCCTACCTCATGCCTTTTGCACACATTGTATATAGATTCTCTTTTTTTTCTACCATGTTATTGACTTGTTTATTGTTTACTCCATGTGTAACTCTGTGTTGTTGTCTGTTCACACTGCTATGCTTTATCTTGGCCAGGTCGCAGTTGCAAATGAGAACTTGTTCTCAACTAGCCTACCTGGTTAAATAAAGGTGAAATAAAATAAAAAAATAAAATAGAGGGGATGTAACGGTGGAATCATCTTTAAGAGTTACCCATCTTTACACCACACCTCGCCTCTGTAACGAGCTTAGAAGCCGTCCATAGGTCCAGAGTATGTGGTTTTTTGTCTGTGGCCGGTGCTTGGCTGTCGTTTACATACGCAGAAACGATCGTGCGGAAATGTGAAGCATTTTTTTTCATTCTTTTTTTTGTCACCGTGCGCAAACATCTAAGAACTTGTGCATTAGCACATCGTGGGAATTCGCAACTCAGCAACTTCAGCAAACTGAATCGAGGTTAAGTCGTGAGCATGTTCTCTCAAAGTTCTGGAATGTTACTTAAAAAAATTAATAATAATAATAAGTCTAGACAAAACGGGGTGGCTGGATCCTGAAATGCATGTGATGTATGCTTTGGCTCGGCAACCGCCTACCTCTGCATTCAGATTGCCCCCTTTGAGGAAACAACATGCGGGAAACCCATTTCCTGCTCTTTGGGTATTAGCTGTAGGTTCAAGTTTAAGGCTATGCACTGGGTTGGAATGTCAGCTCCACTTGCCATGCAATGACCTTAATCCTTCCGAGCAGGAACTGCTCCTATGCAAAGAATGGTAATGTGTTTCCTCAGGGTCAGGGGGGCTTAACACACACTAGCCAGAAGCATAGGAAAACAGTGCCACGGCAGCCATCGATTATGCTAAAAGGGGGGGGAATGTGTTTCTCATTTCGAAGAGCGTCGGGAAGAGCAGCGAAGGCGAAAGAGAAAGCTGTGAACGATCTGAGAGACAAGGCAAGAAGGGCCTTCTATGCCATCAAAAGGAGCATAGAATTCGACATACACATTAGGATCTGGCTAAAAAAATACTTGAATCAGTTATAGAAACCATTGCCCTTTATGGTTGTGAGGTCTGTGGTCCGCTCACCAACCAAGAATTCACAAAATGGGACAAACACCAAATTGAGACTGCATGCAGAATTCTGCTTGTACAAATATCCTCCTTGTACAGAGTAAAACACCAAATAATGCATGCAAAGCAGAAATAGGCCGATACCTGCTAATGATCAAAATCCAGAAAAGAGCTTCCATAACAAAGCCATCACCTACAGAAGCTGGTCCAGCAGCAAGCTGGTCCTGGGGCACTGTTCACAAACACAAACAGACCCCACAGAGCCCAAGGACAGCAACACAACTAGACCAAGCCAAATCATGAGAAAACTAAAATATAATTGCTTGACACTTTGGAAATAATTTACCAGAAGATTGAGCAAACTAGAATGCTATTTGGCCCTAAACAGTACACAGTGACAGAATACCTAACCACTGTGACTGACGCAAAAGTAAGGAAAGCTTTGACTATGTACTCAGTGAGCATAGCCTTGCTATTGAGAAAGGCCGCCGTAGGCAAACCTTGCTCTCAAGAGAAGACACTGCCCACAAAATGAGGTGGAAACTGAACTGAACTGACTTAGAAAACAAATCCAATTTTGATAAATTCCCATATCTATTGGGTGAAATACCACAGCGTGCAATCACAGCAGCAAGATTTGTGACCTGTTGCCCCAAGAAAAAAGCAACCAGTGAAGAACAAACACCATTGTAAATACACATAGATGTTTATTAATTTTCTCTTTTGCACTTTAACTATTTGCACATGTGACATATCACCTATGACGTGTGAAATGTCTTTATTCTTTTGGAACTTCATGTAATGTTTACTGTACATTTTATTTAGGAATGAACAGTAACAGTAAACTTTTGTTAATTATTTATTTCACTTGCTTTGGCTATGTACATTTTTTCCCCCCATGCCAATAAACCCCCTTAAATTGAAATTGAATTGATAGGACAAAATGTGAGGGGAAGAGAAAAAATAAGGGGAGGGGGGGGGGCTGAGATAGTGAAAGATAGATGGCTAAAGAATCAGAGAGAGTAAGGGCAAGCAGAAAAGGGGAAAGAGAAAGGGGGGAGGAGAAGAAATGTGCCTCTTTCCATGTAGCTCTGTCTCTGGGGCACAGTTTAGAATCAGGGTAATTAGCCCATCAAACAGATAGATAGCAACGGCCCTGATACAGTCACCCAGCACTACTCCTCATCACCATGGGAGGCTCAGCTAAGCACAGACCCTGGGTCAGTTTCCTGTAGTCACTTTGGATGCTTTGGGTTGTGCCTGCTGAGAGCTGATCGTAGACCACGTCTCATTACAGTGTAAAAATGTCTTATGATGAATGTGCCTTTGAGGGCACGGTGAAAACAGCATCTACACAACACAAAACAACATACTAACCAAGTCCCATTCGACATCTTTGGCTAAACATGATTTATGTGTCTCTGTTGTTTTCTCTGAATGAACCATTGCTGTATGAAGTGACTAACCAAGCAGTCCATTCACTTGATTAATATATGAATTTCAACTAGTAGATCTCAGAGCCTAGCAAAGACAATGTATTGGTGTACCAATCTGTCCTATGTGTCGGGCTATCGGAAAACACAGAGAAGAGAGATCTGACTCGACAATATTAGAGAAACTCCACATACGCCTTAAGTTAGTTCTACACTATTCCACATCCCACCTCGGACCGTTCCAACCTCGACGATATGACAATGGCCAGACTAGTCCCATTCAAGAGCTGTTTGATAGAAAATCCATGCATTTTTATAACCCCTCAGCATGTGTGAGAGTGATTTCATCAACACTTGCCAGTCACCCAGGTGAATACTGTCACGCAGCTGGGCCATCTGGTTGGAAAACGCAGACCCTGCAACAACAAACAAAAAAAATCCGGGTTCCTTCTTCGTATGGATGGAGACATGTTTTGTCTGTGTAACAAAGATTTCATTATTTCCCTTAAAGGTAAGTTTCTTCAAAATGTTGGTATTAACCAGCAACGTAGGAATATTGACAGTCTATCATATTTAATGTTGTAACAGGCTGTAAATAGTTGAAGGGAAAAAAACACACGTGTGTGTGTGAATGGACGCTCCCTCAAATACGCGCACGCACACACACACACACACACACACACACAATAGGTGTTTTTGGTCCGATTCCAGAACCAGCTTTCTCAATAAACATGAATTTTACAGCAGGAAAGCAGTGTTACGTTAATGAAGTGAGATGACGGTGGCCATGTGTGAAGGATGGAGGGATGGAGGGAAGGAGCAGAAGGAGGAGAGATGTGAAGGCATTAACCTCCCTGCTATCAGAGAAGGAGAGGGGGGAGTTTAGAAGACAATTATCTCAGATTGAATGATCTATTTGTCTTTGGAAATGCAAAACTCAGGCCTCTCTAGATCTCTGGGCTACCATGCAATGTAGTACTTTTTTGTGCGACATGTACAGTGTAATATCCTTGGGACTGTCTCTATTTTGGTCGTTTCAAAAAGATTCAAGTGGCAATTGGCAGCAGGAACAATAGCAAAGCGGGCTCCCCGGCCCTGGTTCAGGAAAAGGCTGAGGGATGGGGCTGGAGAAATGTAACCACTCTCAAATTCATTAGACACTGCTATGGTTGCAAGGACTGACCACCCATCATATCGAATTGATAGTTTTAACCTATAGCTCTATAGTGTTTGTTCACATGTTCTTTGTTCACCAACGTCGGAGTAAAACAAGCTTATGTTTGGGGGTTCTGATGGGGTACGACAGTTGAACTGAGGCATTTCTAAGTGATATTCTTCAAGAATCAACAGGAACATATCATTCATTTATAAGTCAAAAAACGGGTGTAGCAACTGCTGATTGCCCCTTTGACACTAGAACCGCCTGGCCTTTCAGCCAATAAGTACCCGCTAGAGAACGTTGGTATATGTATCAGATGCATATCAACCCGCAAGGTGGGCAAACATAAGCACCAACGCTTGATAAATAGTACGTAAACCATTGTAAAGGATTCATTGCATGAAGAAATATTTGTGGAAATAAACCAATAGAAAATCAATAAATGCTTATTTGTGTCGAATCAAGGATATGTTTTGTATATTTCTACAAAGTCCTAGAAAAAAAATGTGGGCCTATTGCCTATTTTTATTTCCCTTACAATAAAAACAATACAGTGTATTCCCTTCTATCAACTTTATTTGTAGATTCGATAAGTGATAGAGTAATATTAATTAATAAAGTCCATTTACAGCTTCTTTTGACAAAGTAGAAACGAAAAAGATAATAGTAATATAACCGGCCACCAGTCCATGAACAACTGTCAAGGATGAATTGTATAAATAAATATTTTTGGAAATATATTCATGACAAGATATGGAAAACAGTCATTTGTTGATTGTATCGGAGACTCTATTGTGCCCTTACACATGCCTTTACACAATTTTTGCCCATTCATCCATTTGCCATTCATTCAGTGAGGAGAGTGCGACGCATTAGTGTCTGGCTGGGTACCAAAGTCCTACAGCACATTATCTTGGCGGGTTAAATTGGGAATAGGTGTGAAATAAAAACAGGAAAAAAAGCTGTAAATACTTTTCTGTTTGTGACTTCAAAAATTCTGACACATGAGCAAAATAAAACACAAACATTTAGGAAAAGTCAAGGAAGGAGCAGGACATAGCTTTTACGGGGGGCTGATTTAACTAATTTACTAAATCAAACGTCAGTGGCCGTGGGGCAATGGCGGTTCTAGTGTTATGGCTATATGATATGTTATAGCGCAGAACCATGTCAATGAAAACATCATGTAAAAATAGGTACAGTACAGTACTGTAGAATGTTTCCACGGTCCATGTGGATGCTATAGGTTAGTCTATAGGTTAGACTTTACCACCCAACAACCACCTTGTTGACATACACCGTTATCGCGAGGATGGATTGCCAACCGCCTTTGTTGCTACGACTACACATCATTAATATGATCTGGGCCGGGAATAGAAAGCAAATAGGCCAAAATAAGCATCTCTAGGGATTTTTGACATTCTAAAATAGTTTAGCAAGCGTTATGGCAGGTGCAGCTAAATGCTTTTGTTCCTAGTTCCTATCAAACAACGAAGTTAATGTCAAGAAGCACACAATAATTCTAACATTTAAACAATAATCCCACATGAGGTACAGCAGTGGATATGTAAATAGTCTGTAAATATCATTAAAGTGACCAGTGTTCAATGGCTATGTACATAGTGTAGCAGTCTCTAAGGTGCAGAGTAGAGTACCTGGTGGTAGCCGGCTGATGACAGTGACTCAGGGGCAGAGTAGAGTACTGGGCAGCTGTTGTGCGCCTGTACTGTCTCCACCTTAGATGGTAGTGGGGTGAACTGGCCGTAGCTCGGTGGCTGAGGTCCTTGATGATCTTCTTGGCCTTCCTGTGACAACGGGTGCTGTAGATGTCCTGGACGGTAGGCAGTGTGCTCTCGATGGTGCCTTGGGCTGACCGCACCACCCTCTGGAGAGCACTGCGGTTGCAGACGGTGCAATCGCTGTACCAGGTGGCGATACAGCCCAACAGGATGCTCTCAATGGTGCATGTGTAGAAGTTTGTGAGGGACTAACATGCTGACCAGACAGCATGCGCGCGTGCACCCGCGTGCGCCATCGCGAGGCAAATTGATTTTGACACACCAGACGCAATCAGGGCACGCAGGTTGAAATCTCAAAACAAACTCTGAACCACTTATACTAATTTGGGGAAAGGTCGAAAATCCTTAAACATGTATGGCAATTTAGCTAGCTAGCTTGCTGTTGCTAGCTAATTTGTCCTGGGATATAAACATTGGGTTGTTATTTTACCTGAAATGCACAAGATCCTCTACTCCGACAATGAATCCACAGATAAAAGGGTAAAAGTTTGTTTTCTAGTAATCTCTCCTCCTTCAGGCTTCTTTCTTGGACATGGCGGTTTGCAACCAACTTTAAGGTGCATTACCACCAACAACTGGACTGGAGTGTGAACCTCAGTTCATCTTTCAATCTACGCAGATGCTTGTTGATTTTCTCAAGCAGTGTGGGTGCAATGATTGAATAACTTGTACAGTTGAAGTCAGAAGTTTACATACACCTTAGCCAAATACATTTCAACTCAGTTTTTCACAATTCCTGACATTTAATATGAGTAAAAATTCCCTGTCTTAGTCAGTTAGGATCACCACTTTATTTTAAGAATGTGAAATGTCAGAATAATAGTGGAGAGAATGATTTATTTCAGCTTTTATTTCTTTCATCACATTCCCAGTGGGTCAGAAGTTTACATACACTCAATTAGTATTTGGTAGCTTTGCCTTGAAATTGTTTAACTTTGGTCAAGCGTTTCAGGTAGCCTTCAACAAGCTGGGTGAATTTTGGCCCATTCCTCCTGACAGAGCTGGTGTAACTGAGTCAGGTTTGTAGGCCTCCTTGCTCGCACACACTTTTTCAGTTCTGCCACAAATTTCTACAGGATTGAGGTCAGGGCTTTGTGATGGCCACTCCAATACCTTGACTTTGTTGTCCTTAAGCCATTTTGCCACAACTTTGGAAGTATGCTTGGGGTTATTATCCATTTGGAAGACCCATTTGCGACCAAGCTTTAACTTCCTGACTGATGTCTTGAGATGTTGCTTCAATATATCCACATAATTTTCCATCCTCATGATGCCATCTATGTTGTGAAGTGCACCAGGCCCTCCTGCAGCAAAGTACCCCCACAATATGATGCTGCCACTCTCATGTTTCACGGTTGGGATGGTGGTCTTCGGTTTGCAAGCCTCCCCCTTTTTCCTCCTAACATAACGATGGTCATTATGGCCAAAAAGTTATATTTTTGCAAAATGTACAAACTTTGTCCCCATGTGCAGTTCCAAACTGTAGTCTGGCTTTTTTATGGCGGTTTTGGAGCAGTGGCTTCTTCCTTGCTGAGTGGCCTTTCAGGTTATGTCGATAGAGGACTCGTTTTACTGTGGATATAGATACTTTTGTACCTGTTTCCTCCAGCATCTTCACAAGGTCCTTTGCTGTTGTTCTGGGATTGATTTGCACTTTTCGCACCAAAGTACGTTCATCTCTAGGAGACAGAACACGTCTCCTTCCTGAGTGGTATGATGGCTGCGTGGTCCCATGGTGTTTATACTTGCGTACTGTTGTTTGTACAGATGAATGTGGTACCTTAAGCTGTTTGGAAATTGCTCCCAATAATGAACCAGACTTGTAGAGGTCTACAAGTTTTTTCTCTTGGGTCTTGGCTGATTTCTTTTGATTTTCCCATGATGTCAAGCAAAGAGGCACTGAGTTTGAATGTAGACCTTGAAATACATCCACAGGTACACCTCCAATTGACTCAATTATGTCAATTAGCCTATCAGAAGCTTCTAAAGCCATGACATCATTTTATGGAATTTTCCAAGTTGTTTAAAGGCACAGTCAACTTAGTGTATGTAAACTTCTGACCCACTGGAATTGTAATATAGTGAATTATAAGTGAAATAATCTGTCTGTAAACAATTGTTGGAAAAATTATTGTGTCATGCACAAAGTAGATGTCCTAACCGACTTGCCAAACCTATAGTTTGTTAAAAAAACATTTGTGGAGTGGTTTAAAAACGAGTTTTAATGACTCAACAGTATGTGTACATTTATTTTGCAATGCTCGCGCACACGACACGAGCGGTATGGTCAGCATGTTAGGTGCCAAGGTGAATTTCTGTTGCGCCTTCTGAACCCTTTCAGGTCCTCAGTTATGTGCACGCAAAGAAACTTTAAGTTTTTGACCCTCTCCACTGCGGCCCCGTCGATGTGGATGGGGGCGTGCTCTCTCTGCTGTCTCCTGAAGTCTACGAACAGCTCCTTAGTTTTGTTGATGTTGAGGGAGGAGTTATTTTCCTGGCACCACTCCGCCAAGGCGCTCACCTCCTTCCTCGTCGTTGCTGGTAATTAGGCCTACCACTGTTGTGTCGTGAGCAAACTAGAGGTCAAATCCTGAGGGGAAATGACTGGGTTTGGGTTGAACCAAAGACAGTAGGAAAACTGGGCAGCTAGTAAAACCCAAACGCCCACGCCATCGCACACACATACAATTTAAGCACATAAGCACGCACGCACACAAACACACACACACAAATACAGTAGCAATAGTGTGGTGGCGGGTCGTCAACAGTTTGTATTTTTCCCCCTAATGTATTCAATCTCCTAGCGGTGCAAGGGTAAAAAGCTTGCTTACTTGACTTAAGGTGTGGACTAAATTCTCTTAGCTAGGACACGTCTTTACAGTCCACAATCTATACAGCCAGTTTTAGTCTGTTTACCAGGAAACCATTTCTTAGTGCAGAGTGGCATATCGCACAAGGAGGGCACAATCAGTGAGCTGTGAAAGGTAGACGTTAACCGCTAGCCCGCTAGGCACTAATGCTATACACTCCTTACTGGAGGTTAGACTCAGTGATGTATAGGGGGCATTAGTCAGGCAGCCACAGCCCCTGTACATACACACTTGCACAAACACACACGTGTGCGTGTGCGTGGGAGTCTGTAAGAGTGTTCGCCCGGGATGGGTTTGGTGGCTTTGGCCTGCCGTTACTGTGCAAGTCTTCACAGGCAAGTGTGTGTTCTGCGTGGGCATGTGAAAGGTGGAGAAGAGAAGGGTATGGCTGGGACAACTCTGACACAATGTACTCTGAAACCCGGGGGAAGGTGAAGAACGTGGCAGGGGGCCTGGGCGCACAGTGTGTGTCTGTGTGTCTTTGTGTGTATATAAGTTGCCATAGACAACAGAGTTTCTCTCGGATCCAAAAGCAGGTGATCAAAAACATTGAAGTGATTTAAGGGAGGAGGGAGCACACGGACAATCTCCGTCAGCCACTGAACAGGGACCTGCCAAACACATCTAGCAGAGCTGATTTCACAATCTCACAAATCACTGGGGTCTGTCTGAGCTAAAATTGGTGAACTGAGTCCACTGAGTCCACTGGGGAGGAAAGTGCTACACATACTATAGTCCTTCTGGCCCCAGGAGTCCTACTGTGATCTATTTTCTTAACCTGTACTTAACTAGGCAAGTCAGTTAAGGTGAAGTGAAATAGTTCTTACTAAATAGCTCACTAAGAGCCTTTGCCACGGAGTGTGTAGGTGCGTTTGTGTTTTTATGTCTGTGTGTATGTCTATGTTCATTTGTATGTGTGTGTGTGTGTGTGTGTGTGTGTGTGTGTGTGTATGTGTGTGAAGGGGGCAAGCTGGCTGGTGGCTGGTGAGAACAAGGGCTAGAGAAGGAGCCGAGCATTGAGGATCTCCAGTAGCCAGCTGTGGAACAGAGGGGTGAGGCGAGCATTTGCCAGTGCCTACATCCTGGCATCTGTCAATGATAAGGGCATGAGGCCTGTGTCAACATGCAGGTGACAGTTCTATTGCCGTTGTTCACATTTATCAGTGAGGTCCAGGGGCATAGACAGATCAGCCTGATCACTAGAAATGGATTTTGGACATTTGAACAAATCCTGAGAACGTTTTTATATGTCATAAATCGGCGCTCACAAAAAAAAATGTTCAACGATTGCCTGGCACTGGCCGCAAAGTCATGATGCTCGGAGCCAAAGCGCGCTCAGACCATAGCGCATCATTCTTTATTATTTTGTTTTAAGCCTTCCCCAAAGCATAGCCCTAACCTTAACCACTTGGAATGAATGCCTTGAACCTTTTGAGTTGTTTCTGTTTTAACCCTGTAACCATGCAAAGTTAATCATGTAACCACGCTGAATTAATGTGCGAAAAAAGACGTTTATCCATAATACGTTGAATTCTGAAGGGAAACTATGAGAACTTGTTGCAGCAATGCCCAACACCCTATCTATAACCTAGATCTACAGACGGGTTGGTTGTTTAGCAACAAAACCGACAAGTGCGCAACTATGGGGCAAAACAGACGGGGCCGGCTTAGATTGTTGATATGTAAGCTATATTTTGTCTCCAATGTTTATTTTTTCTTTATCAAATCTTTATTCATTTTTGGAAGAAAAAAAAAAATGTTTATTGAAAACATAAATACATTTGCACAATGAGCACTTGTCACTCAAATACGTTGTTACAGTTCTTTGTTAGCTAACTAGCTAATTTTATCCATATTAGCATAGACGTGACATCAGTCAAAACACCTCAAAACAAGACACGGTATCAAGAACAAGATTTTTTAAAACTAGCTGAAACGAGCCAGCTACGATTCACCACATGCCAGCTTCTTGTCATTGTTGCTAGATATCTGGCCATCCAGAATCACAACAACACAACTGCCTTCTGTCCCATTGAAGCGCCCGCATTGTCTTCATGACGTTGTCAGCTAACCCGTCTATGACAGGGGTGACCAGCCCTCTTCCTGAAGAGCTACCGTAGGCAGGCTGGAGATCCTGCTCTGTTCTAACACACCTGGTTCAGCTAATCAAGGCCTTGATGAGTAGCTGATTAGTAAAAGCCGGAGTGTTCGAGCAGGGTTGAAGCAAAAGCCTGCACAGACACAGACACAAGCACACACACACACACCAGAGGAGGCTGGTGGGGTGACCTATAGGAGGACGGGCACATTGTAATGGCTGGAACGGGCAGCACTCCTCCCACCAGCCTCCTCTGATCCGCACATAAGGGGAAGGCCAGTGTACACACAGTAAACCACAGAGGAACCCAAAGCCAAACATGCAGGGGAACTAGGCGGACAGATAAATGTTTGTAGACAAACATCCCCGGCTATACAGCAGTTAGACTGAGGTCGTATGTTTTATACTCCAGCACCAATACACGGTTGCCTACGAGGTAGAAATGGCTGTAGCCTACCTACAACACGAGTCATTCAATTACTTTACACACCACATTGCCATGGTGATATTTGCTGGTTAGGAGCAGAAGCTCGAAGCAGCGTTTCACAGTGCAACTATGACCTACCATGCGATATTTCAGGCATATTAAAGCCTTGTTCACGTCCACCTGCTGTTTTAACACGATGTATAACGCGGGAACACTTTTTATAACATGGGGTCACTGCGGAGCAGTGCAGAACGACAAGACGGTAGGGTATCTACCAGCGAACGGCCTCGATCTACAGTGCCTCAGTGCCAGCTGCCATGGGCCCTGTATAGGTCTGCGCGTTCACACATACAGTCCAACGGGTGACTCTAAAGTAATGACGCGGGGCTGTCGCTGCCAAGTCAACAGTAAAATGCCACTTGTTCAACACCAGGCCTTTGCGGTGTTTCGTCTTCCCCGGTTGGAATGCTCTCCAATGTCTATACGGAAAAAGTCAGCTGCTTGCCTTAATACCAGGCCTGACGCATAAATCAGTAGGAGTATTTCCCTTCGCCCAAATACTGTACACATAGACATTTCTAAGTCATATAAAGTATAGGCTATAGTTCGTCATGTAGATTAAATGACACATCCGGTCTGTCTGCCAGCACGTCTGCCTGCCTCTTTGTCTGTCTGTCTGTCTGTCTGTCTATAACAGGATTCCTTATTTTGTGGATGTATTATTCGCCCAGCACCTGTATACATTTTGGGATTGACTTTGTTTGAATAATAAATCCTAACAGATGATCTATCAAAGAATGATCTCAATCGTTTAAATTTTGCACCAATCCTGCTGCTGACAGAGTTCACATCCCGTCAGCTCTCAAGGAGAGTGTGCGTGTCTGTATGACGCGATGGTGTGTGCGATGCGTGTGTACGCGTGTAGGCCTAAGCGGGTGTGCACGACACGCGCGTGCGATGCATGTGAATGAATGTAAGTGTGCGTGTGTGTGCAAACACTGCAGACTGTGTCGGCAGAAGCCTTGCTGGACCAGGCGAGATTCACGAGGTGTTAGCCTGTAACCCAGCAATGGGACTCTGGGGGCTGAAGCCTGCGCCTCAACCTAACACCCCCTACCCAACCCCAGACACACGATGTATGTAACACCAATATAGCCCCCCCCCCCCCCCCCCCCCCCCCCGTCCTCCTATCCTCATCCTTCAGGCAAAACACACCTTCTAAAATATCCTCCAGCTGTTCTCTCTCGAATGACCAAGTAGCTCCTCCTACAGGGTAGTGGAAAATGCATCTCGCCTTCGTCTACAACGCCTCCGGTTTACTTTTCGGAAGAAATTCTTATCGAGGGCATTTCGAAGAGGCCGATAGTCCCCCCTAAGTCTAATGTAACGGAGTCACCCGAAATTGTAGAAAACAGTTCAAGATATACAAAGAGATCTTTTAGTGCCACATCCATCAAACAGGCAGATTACATTTACACGTACATTGTAGTCACTTAGCAGACGCTCTTATCCAGAGCGATTTACAGTTAGTGCATTCATCTTAAGATAGCTAGGTGGGACAACCACATACTTCAGTCATAGTAATTCCATTTTTACCTAATAAAGTAGCTATTAGCAAAGTCAGTACTAGTAGGGGAGAAACAAGTCAAGTGCGAGTGTTAGTTCACAAAAGGCTATAAAACATATATATATATTTATGACCTTACTTCAAATGGAGGTACAGCATTACTCTAAGTGCAGAGGTAAACACGAGGCGCCAGTTTAAAGCAAACCATTCCCTTTAGTCCCACAGCCATCTCTGGCCAAAATGGCCATTCTAATGCTTTCCATGTCAAAACTGACTCAATGTCTCAACCACAGCTGCCTCCTCCCCTCCCCACTGACTTCACCACCCCTTCTAGATGTGGACAAACAGAGTTTGCTGAAAGCTTTTCTGTACTACGCCGTTGCAGTCATTGTGAGGTATTTCCCTCCCAACATCTGTCCAACAACCCTCAGCTCAGTGTTCCGCTTGGGCGGCATTCTCTTTTTCTACTGTTTCCTAATGCGTTCAGATTTAGGCAAGGATTATACTGGGATTAAGAACTTCCATCCATTTCTCTATCTCTCTCCCATTCACCCAGCTGGAGAGGACAGGAAATTAAAAAGGAGAGCAAATAAAAATTCAAATCACGGAGAGAAAAGTACACATATAACAGGAATGTCCAACGTCTATTTATGAATTGAACCCCAACATGCATTATACTCCTAAACTGTACTGCATGAAATGTTTTGCCACGATGCCACCACCTACGGTATTGGGACACACACTGAAAGACTTAAATTGCAATGAGAGCTAAAACAAACATGCATACAGTGCCTATAGAAAGTCTAAACACCCTTTCAAAATGTTCACCTTTTGTTGCCTTGTAGCCTGGATATAAAATGCATTAAAATTGTTATTATTCCCCCATTGATTTGCACATCCTACCCCACAACTTTGAAGTAAAATTGTTTTTTATTTTTTATTTATCTATAAAAATATTCTAATTAAATAGCTTGGTTAGATGAGTGTCCACCGCCCTTGTAATAGTGATCCTATATTAGCTCAGGTGCAACCAATCACCTTCAAAATCACACACCAAGTTAATTGGCCTCCACCTGTGTTAAATTGTAGTGATTCACATGATTTCAAGATACATTCAGCAGTTCCTGTAGGTTACTTCTGCTGGGTAGTGAATTGCAAAGCAAACACTCAACCATGAGCACCAAAGAGATTTCAAAAGAACTCCGGGACAAAGTTGTGGAAAGGCACAGATCAGGGGGTGGGTATACAAATATTTCAAAGGCCTTGAATATCCCTTGGAGCACGGTCAAGACGATTATTAACAAGTGGAAGGTGTATGGCACCAACAAGAACCTGCCTAGATCAGGCCGTCCCTCCAGACTGGATGACTGAGCAAGTAGGAGACGAATCAGAGAGGCTACCAAGAGTCAAATGGCAACTTTGAAAGAGCTACAGGCTTTTATGGCCAAGACTGGTCAAATTGTGCATGTGATAACAATATCCCAAGCACTCCACAAATCTGGCATGTATTGTAGTGTGGCAAGAAGGAAGCCATTACTCAAGAAAGCCCACCTTGAATCCCGTTTGAAGTACGCAAAAAAAAACACTGTAGCCATGTGGCCAATAGTGTTGTGGAACTTTTTGGCCTAAATGCAAAGTGCTATGTTTGATGCAAACCCAACACACCACACCATCCCTACGGTGAAGCATGGTGGTGGCAGCATCCTGTTATGGGGATGTTTCAGTTATATTTCACCTATCGGGATAGAAAGGAATATGAATTGAGAAATGTACAGAAAGGTCCTTGAGGAAAACCTGCTGCCCTCTGCAAGAAAGCTGAAACTAAAACGGATGATCACATTTCAGCATGACAACGACCCGAAGCACACAGCCAAAGCTACATTGAAATGGCTAAGGAATAAAAAGACACATGTCCTGAACAAAAATATAAATGCAACATGCAAGAATTTCAAATATTTTTACAGTTCACATAAGGAAATCAGTCAATTGAAATTAATGAATTAGACCCTAATCTATGGATTTCACATGAATAGGCAGAGGTACAGCCATGGGTGGGCCTGGGAAGGCATAGGCCTAGCCACTTGGGAGCCAGGTCCCGCCTATCAGAATGAGTTTTTATTACAGATAGAAATACTCCTCAGCAATAAAATCATTTTTTAGTCTCAAATAAATAATGAAACCACTTAAATTTGGTTTAAATAATGCAAAAACTTATTACAGGAATTATAGGACTATTTCTCTCTTTGTATTTCATATACCTTTTCATATATACCTTTGACTATTGGATGTTCTTATAGGCACGTTAGTATTGCCAGCCTAATCTCGGGAGTTGATAGGCTTGAAGTCATAAACAGCGCTGTGCTTCAAGCATTGCTAAGAGCTGCTGGCAAATGCAGTAAAGTGCTGTGTGAATGAATGCTTACAAGCCTGATGCTGCCTACCACTGCTCAGTCAGACTGCTCTATCAAATATCAAATCATAGACTTAATTATAATATAATTAACACACAGAAATACAAGCCTTTGTTCATTAATATGGTCAAATCCGGAAACTATCATTTCGAAAACGTTTATTCTTTCAGTGAAATACAGAACCGTTCAATATTTTATCAAACGGGTGGCAACCCTAAGTCTAAATATTGCTGTTACATTGCACAACCTTCAATGTTATGCCATAATTATGTCAAATTCTGTCAAATGAATTACGGTCTTGTTAGGTAGAAATGGTGTTTGCAATGAGCCCAAACTGCTGCATATACCCTGACTCTGCTTACACTGAAGGCAAGAGAAGTGACACAATTTCCCTAGTTAATATTACCTGCTAACATGAATTTATTTTAACTACATATGCAGGTAAAAAAATATATACTTGTGTATTGATTTTAAGAAAGGCATTGATGTTTATGGTTAGGTACATTTGTGCAACGATTGTGATTTTTTCGCGAATGTGCTTTTGTTAGTAGGGATAGGCATTCCGTCAACAGGACAGTTGTAAATCATGCAGCGCGTTATGCCAAGATCGCAGATTTTAGAGAAACAACAAATGTCGGTATATATAAGTGTCTTATATTGGATGAAAGCTTAAACTCTTGTTAATATAACTGCACTGTCCAATTTACAGTAGCTATTACTGCGAACACATTGTTCAGTGTATTTTTTCAATAAAAAAAAAGTCCCCTTAAAACTGTGGAGCATGGTGTGTAGATAAGTGGGGGGAAATCCTAATATAAAAACATTAAACTCTAAGGAACTGACACAATGTGAAAAAAGTTAAAGGGGGTGTATACTTTTTATTGGCACTATTGGCTAACCTCCTAGACAGGGCATTTAGACTTAGGTATCCATGCACACCACATTATCATATTATTCCACAAAACGTCCCATATTCCAGTGAGTGGGAGTAGGGGGTCTGAGCCGAGCAGACACACAAGGCCCCCGGCTTAGGGAAACACCATGGAATGTGCCTCTTGGATTTCCTGCATTGGACTGGCGGGAGGCAGGAAATGTTACCGTAAATATCAGGACCCTGACTTTAACGCCACACTGCAAACGCACATCATTTTGGAAAGAGAGAAAGAGAGAGAGAGAGAGAGAGAGAAGAGAGAGATGGATGGAGGAAAGAAATCTGACAAGGAGGGCGTACATATTTCCACAGTAGGACGAAGGCAACATAAAAACCCTTTTGGGAATTCTTGGCATCCGATCAGTGGGAGTCGATACATCACCCTGCAGAGGGGGCTATAAGTTACCCTGCCTAACTGAGTGAGATTGAGAAATGAGAGAGAGAATGTGTGTGCATAAAAATATATATATATATGTGTGTGTATGTGCATACAGTCCACAGACATACTACATATAGCTATAAGGAGAGAGAAGCAGGCAGCAGAACCTACCAGTGTCCTGTAGTGTGTGGTGGTTAACGACTTCCCCAGGCCTTTAGTATGTTCTGTGGGACGATGGCTTCCGCCCTGTGAGAAATAAACAGGAGATTGTTCAGAGGTGGGGCGAGGAGGTACAGTAAAGTTGGAAGGGGGAAATAGAAGCATATGGGTAACAAACAGTGCAAGGCAGTACAAAGACCATCAGCAACAGCACCACCCACCAACGCTACCCAACCTCTCTTTAGGTGGTGCTGGGGCTGGACAAGCCTTGCTAGTGAGCTAGCTAGCCGGAAGGCCTGGGAACTCAGATCTGGATTCTTTACATGTCTGGGGCTGAATCTGAATACGTAAATCAGCTCTTGTAGACCCCTGGCTTCTGTTATTGTAGACCCCTGGCTTTCACGGCGTCCTTTGCTTTACTCTTAATTGGGCTACACGGGTCTCGGAGAGGAGGAAGGAGAGAAAAAAAGAGCGGAGAAGAAGAAATAGGTACAAAGTGGAAACTGTTCACGGGAGGAAGAAGCTGTTAATGTCATTACAGTCCCATCGGAAGAGAAGCGCCGGAGGAGGGTGTGTGTGCCTGTGTGTGTGTGTGTGTGTGTGTGTGTGTGTGTGTGTGTGTGTGTGTGTGTGTGTGTGGAGAAAAGGGCCAAGATGCCGCTACAAGCCCATAAAATTGGGGGGGGATCCCTCCCTCACGGCAAGAGTAGATACAGCTCCCAGAAAGCTGGCCCTGTGGAGATGTGATGGAGGGGGTGGGACGTTAGTGGTAGGGGGGGGGGGTCTCTTCTCGACACGCCTAATTTGTGCCTGATTAGAGAGGGTCGGGGTCGGGAGCTATGTTTGCTCAGAGGACCTCATGGGCTTGTAGACAGAGACTCAGGGGCGGGGGGCGGGGGAGGGGGCTTTTGGGGTGTAGGGTGGTTTGTGTATCTGTGTGTGTGGGTGTGGTTGGTGGTGGTGGGGGTGTAGTTAAGGAATAGGTATCAGACGTTCCGTGGAGAGAGACTCGCTGAGAATAACTCCACTATGTGCTCATGATGAGGCGAGTGAGCAAGCAGTATATGGGAACAGGGTGTGAGAGAAGGCTGGGTCAAATACTTCTACCCCTCTTGTCACAGACAGTATGTGACAAAAACTATCAGGGTATCCATCCCGGCAGTCGTGTTACAACAATTGATGGATGGAGTAGGCCAGGGAGGAAACACAGGGGGGGAAAGCAAAGCAGGACGAAAAAGAGGAAAAGCTGGAGAGCAGACTCAAGGTCGAGGAGTGCTTCTATTCTGGTAAAAGAAAAAACAGGTTTCAAAGTCAAGTCTCGGGTGCTTTACCTTCAGAGTGAGACGGCCGGTGCCAACTCCACTATTCTCGCCTCAGCCCTACGAAAGGTTGTCTTTGTCAGAATGAAATTCCACTAATCATTCATAATCCATTTAAAAGCGCATCTCGGCAGAAATATACCGTGCATTCGGAAAGTATTCAGACCCCTTGATTTTTTCCAGATTTTGCTACGTTACAGCCTAACTCTAAAATGTATTAAATACATTTAAAAAATCCTCTGCAATCAACACACCATACCCCACAATGAAAGTGCAAACATGTTTTTAAAAATGTTTGCAAATGGGGCCTCCCGGGTGGGGCAGTGGTCTAGGGCACTGCATCGCAGTGCTAACTGCGCCACCAGAGTCTCTGGGTTCGCGCCCAGGCTCTGTCGCAGCCGGCCGCGACCGGGAGGTCCGTGGGGCGACGCACAATTGGGCTAGCGTCGTCCGGGTTAGGGAGGGTTTGGCCGGTAGGGATATCCTTGTCTCATCGCGCTCCAGCGACTCCTGTGGCGGGCCGGGCGCAGTGCGCGCTAACCAAGGGGGACAGGTGCACGGTGTTTCCTCCGACACATTGGTGCGGCTGGCTTCCGGGTTGGAGGCGCGCTGTGTTAAGAAGCAGTGCGGCTTGGTTGGGTTGTGCTTCGGAGGACGCATGGCTTTCGACCTTCGTCTCTCCCGAGCCCGTACAGGAGTTGTAGCGATGAGACAAGATAGTAATTACTAGCGATTGGATACCACGAAAATTGGGGAGAAAAGGGGATAAAATGTAAAATAAAATAAAAATAAATAAATAAAAGTTTGCAAATGTATTCAAATTAAAAATAAAAAAAATTACATAAGTATTCAGACCCTTACTATGAGACTCGAATTGAGCACAGCTGCATTCTGTTTTCATTAATCATTCTTGAGAGGTTTCTACAACTTGATTGGAATCCACCTGTGGTAAATTCAATTGATTGGACATGATTTGGAAAGGCGCACACCTGTCTATGTAAGGTCCCACAGTTGACAGTGCATGTCAGAGCAAAAACCAAGCCATGAGGTCAAAGGAATTGTCCGTAGAGCTCCGAGACAGGATTGTGTCGAGGAAAAGGTATGGGGAAGCATACCAAAACATTTCTGCAGCATTGAAGGTCCCCAAGAACACAGTGGCCTCCATCATTTTTAAATGGAAGACATTTTCCTTTTCCACCCGGCCAAACTGAGCAATCGGAGAAGGGCCTTGGTCAGGGAGTTGACCAAGAACTCAATGGTCATTCTGACAGAGCTCCAGAGTTCCTCTGTGGAGTTGGGAGAACCGTCCAGAAGGACAACCATCTCTGCAGCACTCCACCAATCAGGCCTCTATGGTAGAGTGACCAGATGGAAACCACTCCTCAGTAAAAGGCATATGACAGCCCACTTGGAGTCTGCCAAAAGGCACCTAAAGGACTCTCAGACCATGAGAAACAAGATTATCTGGTCTAATGAAACCAAGATTGAACTCTTTGGCCTGAATGCCAAGCGTCACGCCTGAAGGAAAATAAGCACCATCCCTACGGTGAAGGATGGTGGTGGCAGCATCAAGCTGTGGGGATGTTTATCAGCGGCAGGGACTGGGAGCCTAGCCAGGATCGAGGCAAAGATGAACGGAGCAAAGTGCAGGGAGATCCTTGATGAAAACCTGCTCCAGAGCACTCAGGACCTCAGACTGGGGCAAAGGTTCACCTTCCAACAGGACAACAACCCTAAGCACATAGCCAAGACAACGCAGGAGTGGCTTTGGGACACGTCTCTGAATGTCCTTGAGTGGCCCAGCAAGAACCCGGATTTGAACACGAGCGAACATCCAACCTGACAGAGCTTGAGAGGATATGCAGATAAGAATGTGAGAAACTCCACAAATACAGTTGTGCCAAGCTCGTAGCGTCATACCCAAGTATTCCCGAGGCTGTATTTGCTGCTAAAGGTGCTTCAACAAAGTGCTGAGGAAAGGGTCTGAATACTTATGTCATTATGGAGTATTGTGTGTAGCTTGATAAGGGAAAAAAACGATTAGATCCATTTAAGAATAAGGCTGTAACGTGACAACGTGGAAAAAGTCAAGGGGTCTGAATACTTTCCAAATGCACTGTACATAGAAGTAGGCCTAGGCTACCTGGCCTGTGCGCAAATGTAGGCCTATAAATGTGCCATTTGGGAATCTGATAGTATTTCTGATTGTCTTAACTCACTACCACTGTGGAGCTTCTCAAAGCAATTTTCTCTTCACCTCAAACAGCAAGTAAATTAAGTCTGTTTTTACATCCATTGAGAATGACAATAGTTCCTCAACATAGCCTATTTAAAAAAAATCTCTCCAGCTCTCTTTCGATAACCACCACTCAGCCTGAAAGGGGGAAAAAATGTCATGTTCTGATCCAGTGGAATTGTAAAATAAAGAATTATAAAATAGGCCTACCTGATTACTTCTTATCCCTTGCGCGAATAGCCTACAGCTATGTCTGCCCGGAGCTCACTTGTGCAGGAAACTCTGAGGGCCCAGAATATTTTATACAATGTTGCGTGTTTGCTAGAGAGAGCTTTCAGGCCTGACCCATACAATGTTTCAAGTTTCTTGAAGATTGGCCATGTGTAGACAATGTGATTTATAGGATATTTATTTTTATCAGGATTTTTTTCTACCTGCAGGCTGAAATGTTTTTATTTGTTGGCTTTATGTAGGCTATTTTTACATAGTTGGCAATGGCAACAGAGGTTACTTTTAGAATTTTGATTAACCATATGATAATGATTTGGAGATACGAAGACTTTGTAATAAATGAAAGGAAACTGTTCCACGAAAAAAGTACATATGAAAATCATAACTGCCACACAGATCGATAGAAATGGAAAGATAAATTGGCACCCCAAATGGAAAAGGTTGCCGACCCTTGGTGTAACCTATTACCTAACAGCAACTTCAGGAGGGTAACAGCAAAAATCTGCAAAGGCCAACAGCAGCGGGAAGAAGTGGGTCGGGAACAGTTTTTTTTTCTTCTTCTGGTTAGGCTTTCTCTGGTTCCCTCTTGAGTAATTTGTGTGTCTTAATTATTTGATTACATTGTGCTTAAAGCGTCAGACAAGCTCAGTAGCTTTATTAAAACACGTAGGGAATGCCTATATAGGGAAAAATACACGTTTTAACATTTTGACCAATTGATTGGTCGAAAGAACAGATGACTCTCGGTCGACCAGTATTTCTGTTGTTGTTGAGGGCAGCCCTAAATCTATCTGACTTAAGACAAGCCTAGGGGATCGAGGTCAAGCCCTGCCTACCAACAGCCCTTCATAATCGTCATACTCCACATTTACTATGGGAAGCTGTTAAACGCTCCATATAAAAACAGTCTACTCCTTTCAAAGTGATCTGTGACTGGTCCTCTCAATCAATTTCATTGGTCATGACACGATCTAACACAAAGCAGACCTTCAGAAAAAGTAAGCCCTGATAGATAGTCCGTCCGCAACTTCCTCTTGAATCTGAGAACCTTTTAATCAAATCAAAATAAAAAGGGCCCCTCCCTGCTAGTGTGAATGAGATAGCAACAGTTGCTCCGCAGCCTTTCCGAGCAGCTCGCTTGGCACGCACAACAATCAATCCCAAGTGCAAGTCAAGCTGCATTTTAACATGTGCATGGCTCCAGGGTGTAGGTTACGAGATTCCTGGTTAGAAGGCGACTATACTTTTTGTGGGGATGCGTTTTTCCCTCGCTACTGACCAAGGGAGGTGTTGGGTTGTGTGAGAAATCACACCCCAGCCAAGATAAGCACACCAGAGAAACTCTTCTACAGTGATTCAAGGCAGATCACATGAGGATAAGGTATAAATTGTGTCTGTTTCAACTGAAAACATCTTGGGGGCTAGATTCAGTGGCAGTGGGCCCCAAGTTTTCCCCACCTGAAAGGGCCCCTTCTCTAGTGGCCAGGGAAGGGCTTTGATGTTGTAGGGCTAATTCACTGCCATGTCACAGGTTCAGTGACTGAAACATGGCAAGACATATTAAGATATCCAGCAGTGGGGTTACTGTAAGTCGCCTATGCAGCGATGACCCAGTTACGGCTATTGAGTACTTTTGCAAGTGCGGTAATCAGACATCAAGGGTCACGGAGAAATTTCAATCATTTTACTTTCAAGTGGAGACCTTTTTCCTGATTTCATAGGTGAAGTAAACCAGCAGAGATGAAACATGTAATAAGCTGCATTTCTTTCTTGACTAGCCAGCACATGGGTCCGGGGAGCTTGTATTGTTTCATTAGATATGCACTTTGAATCTCAAGCATCCTTCGTCTTCCATATGAAACCAGAGGGTCTGTTGCATCATGGGAGCTTTGGCAATTGGCGGCTACTCTCTGGGATCAGACTCAGCTAGGGAGCACCAATGGATGGCGTGCGCATCCCTGATAGAGCCTGTGCCGTTGGCTTTGGAGTGTTGCCATGGTTACTGGACTAATTATGTGGCGCCCCCCCCCCCCCCCTGTTCCCATAACGTTGAACTCTGACCTCCATAACCACCTAAAAACAAACACACTAACCTTTGAATATCACATGAGACAATGAAGAAGACAAAACTGCCGAAAAAATCCCAGTCAGGCAGAGAGTAGGTTAGGTTATGAATGGGAAATGTTATCAGGAAACAATGGCAATGCTCAATTTTCATACCAGCAGCCTGAGGGTCGAATGGCTTTTCAAGAGTAGGCAGGGGAGCGATGGCGGGAAAGCATCCATTGTCAATAAAAGACACAGAGGGGTTCTGTACATTGATGAAACTCTAGTCACTGCCCTTCCCACACATGGTCTCTGTTTTTGTGTTTGTGTGTGCAGAATCAGGGGGTTGAAAGGGGACCCATGCCAGGGCATGGAATGGACACCCGGATTGAGTCCGTAGGGCAGGGCAGTGCCAATCGCCTACATGTTCAGTGCTTGTTCTACACTGTGCCACTGGTATCGCACATCCTGGCACCACAGCAGAGTTGCTCATGCATGATGGTGTGAGAGACAGGCACGCACACATGCAAGCACCTATTGTGGCATTTGTACATCTGGCTTCGACAGAGATTCAGGTTATTATTGTACATACAGTGCCTTCATTAAGTATTCCTCTACATAAGTATTCACACTCCTTTGCTATGACACTCCAAATTATCTTTGAGATGTCACTACAACTTGATTGGAGTTCACCTGAGGCCAATTAAATTGTGAAATGACTTAGAAAGAAACACACCTGTCTATATAAGGTCCCATAGTTGACAGTGCATGTCAGAGCAGCAACTATACCATGAAGTCCATGGAACTGTCCGTAGATCTCCGAGATAGAATTGTGAGGAGTCATATATCTGGGGTAGATATATAAAACAATTTCTACTGTTGAAAGTTTCCAAGAGCACAGTGGAACTACCCAGACTCTGCCTAGAGCTGGCCGTCCAACCAAACTAAGCAACCGTAAAAGATTACCTTGGTCACGGAGGTGACCAAGAATCCAATGACCACTCTGACAGAACTACAGAGTTCCTTGGCTGATATGGTAGAACCTGCCAGAAGGATCGCAGTCTCTCTAGCACTTCAGCAATCTGGGCTTTATGGTAGAGTGGCCAGACGGAAGCACCTCCTGAGAAAAAGGCAAATGATAGCACTTCTGGAGTTTGCAAAAAAGCATATGAAAGACTCTGAGAGCATAAGGCAAAGGATTCTGTGGTCTGATGAGGCAAAAATGTAACACTTGGTCTGAATGCAAAGACCTATGTCTGGAGAAAACCAGGCACAGCTCATCACCCGTCTAACACCATCTCTATGGTGAAGCATGCGGGTGGCAGCATCATGCTATGGGGATGCTTTTCAGAAGCAGGGACTGGTAGACTGGTAAAGATAGAGGGAACAATGAATGGAGCCAAATACAGGCAAATCCTTGATGAGAACTTGCTTCACAGCGCAAACGACCTTAGACTGGAGCGAAGATTTACGTTCCAACAGGACAATGACCCCAAGCATACAGCCAAAGCAACGCTGGAATGGCTTCAGAAAAAGAATGTGAAAGTACTTGAGTTGCCCAGCCAAAGACAAGACTTGAATCCCATTCAAAATCTGTGGAAAGACTGGAAGACTGCTGTTCAACTCCGCTCCCCATCTAACTTAACAGAACTCGAGAAAATCTGCAAGGAAGCAAAGCTGATACAGACCTTCCCAAGACGACTCAAAGCTGTAATCGCCACCAAAAGTGCTCCTACAAAGTATTGACTCAGGGGTGTGAAAACTTATGTAAATGAGATATTTCTGTATTTCATTTTCAATAAATGTGCAAAGAAAATCGAAAAAGACGTTTTGACTTTGTCATTATGGGATATTGTGTGTGTGTAGATGAGTGAGAGAAAAACTCTATTTATTCAATTTTGTATTTAGGCTGTAACACAACAAAGTGTGGAATAAGTCAAGGGATATAAGTACTTTCTGAATTTTTTTTTTATAACCAATTCTAGCAGTTGTCTGATCTTATACGTCTTAAATGGCTTGTTTAAAAAATAACACTCCACCATTGTCCAGCCCTTTCAATGATTTATATCCCGTGTTCTTTACCTAGGACAAGACGTTTACATTTCAGTCGTTTATCAGATGCTCTTATCCAGAGCGACTTACAGTAGCGAGTGCATAGATTTTCATACTTCAATTTCTTTTCGTACTGGTCCCCGTGGGAATCGAACTCATAACCTTGGCGTTGCAAGCGCAATGCTCTACCAACTGAGCCACAACAAAATGGTCCAATTCCATGCACTTCTCAAGAGAACACGTACACTTTAGCAGACGCTCTTATCCAGAGTGATTTACAGGAGCAACTAGGATTAAGCGTCTTGCTCAAGGGTACATTGACAGATTTATTACCTAGTTGGCTTGGGGGTTCAAACCAGCGACCTTTCGCTTACTGGGCCAGCGCGTTTAAGCTTAACCGCTAGGCTACCTGCCACTCCCTGACCACACACACGGACATTACACTAAATGACCTGCAGTCCATCTGTGTGTCCAAACTAGCCAAATCATTTTAAAAACACAACGTGTTCATAGTGTCATTCCAAGGGCGGCTGTTTAGAGCCACTGAAATAATACGTTCACATTGTGGGGCAGCCGTATAATGCACAGCACTCAAAGAGGAGGGGGAGAGAAGAGATCGAGAGAGCAGGAGGGAAAGAGTGGTAGAGAAAAACAAGGCCACGTTGACAAGAAGCTTCATGGCTGGGCAGCTCCCAGAAAAGGGGTGAGAGGGAGGGGGAAGACAATGCAGATGGGTTTGTCAAAACTCAAATGCATTGCGGGTCAAGCAGCGAACAGAAGTTTGCCCCAGTTAATTTGCATGGATGGGTCAGGAAGGATGTGGGGAAGGACGGAAAGCACGAGGGAGCTGCTATTGGGCCGTTGTGTGTAAATGCATTGTGCTTAACCTCATGAAAGAACGAATACACAGAAATACATATCCCTTGAAGGAAAATGCTATGGAATTGGGTTAGGCCTATGTCTAATTCAGATTACTCTCATGATTGGATAAGTGCAAACTGTTTAAGTACGGTGCACACTTAAGGCTCTATTTTCGTCTGCCGTTAAAGCGGCGCTAGTGTCAAACGCGTTAGACTGCAATTTCGTCACCTAAAAACTGGCATTTTCCAGCCCTGACGCCAGGTTCGGCAATTTGCCTGTCTTGTATCAGCTCGCTGGCGCTCAGATGGGAGGGGTGGACATTTTTGAGGTGTGCCCTTAAAAACTAGATCCAAAGTGCTAATTTCAGACAGCGCCGGTAGGGATATTTAAGACCAACCAAAAGTTGGTTTCAGCAGTAACACAGTTGGTTATGGTATGAATTTTGACAGCGGAAACGCAGCCTATCCAGCTGTGACACGCACACTAGTCACTACCCATAGTCGTATGGAACAAGAGTAGCCTAAAGTGCTTTTGGTGTCTGTATACTTCGTATTTTGGTGTCTGTATACTTCGAAAAACGTATGTTTTTCCCATTTCATTTCATTTGGTTAAAAACCAAGCATATCCTCCCATCCTCTCAATTAAGTTTTTTTTTGTCCTGCCCAATGCAATCGCGAAGTAGTCAAGACTGTCGACAAAGGGCCTAGCTCCTGAGGCCGCTTTTAAATAAATTATTTAAATATAACGTTTGATCGGAGTAAAACAGTGAGCTGACATTCCCTTTTTATCTATGCACTGTAGGCAAACCCACACTATTTTAGCCACACAGGTCCCGTTTTGGACGTGCTTAAAACCCCCTCCATGATGTACGCTATGTGTCCATGGCCATCATGAAATGAGAGATGAGAACCTCGGTGAATACTGGTGAACCTCATATTTAGAAGTGATCTATAACCTGTAACAATTGCTTGTTTTCCATTTCATATATTCAAAACCCAAGTCCTCCCTTAGGCATACTATAACGAAGGCTGGATTAACAGCGACGCGGGTCTTTTTTTATCCTGACGATTTTATGATATCATTACATTTTACATGTATTTATTGTTGTTGTTGTAGTAAAAAAAAGAAGAGCAGATTTTTTGTTTTTAATGACATTTTATCACAACAAATCTTATTGGAATGATTCACCTTCCCTGGTTTTATGGTTACAATGTTTGTGGGACTCACGCAATGCAACTTCTGGAGATGTGTGAATGCGATCTGATCTGTAAACATTTTTTATTTGGGAGCTGAAAGGGTGAATGGACATTTTCACTTCATCTTGGATCTTTGTCCCGCTCCTGTGAAACGTTTGGACATGTCGTAAAACCCTCCGTAGTCTGCATTGTTTTAATTTTAAATGGCCACGGGATAAATTATGCGTCCTGTAAGTGTGACATAGCCTATTTAACTTCTTGCGACTATAGGGGGTGCTGTTTCAAATTAGCATAATTGTCTCTACAGATGAAACGGCTTCCTACTCAATTCTTGATCGTACAATATGCATATTATTGTTATTATTGGATAGAAAACACTACCTAGTTTCTATAGCCGTTTGAATAATATGTCTCTGAGTGGAACAGAACTCTTCCTACAGCGAAATCCATGACAGGTTTTGCGAAGGTCTGAGAGCGAAGCTCTGATCGCAGTTCAGTTTAAAGGGGTGTGTATATCCTATGGAACGACACGAACTGCACCCGCCTTCCCCTGGATGTCAGTAACCAATGAGAAGTGGAATGGGCTTCCTACGTAGCTGTCAGAGGTTATAAAAGACCAAGGAGTGAGGTACGCCTTCTTTTCGACGTTGAACTTTACGCAGAGAGAGACCTAGGGATGCCATTTTCGAACGCTAAGTAATGAACTTTAGATATATCAGTCTGTAATTTAATTTGATATAGGTGTTAGAAACATCATAACGAAGCTATTTGAAACCGAGTTATATCAGATTATGCAAGTATATTGCTATTTTTCGGAATTTCCTCAGTATTGCGTAATGAGGATTTGGACACGTTAGCTAATGTTAGCAATTGTTAGCTATAGTTAGCTGCTATATCAGAAGTTGAATGCAACGTTTTACAACCAAGCAACGATTCTTTTGGACAAAAGTACCACTTGGCCAAGATTCCGATGGAAGCTCGTCGAAAAGTAAGAGCTATTTATGATGTTATTCCATTTTTATGTGGAAAAATGTTAACTCAATAACGGTAAATAGTGACGCCGTTATTGCGGCACTAGTCTGTCTGTAACGCACACTGTATGTCTAGTAACGTTAATTTTAAAAATCTAACTTAGCGGTTGCATTAATAACTAATGCATCTTTCATTTCATGGCCAACCTGTATTTTTTTAGTCAAGTTTATGAATAGTTTTCGATAAAAATAGTTGTATTATCATGATGCTGCCGGGCAGATTGTGTAACGGCATTCGGGAGTATTGAGGGAACCAAGGCGCAGCGTAGTGAAAAGACATATTTATTTAACGAAAACACGAACTTGATTAAACTAACAAAAACAACAACCGGTGTAGACAGACCTAGACGACGTACTTACATAAAACAAGAAAAACGCACGAATAGGAACATAGGCTACACAAGCCGAACAAACCGTAAACAGTCCCGCGTGGTGTAAAGACACAGACACGGAAGACAATCACCCACAACGAACACTGTGACAACGCCTACCTAAATATGACTCTTAATTAGAGGAACGCCAAACACCTGCCTCTAATTAAGAGCCATACCAGGCAACCCAAAACCAACACAGAAACAGAAAACATAGAATGCCCACCCAACCTCACGTCCTGACCAACTAACACACATAACAAACTAACAGAAATAGGTCAGGAACGTGACAGATTGCTTGAGTAGTTGGACAGTATTTCCATTGTGTAAGCACGATTTGTGCCGCTAAATATGCACATTTTCCATCAAACTATATATGGATTGTTTAATATGATGTTACAGGAGTGTCATCGTAAGAATTCTGAGGTTAGTGAAAAAATTAATATATTTTGGCGATGTTTACGTTATCGCTCTCTTTGGCTAGAATCAATGCTCTGGTAACGTTTGCATATGTGGTATGCTAATATAACGATTTATTGTGTTTTCGCTGTAAGACACTTAGAAAATCTGAAATATTGTCTGTATTCACAGGATCTGTGTCTTTCGATTAGTGTATGCTGTGTATTTTTACGAAATGTTTGATGATTAGTAAGTAGGTAAACACGTTGCTCTATGTAGTTATTCTAGTCCATTTGTGACGGTGGGTGCAATTGTAACCTATGACATCTACCTGAAATATGCACATTTTTCTAACAAAACCTATCCTATACCATAAATATGTTATCAGACTGTCATCTGAGGAGGTTTTTTCTTGGTTAGTGGCTATCAATATCTGAGTTTAGCCGAATTGGTGATAACTACTGGTGTTGAGAGAAAATGGTGGACAAGAAAAATGGTGATTTTTGCTAACGTGTTTAGCTAATAGATTTACATATTGTGTCTTCCCTGTAAAACATTTTAAAAATCTGAAATGGTGGCTTTATTCACAGGATCTGTATCTTTCATTAGGTGTCTTGGACTTGTGATTTAATGATATTTAGATGCTACTATTTAATTGTGACGCTATGCTAGCGATGCTAATCAGTGTGGGGGGGGGGGGGGGGGGGGGGGGGGGTTGCTCCCGGACCCGGGGTAGGTGCTCGGTAGAGGTTAAAACAAGTTGTAGTTTAGTTTAGAATTTCATTGAAATTATTCGTTCTCTTTTTAGGCATTATCAATAATGAATTTAATCTTGCTTATTGACAATGTTTGGCATGTCCATACTCAACCATAATGCAATTTACAGTAGGCCTAGCCCGTGAATGTGAATGCTATTGAAGCTATGCAATTATTTAGAACAATGTGGACTGCAAATGGGTTCAACTTAAAATATTTAGAAAAGATAGGTCCACATTTTAACATTTTGTTTCTGTAGGCCATTTAACAAACTATAACGGACTACCATTGAAATTGGAGTTGATTCCAAGGCAATACATAAAAGACCAGAAATACACAACTTGAAGCAACCTCATATTTCGCAATGGAGCACATTCTGATTGGCCAGTGAGGGGCCAAGCCTCGACACACCCACAACTTGTTTATTCATCAAATCCCAGCCAACGCTAGCAAGTGCGCCAATAATGGTAAAATATTTCTGACACACCCCTGAACCTATAGCGCTACCGCCTGCACTTAGATTGACCATTGTGTAAGGTTTGTTAATTAAAATAGAGCCCTTAGTGATGGATAGTTAAACAAATGAAACCATCTGGACTGGAAAGCATCGGCTAGGCCTGGTGATACACATGTCAAAGGACCCACATTGGTTTCTAGGAACACTGTGTCCCGTCTAAGCCTCTCTTACCAGTTAGGTCAGGTCCTGTGAATGCGAGAATGCTTTACGCCCTATTAACCCTGTCCTGCCATGTTAGGAACGTTTTATTGGGATGGGCAGCCCACCCTCGTGACAGCCATCTCTGTGCCCTTCCCAATATTCACCACTGTGCCCCCCACGTCAAGCCCAATCCCAGCTCGCTGGGTGTGAGGCACCCTGCAAGGCTTACTGTACCCACGTTGTTATAGTTACAGTAGAACACACATATCAAGACCCAGTCACTTCCCAGTCCCATGTCCATCTCGCGTGTCTCTTTCAACACGGTGCATTAGTGAATGCCTTTGTCGCTGTCTATCTCACGTGCCTCTTTCAACATGGTACGTCTCATTCAACATGGTGCGTCTCATTCAACATGGTTTCAATATGGTTTCAACATGGGGGGGGGGGGGGGGGGGCAACAGGTGCCGGGCAACAGCTGGGGTGTGATACAGGCCGAACAGCATCCATTCACATTGTAACACCAGAGACCAGGGGCAAAGAGCTAGCATCGGGGGGCTGAACGCGATTAGTGCCTGGCGCCCATCCTGGCCCATTCAGCGCTGCTTGGTGGACGTAACACATGCAATTCAGGGGATTACTCCGTGCAGGACAGGGGAGGAAATCAAGGGGCTGTATGAAGTCGGTGTTGAAACGAAGAGAGGAGAGGAGGAGTATCAAAATGTGAAAAGAAGGGAAAGGAAGGGGAACGAGCCGTGAGGCCAAGCTATCACTCTTCCATAATTAAAGACGACAGCTGCTATGTGCTGCCATGTCATTAAAACATGGGCCCTCCGAGTTCACAGTCACAGCACAAAAGCTGGAAGACAAGTCGGAATACCACAACTTTGATATTTGATTCCACCGCATGAATAGTTCAAGACTCGAACGTCCATTCACTCCATTGGCGAGCTTGGTTTGAAACGAGATAAACACCAGATAATACATCAACGTTCTGGCGCACGTTTTCCGCGTGAGGTCATATTGATAGACAGACATGTGGTGCCATCTGTCAACAGCTAAAAGAGGTGATAACACGACCAACGTTCTATTAATAGAGTTAGCATCGGAAATAGCACAACAGCTTTGTTGGAATATATATATATTTTTGTTGGTCTAATTATACGAGCACACACACACACACAACACACAGACAGCCATTGTCTCCCTAGAGAGCTAGCGCTCGTCAAGACCGTCTGGTTCCACTGATGTCCCGTTCAGAGATATTGATTGGCCCCATTAAAACAACAGTGACATAAGAGAAAACAACAACAGTGATTTATAGCACACCCCTAGAGAGGAGAGAGAGAGAGAGAGAGAGAGAGAGAGCGAGAGAGAGAGAGAGAGAGCGAGAGAGAGAGAGAGAGAGAGAGAGAGCACATCCAAATGCCCAGCATACCCTCCTCACACAATCACATCTGATTCCCACTGACAGGCCCAGGCAGATGGGCTCAAACACACACACACACACACACACACACACACACACACACACACACACACACACACACACACACACACAGGAGACACACACACAGGAGACACACACACACAGAGAGGATTTGGGAGCTGTTTGTGGGTGGGAGATGTAATAACAAAGAGACTGTGTGTCTGCTTGGGCACAGCTCAATGTGCTCCTCTAGGTGGATTTGTCAGTGTGTGTCTTTCTGTATGTGCAAGGGTGTACGTTTTAGTACTGAGTGAGCAGCAGTGCTGTAGGTATGTGTGCTGTCTCTCTCCCTTTCTGGCCCCTCCATGTGATGTCGCATGCCCTCTGCAGACACTCTGAGAGGGAGAGAAGGGGAAAGGGTGAGATGGGGAGAGAGAAAGAGGAAGAGAGTGAGCGCTATCAGTACCCTATGACCTAGCCTGAAGAAATCAGAACAGAGAGAGACAGAGAGAGACAGGGAGAGAGAGAAATAGATGGAGAAAGAAAGGAAGAAAACTAGGGGAAAGAAATAGGAAAATAAGGTATAGCTCAGTTTTGGAGGGTGGGGAGTCCATACCCTATAGCAGGGTTTCCATTAGCCGGTAATAGACGTTTTTTGGCAAAAATAATCATTTCAAAGCTGTTAAATAAAATTGGCGCCGGCCAATTATACAGGGGGAAAAAACATTCCCATAGCAAAATAATGGATTTTAGCCTATTCATTGATTCAAATACCAGTCGATGTAGCGTGAGAGCTGCCGATACAGCTCAAACAGCTGTTTGTTGCTGCTGGAGTGAAACGTGCTTTATTAATAAGCCCAATCATTGCACAACAATTATAAAGGAAATCGTGTGTAAAACAAAACAAAACAATGGCCACAATTAAAAAGAGCTTCTATTTTTATTTCTCAGCTGGTAATTGAAGCACGCTTTCCATTCGCCATTCAAGTGCATAGGCAACTAGGCAGGCTTGAGCAAGACACACCACTTTGCAATGAGCTGGAGGCAGTATGCGTTTTGAAACCATTTACTTAAATTGTTTGAAACCAGAACGCTTTACTACATATTATGAGGCATGTCTTACCTTGCTTCAAAGTAGCCTTGGCAGAATCTAACCAAACGTGCAGGCAATTATTTTATAAAGACTTCCATATGCCATTGAAACAGTAGCCCCTTTCTCTCATGTTCTATTGGTTTTCAAATCAACTTTCATTCATTGTCCAGTAGCCAAAGGCATTATCATAGTCATATTAGCAACCCATGCTAGTTGTTGCATCTTTAGATCTCCCCTCTTCCTAACTGATATTTTCATCTCTCACAATGGTGTTTTCCCGCTAATTGCATTATGGAATGAACATTTGCAAGTAGCCTACAGCCTTGTGCACATTGCTGCACGTATAAAGTGAGGAAATAATAGTTGATCAACATTTTATGCTAAGCGTTCTGATCTGTTGCATGAGCCTCATTGCTTTTTAACGTTTTTGGGGGGGGATGTAGCCTAGGCCTACGGGTTTTAAGAATTTGGGATCTATCGTCCCACAACTGTCCCAGAGTCTGCTTGGAATAGGATATTTCTTTCTCGCACAGAACTACAAGCTGACCAATAGAATAGGTACACTTTTCTACTATGGGCGATTGTAGATTGACATACTACACTTTCTATGAATGGAGATATTAGCAGAGTCATTTTTAACACGACAACAATTACAGCGTAGCCTACTCTGCTGACACTGACAAACAGATCAATACAAACAGCGTCGCCTGATCCATATATTACGAAAAGGGGAGACACAAATACTATATGATGTCCATCTGACCTGGAGGAGGAAATTACTGTCCAAAAACAAATAAAAGTGGCACTGACCCAATGATAAAGACAGTGAATGATAAATGATTTCATAGGGCCCGATGTTCTCCGCTGGTGCCTATAAGATCGCTCAATTAAGTATGGGATTTTTATAACAAAAAAGACAGTTTGGAGTCTCTTCATTGTCTTTTCTTTACAGCCATAACCATTTGTTTTCGAAATTGTTTTTCCAGCGATTGTATTTTTAAATATTGCGATATGTCTGGCTGCTTTTCACTGATAGTCGCAACTCAACGCGCTCTGCCCAAATTGCGAGCTCTTCCGACAGCAGCTTAACTTCTTGCGACTACAGGGGGTGCTGTTTTCTCATTAGCATAATTGCATTACAGATTAAACGGCTTCCTACTAAATTCTTGCTCGTACAATATGCATATTATTACTATTATTGGATAGAAAACACTCTCTAGTTTCTATAGGCGTTGGAATTTTGTCTCTGAGTGGAACAGAACTCATTCTACAGCAATTTCCCTGACATGGAGTCAGATTTCACACATTTTGGCCCCTGATCTGGAGTCAGTTTAAAGGCCACTGTGAACGCTATCAGGATACGGACACTGCTTACGTCTTCCCCTGGATGCCTTTACGTGATGACGATTTGAATGGTATCGATTGCGCAATCACAGCCACTATAAATGAAAAAAACCTGTAGGTAGGAACTCTTTTCCAGCTGCGTCGGGCGCGCGGTGGACACCGACCTGCTCTTTTTCCAAGCATTAGTGTAGCCAGTAATATTTCTCAGGTCATGTTTTTACTCGTTATAGGAGTTAAAAACATCATAAGGTAGTTAATTTAAACCGTTTTAGAGCAATTTATATCCGTTTAGTGCGCATTTTGGGACATTTATTTCTGAGACACGGGCAGGTTTCCAGTTCATGCCGAACGCAGTTGGCATTTCCACATGGCAAGAGGACAGCTTTCGACCAAAAGACGATTAGACCCAAGAAAGGATTATTTGCCCAAGATTCTGATGGAAGAACAGCTCAAAGTAGGAACAATTTATTATGATAAATCGTGTTTCTGTCGAAAAATGTTAACGCTTATGACGCCATCTTGTTAGACGTAGCTTCGCTTGGCGCAAACTGTATTGAAAAGTAAGGATAATTTAAAAAATGTAAATCAGCGATTGTATTAAGAATTAAATTGTCTATCAATCGCTGTCCACCCTATATTTTTTAGTCACGTTTATGAGTATTTATGTATACGACTAGATCACTGTCTAATATGGCGCACGACATTGTCTGACCAGCTGGGCAACTTTTGTCATTGTCTAACCATGATTTTGGTGGCTAAATATGCACATTTTCGAACAAACTGTATATGTATGTTGTAATGTGATGTTACAGGAGTGTCATCTGAAGAATTCTGAGAAGGTTAGTGAAAAAATTAATATATTTTGGCGATGTTTACGTTATCGCTCTCTTTGGCTAGAATCAATGCTCTGGTAACGTTTGCATATGTGGTATGCTAATATAACGATTTATTGTGTTTTCGCTGTAAGACACTTAGAAAATCTGAAATATTGTCTGTATTCACAGGATCTGTGTCTTTCGATTAGTGTATGCTGTGTATTTTTACGAAATGTTTGATGATTAGTAATTAGGTAAACACGTTGCTCTATGTATTTATTCTAGTCCATTTGTGACGGTGGGTGCAATTGTAAACTATGATATCTACCTGAAATATGCACATTTTTCTAACAAAACCTATCCTATACCATAAATATGTTATCAGACTGTCATCTGATGAGGTATTTTCTTGGTTAGTGGCTATCAATATCTTAGTTTAGCCGAATTGGTGATAGCACCTGATGGAGTAAGAAACTGATGGAGTTAGAAAAGTGGTGTCTTTTGCTAACGTGGTTAGCTAATAGATTTACATATTTTGTCTTCCCTGTAAAACATTTTAAAAATCTGAAATGGTGGCTTTATTCACAAGATCTGTATCTTTCATTAGGTGTCTTGGACTTGTGATTTAATGATATTTAGATGCTACTATTTAATTGTGACGCTATGCTAGGCTATGCTACTCAGTGTGGGGGGGTGGGGGGTGCTCCCGGACCCGGGGTAGATACTCGTGAAAGGTTAAGCTAATGATCATCAGTGGCCGAATCACGCTTTCTGGTTTAGTAGCCTATTTTGAAGGATTTATTTCTGTATAGACCGGAGTAAACTAATTAGGCTATATCATTTTGGCAACTTAATTCAATTTACTTTAGGGAAAGCTTCCCCTAGCCTTATGGACATTTTCAAATTGCTCATCGGAATTCGGTAAGAATGACGCACGCCACTGCGTTCAGAACTGCATGTTCTGTTAAGACGAATTACCATAAACTAAATGTGATTTCTGTCATTCCTGTCCTTCTGAGAACCGTGGGGGGAACCGTTGTGTAACCCTAATCAGGTTACACAACCACTGCATAAATTAAAATGCTGCCGGTCAAGTGACAGGCGCCACATTAACGGAAACCCTGCCCCATAGACACAGACGTTCTGTTCTTCATAGTTAGGGTGAGGGCCTGTCGCTGCTGCTGAGATATATTCTCTGTATTCGTTATATTAAGGCCGCATGGCAAAATGAGCTGACATGCTTGATGATTAATGCTCCCATTATGATGACATGTAATAGTAGTAATACTTTCCTTCCAGAACCACGGGAGTAAAGACATGGACCCACCCTTATTTGTCTTAGCTCAGCTCCAATCCCGCTGCTAGCCACCCTCTGTGTGTGTGTGTGTGTGTGTGTGTGTGTGTGTGTGTGTGTGTGTGTGTGTGTGTGTGTGTGTGTGTGTGTGTGTGTGTGTGTGTGTGTGTGTGTGTGTGTGTGTGTGTGTGTGTGTGCGTGTGTGTGCGTGCGCGCGCTGTGTAAGAGCATCTGTGAGCGCGTGTGTACGTTTTTCTGCTAACCTGAGCGGACGCGTGTATGTGTGAGTGTTTGTGTGTAATGTACACGATTTACTTACCATGACATGGTACTGCAGTACATTGCCAGGCCCTGGGGTAATGCGTCTCTCTTTGGCAGGCCTGTCTGCCTGCCAGGCGGTTTTGTTTCTCTGGCCCAGACCCAGGCCACTAGAAGGGGAGAACGGCCGCTGCCTATGTGCTCTCATGTTTAAACGCATTGTCCTTGTGGAGAGGCGACACCAATGGATCTCTACCATGAACAGAGGGGGCTTTATCGGTTAAAGTCACAAGCCTGCCTTTGTCTTTCAGCTCGTTGGTGGGGTTATGGCCTCCTTTAGCCTTTAGCATGTGTGATCGGGAGAAGGAGTTGAGGGAGTAGGGGGCGTTGAAAGAGAGCCAACATTCGGAGCGTTGGTAGCAGGCAGGGCCATGAGGGGCCACTGAAACATTGTCTGTTTACAGACCCCCCCAGAGCCAATAACATCTCCTCGTGTATGAGGAGTTCAAGGCTAATCCAGCTTGAGGGCTAAAAACATACTAGGTTAATGACCGCTCTCGACAAGTAGGGTACATCATAAAGAAAAGTTGAGGTGGCTAAAGGGTCACTGGTGATCCCTAAAAGGTAAAGGTCATCTAGGTATTCCTAGAAGCCACAAAACTGCTCGCTTCAATTACAATAAATCTTTGCTAAGATGGCTAAAGCTACAGTACAGAGCTAGGCCTAGCATAGTTTAACCTAGCCTAGCCCCCTGTCTTTCTCCATGTTTTAATAAATATTTAGCCGGAAGGCTCGGCTGAAGGGAGTCAGACCTATAAAAACAAGAGTATACAGGCTTTACACTGCCTTCACAAGACCTGATTACTTATACCTTTCTGCTCACCAGGCAGCAGCTAATAAATGATAGCGGGATAGAGCTAGAGTACAGTGCAATACTGCACATGGCCTGTCCTCACGTTAACCTGCCACTGAGCAGCCATTGGTTCTAAAAATAGGCTGTACTGCCCGCAGTGACTGACTGGGAAGGCAATGCTGTTCCAAACGTGTAAAAGCCCGGTATTAAAACTATAGCACGGTGAGAGCTGGAGCCTAATCATCTAAGAGAGATGTTAATAAATGAATGGGGTTTTGACTGAGTCAGGTGTTTTTTGGGGAATTGGTAAATATATACTAACTGCCTTCTTGGCAATGGCCAGGTGTGCGTTGTTAAAAGATAGGTTTCACTACCAACGCACTTCAAATGAGCCGTCTTTGTCTAATGCAAGCAGAACAGAAAGAAAACATTTACTAGAGATAACAATTATGTAGACATGCAGGTACACTAGCATGGATATTGATTGAGATAGATATTCAACTGGAGAAGCAGCGGCTGAGTGAATCATTTCTACACTATCTGTACTGGTCAGTCCTGGCGAAGGCACGGTAGCCAGAATTCCCCAGCTGATCTCGCCTAAGTTCCTCATTAAGTCAAGCTCATTTCTCTTCCCTCCCTTCCTCTTTCCCTCCACACCGGATAACCACAACCACAATCAAGTCGTGCTGGCAGGGGAACAAGCACGCGGATGACGGCACAGCGTTCACATTGGCAGTCTCCCCAAACCATGGTTCCCTTAGTAACTGTCTCAAAACAAGGCATGGAGTGGGTAAGGGGAGGGAGGTGGGAGTGGGGGTGGGGGTGGCAGGGAGCGAGTCCCTCACAGCGTTATATAGCTGTGCTGTGTGCGGTAATGGATCCTGTGACAGGTTCTGTTAAACTCCAGCCGCTGGCAGCCCGCCAATGTAGCCGATCGTACAGACCAAACACGCCCAAGGAGGGAGCCACTCCGCACAGGCAGAGTGTCTCTTTACAGTCACCTCCATGCGAACGCAGAGCCGCAAGAGCCAAGATGGTGCCTGACACTCAGGCCTGCAGCCATAGACTGTACATTATTGATGGTGAAGCACATGAGCTACAGTGTAGCAGGATATCAGGTGTCTCCAACAACAGAACAATCTGTGAGTCGGGTATTTAGGAGGCACTCCTTGGGGAGTAATTGTATGCCGCCTTTTGTGCCACTTTGAATCGGAGAGGTGGCAGGTATACGAGAGCGGCGATGAAATCAGTGATAAAGTGGCTACACTTTCCGTGACCTCTCGGTGATGCCTTCTCGATGATGCCTGCTTTGTCCCGGTGTAACGCATGGCCTGACGAGTCGTGTCAAGTTATAGCCTAACAAGAATGGCCTACTGTGAAAACGAAACAGTGATAAGCTCAGGCCAACCTGACATGAGACACTAGCAGTTTAAAAACAGGCCCAGTTAATTGGGCCGGAAGACATTTCATCATCATCCATTTGTCAACAGACGCGGTAACGTGTGATGAGATATGAGTTGCTTTTAGCTTACACGACAAGACTTTATGACCCAGAGCATTAGGTAGAGATGGCAAGATGGACATCCCGAAGACATATGTTCTCCCAAAAAGCAGGTCCAAAAGGACACACAATAAATAGTAGCTGTGAGACATAGAAAGACCCACGCGGTATGACCGTCTGATGCAATACCATCCAAGGCAGTGTAATATAATGATATCATTTACATTCCGATGCCAGGTCCTCTTTTGACCTCACCCTTTCCCGGTCCTCCCACTCACAAGGCAGGCAATGCACTTGACCTCATCTTTACTAGATGGTGTTCGCCAACTAATCTCAGCGCAAACCGCCCCTCCAGGTCCCTGATCACTGCTTTGTTTCATTTTCTCTCTCCCACTCCTCCAACCCTACCCATTCAGCCTCTACCCAGATGGTTAGGCGCCGTAGCAGTCTTCGCTCTCTCTCGCCCACTCCTCCATCTTCTTCTGTCCTATCATCTCTCCCTTCTGGAAAATCATTCTACCAAGCTGTCTCCTTTTTTTTTTGCCTCTTCGACCCTACTCTCCACACTTTCTGCATACTATGACTCTCGTTGTCCCCTTTTCTTCCGGATCACTCGGCCCTTCCCCCCTGCTCAGTGACTGAGTGACTCACTGAGAGCTCCCTGAACGGGGGGGCTGTGGGCAGCTGAGCAAAAATGGAAGAACACTAAACATCCGGACCTATCATCAAATCAATGAAATTAAATGTATTTATATAGCCCTTCTTACATCAGCTGATATCTCAAAGTGCTGTACAGAAACTCAGCTTAAAACCCCAAACAGCAAGCAATGCAGGTGTAGAAGCACGGTGGCTAGGAAAAATTCCCTAGAAAGGCCAAAACCTAGGAAGAAACCTAGAGAGGAACCAGGCTATGAGGGATGGCCAGTCCTCTTGTCACGATCGTGTGGAGGATTGACGGACCAAAACGCAGCATTAGGAAAATAAGCCATCTTCCTTTTTATTGTGAAGAAGGAGAACCGAAAACAAAACACTCTTACAAAACTAACAAAACAAACAAACGACGTGAAGCTATGAACGTAGTGCACATACAGGCTACAAACGTATAACATAGACAATTACCCACATCAAACGAAAGCCTATGGTTACCTTAAATATGGCTCCCAATCAGAGACAACAGAAATCAGCTGTCTCTAATTGGGAACCCATTCAGGCAACCATAGACTCTCCTAGACAACTACACCAACATAGACACAGCTAGACACATACACTCAACCCAAACCCATACACTACACCCAATACCCCCTTTACCATATAACCACCCAAAACCGATAAAACCCAAACACTACACCCAATACCCCCTTTACCATATAACCACCCAAAACCGATAAAACCCAAACATTCCCCATGTCACACCCTGACCTAACTAAAATAATAAAGAAAACAAAGAATACTAAGGCCAGGGCGTGACATAACCCCCCCCCCTTAAGGTGCGAACTCCGGGCGCACCAGCACACAGTCTAGGGGAGGGTCTGGGTGGGCTTCCTTCCACGGTGGCGGCTCCGGCACTGGTCATGGTCCCCACCCCACCACAGTCACTAACCGCCTCCTTAGCTTCCTCCAAATGACCCCCCTTCACATTAACCCCACTGAATTAAGGGGCAATTCCGGACTAAGGGGCAGCTCCGGACTCAGGGGCAGCTCCGGACTAAGGGGCAGTACCAGGGTAAGGGGCAGTACCAGGGTAAGGGGCAGTACCAGGGTAAGGGGCAGCACCAGGATAAGGGAGAGCACCAGGATAAGGGGCAGCACCAGGATAAGGGGCAGCTCCGGACTGAGGAACGGCAGCTCCGGACTGAGGGACTGCAGCTCCGGACTGAGGGACGGCAGCTCCGGACTGAGGGACGGCAGCTCCGGACTGAGGGACGGCCCATGGCTGGCTGACGGATCTGGCTGCTCATGGCTGGCTGACGGATCTGGCTGCTCATGGCTGGCTGACGGATCTGGCTGCTCATGGCTGGCTCACGGATCTGGCTGCTCATGGCTGGCTGACGGATCTGGCTGCTCATGGCTGGCTGACGGATCTGGCTGCTCATGGCTGGCTGACGGATCTGGCTGCTCATGGCTGGCTGACGGATCTGGCTGCTCATGGCTGGCTGACGGATCTGGCTGCTCATGGCTGGCTGACGGATCTGACTGCACATGGTTTGCTGGCGGATCTGGCTGCACATGGCTGGCTGGCAGATCTGGCAGATCCTGTCTGGTTGGCGGCTCTGGCAGATCCTGTCTGGTTGGCGGCTCTGGCAGATCCTGTCTGGTTGGCGGCTCTGGCAGATCCTGTCTGACGAATGGCTCTAGCGGCTCCTGACTGATGAACGGCTCTGACGGCTCGGGACAGACGGGCGGCTCTAATGGCTCGGGGCAGACGGATGGCTCAGATGGCGCTGGGTAGACGGATGGCTCAGATGGCGCTGGGTAGACGGATGGCTCAGATGGCGCTGGGTAGACGGATGGCTCAGATGGCGCTGGGTAGACGGATGGCTCAGATGGCGCTTGGCAGATGGGCAGTTCAGGCATCGCTGTGCAGACGGCAGACTCTTGCCGGCTGAGGCGCACTGTAGGCCTGGTGCGTGGTGCCGGAACTGGTGGTACCGGGCTGGGGACACGCATGTCAGGGCTAGTGCGGGGAGAAGGAACAGGGCATACTGGACCCTGGGAGCGCACATTAGGCCTAGTGCGTGGTGCCGGAACTGGTGGTACCGGACTGGGGACACGCATCTCAGGGCTAGTGCGGGGAGCAGCAACAGGACGCACAGGACTCTGGGGACACACAGGAGGCTTGGTGCGTGGTTTATGCACTGGTGGTAAAGGGCTGGAGACACGCACCATAGGGCTAGTGCGTGGAGGAGGCACTGGTGGTACTGGGTAGGGGCGGGGAGGTGGCGCCGGAAATACCGGACCGTGCATGCGTACTGGCTCCCTTGAGCGCTGAGCCTGCCCAACCTTACCTGGTTGTATGCTCCCCGTCGCCTGACCAGTGCGGGGAGGTGGAATAACCCGCACCGGGCTATGTAGGCGAACCGGGGACACCATGCGTAAGGCTGGTGCCATGTACGCCGGCCCGAAGAGACGCACTGGTGACCAGATGCGTTGGGCCGGCTTCATGACATACACAATGCTCAATCTAGCCCGGCCGATACGTGGAGCTGGAATGTACCAAACCGGGCTATGCACGCGTACAGGAGACACCGTGCGCTCTACTGCGTAACACGGTGTCTGCCCGTACTCTCGTTCTCCACGGTAAGTACAGGGAGTAGGCGCAGGTTTCCTACCTGACTTCGCCACACTCCCTTTAAGGCCCCCCCCCAAGAAATTTTTGGGTTGTACTCACGGGCTTCCAGCCTTGTTTCCGTGCTGCCTCCTCATATCGCCTCCTCTCGGCTTTAGCTGCCTCCAGCTCTTCACGAAGAAGGCGATATTCTCCCGGTTGTGCCCAAGGCCCCTTACCATCCAGTATCTCCTCCCATGTCCAAGAATCCTGTGTAGGTGGGTCCTGTTGCCGCTTTACATGCCGCTTGGTCCTGTATTGGTGGGTAATTCTGTCACGATCGTGTGGAGGATTGACGGACCAAAGCGCAGCATTAGGAAAATAAGCCATCTTCCTTTTTATTATGAAGAAGGAGAACCGAAAACAAAACACTATTACAAAACTAACAAAACAAACAAACGACCGTGAAGCTATGAACGTAGTGCACATACAGGCTACAAACGTATAACATAGACAATTACCCACATCAAACGAAAGCCTATGGTTACCTTAAATATGGCTCCCAATCAGAGACAACAGAAATCAGCTGTCTCTAATTGGGAACCCATTCAGGCAACCATAGACTCTCCTAGACAACTACACCAACATAGACACAGCTAGACACATACACTCAACTCAAACCCATACACTACACCCAACACCCCCTTTACCATATAACCACCCAAAACCGATAAAACCCAAACATTCCCCATGTCACACCCTGACCTAACTAAAATAATAAAGAAAACAAAGAATACTAAGGCCAGGGCGTGACACCTCTTCTGGCTGTGCCGGGTGGAGATTATAACAGAACATGGCCAAGATGTTCAAATGTTCATAAATGACCAGCAGGGTCAAATAATAACAATCACCTTTCAATCCCTCCTCTTTACCTTTCTATTCCTCTGTATCTGCTGCTAAAGCCACTTTCTATCACTCTAAATTGAACGTTTCTGCCTCTAACCCTAGAAAACTCTTTGCCACTGTCACGTTGTATATTGATAGGAGGCAGGAGCAGGAATACGAAAATCACCCCCCCCCCCCCCCTAACCAAAATAGAGAACGTCATGAAAATGACAGGGACAAAGCTCAAAACAAACACGTGTATATATATATATATATATATATATATATATATATATATATATATATATATATATATATATATATATATATATATATAAAGAGACATATATATATAAAAACAGAAAGGGATGTAACCCAGAAAGAAGAGCGAGGTGTAAACCTTTAATAAATACACGGGACGAGACAATACAGGGGACGAAACCCGTAATAACAAATGCACACTAACACGGTGTGTAAACCGTAATACAATGTACAGTAAACGTAGCGCGAAAGCCAATACAACAGAGCACAGGTACTCACAAGACCAACGGACATGGAACAATAATCGATAAGGACAATGGGGAACAGAGGGCACAATCATACACATACTAATCAGGTGGAATGGGAACCAGGTGTGCGTAATGAGACGAGACAGTCCGGGGTTGGTGGTGATGATCCAGTTCAGTGACGCCTAGAAGGCCGGTGAGGTAGACCTCCGGAGATAGTGAACGGAATGAGCAACAGTACCGTGGGGATCCGTGACAGCCACCTTCTCCTCCCTCTTTAATCCTTAATTTCCTTTCTCTCCCTCCTCCCTCTCTGCTGACGACTTTGTCAACCACTTTGAAAATAAGGGTCGACAGCCGCTCCTCGTTCCCTCAGCCTATTGAGTCCACTGGTCCCGCTCACACAGAACTACCCTACGCCTTGACCTCTTTCTCCCCTCTCCCTCCAGAAGAAATCCTGTGACTAGTGGTGTCTGGCCACCCAACAACCTGCCCCCTCTACCCCATCCCTCCTCCCTTCTCCAGGAAATCTCTGGAGACCTTCTCTCATTCCTCACTTCCCTCATCAACTCATCCCTGATCACTGGCTGCGTCCCCTCTGACTTCAAAACAGCCAGAGTTGCTCCCCTCCTCAAGGAACCAACACTCGACCCCTCTGACGTCCAAAACTACAGACCGGTATCGCTTCTTTTTTTCCTTTTTTTTTTTTAAACACTTGAGCATGTTGTCTCTGACCAACTCTCTCATTATCTCTCTCAGAATGATCTTCTTGACCCAAACCAGATGGGTCACTTAACCGAGACCACTCTCCTCTGTGTCTCGGAGGCTCTGTGCTCTGGCAAAGCTGACTCTCTCCTCTGTTCTCCTCCTCCTAGATCTATCCGCTGCCTTTGACACCGTGAATCATCAGATCCTCCTCTCCACCCTCTTAGGGCTGGGCGTCTCAGGCTCTGCACACTCTTGGATTGCATCCTACCTGGCAGACTGCTCCTTCCAGATGGCGTGGAGAGGATCTGTGTCTGCACTAGATGCCGTCACTACTGGTGTCTCCCAGGGCTCGGTCCTAGGCCCTCTCCTCTTCTCTCTATACGCCAAGTCACTCGGCTCTATCATATCCTCAAATGTTCTCTCCTATCATTGCTATGCAGATGACACTCAACTACTTTTCTCCATCCCGCCTTCTGACACCCAGGGGTTGAAACGCATCATTGAGTAACCTGGCAGATATCTCAGCTTGGATGTCAGCACACTCCACAACACACTCCACTGGCTTCCAGTCGAAGCTCGCATCTACTACAAGACTATAGTACAGTCGTGGCCAAAAGTTTTGAGAATGACACAAATATACATTTTCACAAAGTCTGCTACCTCAGTATGTATGATGGCAATTAGCGTATACTCCAGAATGTTATGAAGAGTGATCAGATGAATTGCAATTAATTGCAAAGTCCCTATTTGCTATGCAAATGAACTGAATCCCCCCAAAAATCCTTTCCACTGCATTTCAGCCCTGCCACAAAAGGACCAGATGACATCATGTCAGTGATTCTCTCATTAACACAGGTGTGAGTGTTGACGAGGACAAGGATGGAGATCACTCTGTCATGCTGATTGAGTTCGAATAACAGACTGGAAGCTTCAAAATGAGGGTGGTGCTTGGAATCATTGTTCTTCCTCTGTCAACCATGGTTACCTTGCTCAGGAATGGCAGCAGGCAGGTGTGAGTGCATCTGCACGCACAGTGAGGCGAAGACTTTTGGAGGATGGCCTGGTGTCAAGAAGGGCAGCAAAGAAGCCACTTCCCTCCAGGAAAAACATCAGGGACAGACTGATATTCTGCAAAGGGTACAGGGATTGGACTGCTGAGGACTGGGGTAAAGTCATTTTCTCTGATGAATCCCCTTTCCAATTGTTTGGGGCATCTGGAAAAAAGCTTGTTCAGAGAAGACAAGGTGAGCGCTACCATCAGTCGTGTCATGCCAACAGTTAAGCATCCTGAGACCATTCATGTGTGGGGTTGCTTCTCAGCCAAGGGAGTGGGCTCACTCACAATTTTGCCTAAGAACACAGCCATGGATAAAGTATGGTACCAACACATCCTACGAGAGCAACTTCTCCCAACCATCCAGGAACAGTTTGGTGACGAACAATGCCTTTTCCGGCGTTGTGGAGCACTTTGCCAGGAGGCAAAAGTGATAACTACGTGACTCGGGGAACAAAACATCGATATTTTGAGTCCATGGCCAGGAAACTCCCCAGACCTTAATCCCATTGAGAACTTGTGGTCAATCCTCAAGAGGCGAGTGGACAAACAAAAACCCACAAATTCTGACAAATTCCAAGCATTGATTATGCAAGAATGGGCTGCCATCAGTCAGGATGTGGCCCAGAAGTTAATTGACAGCATGCCAGGGTGGATTGCAGAGGTCTTGAAAAAGAAGGGTCAACACTGCAAAATATTTACTCTTTGCATCAACTTCATGTAATTGTCAATAAAAGCCTTTGACACTTATGAAATGCTTGTAATTATACTTCAGTATTCCCATAGTAACATCTGACAAAAATATCTAAAGACACTGAGGCAGCAGACTTTGTGAAAATTAATATTTGTGTCATCCTCAAAACTTTTGGCCACGGCTGTACTTGCCTAAGGAGCAGCAAGAGGAACCACCCCTCCCTACATTCAGGTTATGCTCAAACCCTACACCCCAACCCGAGTACTCCGTTCTGCCACCTCTGGTCTCTTGGCCCTTCCACCGCTACAGGAGGGTAGCTCAACACAGTCAAATCTCTTCTCTGTCCTGGCATCCCAATGGTGGAACCAGCTTGCCCCTGACGCGAGGACAGCAGAGTCCCTGCCCATCTTCCAAAAACATCTGAAACCCTACCTCTTCAAAGAGTATCTAAAATAATCCCATAGCAACCCCCCTCCCCTGCACCCCCTCCTCACTACTAACACTCACACTTTACATGTTGCCTCCTCTGCTTCCTGAAGTCAGCAATCAGCTCCTTTGTTTTGCTGACGTTCTGACACCTCTGGAGGGCACCTGTGTTAAGAGTCAGTGTGGAGGAGGGGTTGTTGACAATCCCTCCCAGCCTGTGGTCTGCCTGTCAGAAAGTCCAGGATCAAGTGGCAGAGGGTAGTGTCCAGAACTAGGGCTCTGACCTTGATGATGAGCTTGGAGGGTACTATAGTGTTGAATGCTGAACTGTAGTCAATGAACAACACTTACATACACTCTTAGGAGAAAGGATTCCAAAAGGGTTCTTCAGCTGTCCCCATAAGAGAACCATTTTTGTTTCTAGGCACAACTCTTTTTGGTTCCAGGCATAACCATTTTGGGCTCCGCGTAGGACCCTCTGTGGAAAGGGTTTTACCTGGAACCCAAAAGGGTTCAGAATCCAGTCCTAATCCAGTCCTACCTCCCTACCTACCTACGGGTTATGGAAAATGTACTCTTTTAGTATTTCTCCAGTAGGTTTCCTCAAGGAGACCCCCCCCACCCCCCGTCCCCCTTCTATGTCAAAGGTAATAAAACAAAAACTGTAGTAAATACTACAATACACTACAGTCTGCAAAAACACTACAGTAATGACTACTCTTTTTCTTTTACTACAGTATTTATACTACAGTAAACTGTAAAAACGAATTCAAAAGAACAAATTAGTGGTAGCAGACACTTAGAAAGAGAAACAGAAAGAGAGGTAGATAGAGTGAGAGAGAGGGGAAAGGGTCGGATGGAAGGGTCATGCGGAGGTAGAGGATAAATATAGAAGCAGACAGGCCATGGGGAAGAGGAGGAGTGTGATTCTCTGTTCAACAAAAGCATTGCTCCACAGACAACGTCTGTAAAACACATTTTTCCATTCTGATTTGTCTTTTTTTCTCCCTCTCATCTCCAGTGCAAGAGAGAGCAGGAAGCAGAGACAAGACCAGAGGCAAGGCAGCTAGAGAGGGGAGTGGAACAGAGAGGGGTACTGTACTACAGGAAGCCTCCACACAAACAGATGCGCACACACCAACAATCCCCAGCCCACCCCATGAATGTCAACCCTTCCGCAGAAAAGATACACACACACACACACACACACACACACACACACACACACACACACACACACACACAGGACACCGGACACGGGTGAGCTCACCAGTGCACCAATAGAAAGAATAGTAGAGGATGACTCATAGGGAGGTGGGGGTTAGAGGAGTGGCCACTTGGATATCGATGGAGGGTAAGAAAGACAGCCTTCGCTGCTGCCATCATGCTCCTGAAGTTGGTAATAACTTGGATTGCCAAGTGATCCTACCACTTCTACTGATCTATGTGCCAGTTATGATTTTCATATGCACATTTTTATTGAACAGTTTCATTTCGTTTCTAATTAAGTCTTCGTATCTCAAAATCAATGGCGTGGTTAATCAAAATTCTAAATGATGAATGATACAAAATCTAAAAGTAAAAAATCTAAAAGTAATCTATCTAAAATCTAAAATATTGCCTTTGCCAATATGTAAAATTAGCCTACATCAAGCCAACAAATAAAAACAGACACAGCTGTAGGCTATTTTGCACAAGGGATAAGAAGTAAACAGGTAGGCCTATTTTATGACATTTCTACCGGATCAGAGCATGACATTTTTTCCCCCTTTTCATGCTGACTGATAAGCGAAAGGGAGAAAGCTGGAAAGTTTTTACCATCTAGGAATTATTGTCATTCTCAATGGGTGTAAAAAACAGACTTTGTTTACTTGCTGTTTGAGGCAAAGAAAAAAAAATGACTTTGAGAAGCTCCACAGTGATTTTGACTTCGGACAATCAGAAATAGTATCAGATCCCCAGAGGGGCAGAGTTATAGGCAGGCCTACATTTGTGCGCAGGCCAGGTAGACTAATCCTATTTCTATATGCGTAATCAGGTGTGTGTCCTTGAGATTTACAGGAGCGCTCCAAACATAACACAATTAATAAAAAATAAAATAAAAATGACTTGGAAATGGAATGAAATAAACCCAAACTTTTTTCTCACAAGTGTAGCTTAGTTTGTGCGCTCTGCAAACAACGTGTTCACTCCTACAATGACAACTGTAAGACTGGAATAATAATACATTGAATGCATTAACAGACATGACCATAACCAAACAAATATTGTAGATTAGTACTGATGGTAATTAACGGTAAATGTGATAGTGGTGTGCCCCCCTGCAGCCTCCGCAATGGATTAGTCCACTCAGACAGGCGTGAATCAGACAGGTGTCTTCGTGTGCCCTATTTTCTTTGTAGACATATTATTTGACACTGCTCGACAAAATAAAATCTTGGTCGACCGACAGCCTATCGACCAAACAATCAACCAGTTGACTAAACGGGGTCAGCCCTAGCGCACACAGACAGACAGAGACAGACAGACAGAGACAGAGACAGAGACAGACAGACACAGACACAGAGACAGACAGACACAAAAGCACTCAAAATGCATGCAAACCTCCTCATTGGGACCTCTAGTATATATAACCACTGTGTAAACAGATAATAATTCATCAATTAGCGCTTTATTAATTGACATGTAAAGTATAACGACAGCTGATGTTAAGGGATAAGCAAGGTCTGCTGGTCCTTCCCTCTTAAAAGTGACAAGTGCCACTCAGCAAGGTCTCTTTAATTCAAAAGAACAAATTAGTGGTAGCAGACACAGAGAGAGAAACAGAGAGAGAGAGAGAGCGATAGAGAGAGGGGAGAGAGAGATATAGAGAGAGGGGGGAGAGAGAGAGATATAGAGAGAGGGGGAGAGAGAGAAAGAGAGAGAGAGCGAGGAAATCAGACGGAAGGGTCATGTGGAGGTAGAGGATAAAAATAGAAGCAGACAGGCCAGGGGGAAGAGGAGGAGGAGGAGTGTGATCCTCTGTTCAACAAAAGCATTGATCCACAGACAACATCTGTATAACACATTTTTCCACCCTGTCGTTTTTCTTCCTCTCTCTCGTCTCCAGTGGAAGACAGAGCAGGATGCAGGGACAAGATCAGAGGCAGGGCAGTTAGAGAGGGGAGTGGAGAAGAGAGGGTTACTGTACCAGAGGAAGCCTCCAAATCACACACACACGCAGACGCACATACCAACATTCCCCAGCCCACCCCATAAATGTAAACCCTTCCGCAGAGAAGACACACACACAGGACATCGGACACGGGTGAGCTCACCAGTACACCACTAGAAAGAATAGTATAGTATAGGATGACTCATAGGGAGGTGGGGGTGAAGGGAGGGGGACAGATCCAAAGTGGTCACTAGGAAATCGATGGGGGTCCGAAAGACAGAGAGCGATAAACACAGAGTGGGGTCACAGAGAGAGAAAAGCAGTGGGAAGGAGGTCAAAAAAAAGTGTGTCAAAGAAGCTTTGCCAGAAGGTATCTAGATTGACATGCTATGAAGTGGGGAAAGGTTGTGCCGAAGCCTCAGGACAGGTTGTCTTGGTCAGCCCACCCCGGACAGACCGACATCTGAACGTGCACACGCACAGAAACACAAGTATCTGCATACTCATACACACACACTTACACAAACAATCGTTCTCACGAAACACGCACAGAAACACACTCTTCCCCATGCAGGTTGGCATGTGGGGTGACAGCCGCAGAGCAGAGGGGCCCAGGGTGCTCTGCAGGCTCCAGTTGATCTAAGATCACCGAGGGGAACACAGTGAGCAGGACAGCGAACCAAAAAGCTCGAAAATAATGTGGAGTGGAAAGCAGTGGCTTGCATGTATGATATAGTGTGTGTGTGCGCGTGTAAAACAACGACAAGTTCACCGGTCCCCACAAGGAAAAGAGCTATTTTGAGCTTAGGAGATACGTGCTGACCAAACCGGCTCCGCGCCATTGTTTGCGTGTTGATTTTGTCTGTCCACACCAGACGCGTTCATGACACGCAGGTTGAAATAGCAAAATCAACCGTGAACCAACTATATTCATTTGGGGACAGGTCGAAACACACATGAAACATTCATGGACATTTAGCTAGCTTGTCATTGCCAGCTAATCCGTCCTGGGATATAAACATTGGGTTGTTATTTTACCTGAAATGCATATGGTCCTTTTTTTTTTAGCTGGATCTTTGTAGAAGATCGCTCGTGAGCAGTTTGGATGAAATGATTGAATAACGTGTGCGGTGCATTCGGAAAAGTATTCAGACCCCTTGACTTTTTCCTCGTCCCCGGCTGAAACACCGAAGAGAGATGGTGACTCATTCCCCACAGAGATCTGTTGTTATTGGGACTATTTACAATGGTGCTTAGAATGGGGATGTGGTTATTCAGTGTCAACAGTGGTCACATACAGTACTTGGACATCAGTGTCTTTGGCAAGAGCAGGGGGTCTGTCTCAAGGAACATGCTAAGATACAAACTAAAAAGCAAATGTTAGCGTATCAAAAATTAGCCATGCAGGCTGCATCACATCCGGCTGTGATTGGGAGTCCCAAAGGGCGGCGCACAATTGGCGCAGCGTCGTCCGGGTTTGGCCGGGGAAGCCGTCAATGTAAATAAGAATTTGTTCTTAACTGACTTGCCTAGTTAAATAAAAGTCAAATTAAAAATTAAAAATGTATCTACACACAATACCCCATAATGACAAAGTAAAAATAGGTTTTTAGAAATGTTTGAAAATGTATAAAAAATAAAATAAAAAACTGAAATAGTATTCAGACTCTTTACTCAGTACTTTGTTCAATCCCTTTTGGCAGGGATTACAGTCTTGAGTGTTCTTGGATATGACGCTACAAGCTTGGCACATCTGTATTTGGGGAGTTTCTCCCATTCTTCTCTGCAGATCCTCTCAAGGTTGGACGGGGAGCGTCGCTGCACAGCTATTTTCAGGTCTTTCCAGAGAATTTCGTTCGGGTTAAAGTCCGGGCTCTGGCTGGGCCACTCAAGGACATTCGGAGACTTGTCCTGAAGTCACTCCTGCATTGTCTTGGCTATGTGCTTAGGGTCGTTGTTCTGTTGGAAGGTGAACATTCCCCCCAGCCTGAGGTCCTAAGCACTCTGGAGCAGGTTTTTATCAATTGTCTCTGTACTTTGCTCCATCCATCTTTCCCTCAATCCTGACTAGTCTCCCAGTCCCTGCCGCTGAAAAACATACCCACAGCATGATGCTTCCACCACCATGCTTTACCGTAGAGATGGTGCCAGGTTTCCTACAGATGTGACACTTGGCATTCAGGCCAAAGAGTTCAATCTTGGTTTCATCAGACCAGAGAATCTTGTTTCTTATAGTGTGAGTCCTTTAGGTGCCTTTTGGCAAACACCAAGCGGGCTGTCATGTGCCTTTTACTGAGGAGTGGCTTCCGTCTGGTCACTCTACCATAAAGGCCTAATAGGTGGAGTTCTTCAGAGATGGTTGCCCTTCTGGAAGGTCACTCTGAAGCTCTGTCAGAGTGACCATCGTGTTCTTGGTCACCTCCCGGACCAAGGCCCTTCACCCCCGATTGCTCAGTTTAGCTGGGCGGCCAGCTCTAGGAAGAGTCTTGGTGGTTTCAAACATCTTCCATTTAAGAATGATGGAGGCCACTATGTTCTTGGGGACAGCAGATTTCTTTTGGTACCCTTCCCCAGATCTGTGCCTCGACACAATCCTGTCTCGGAGCTCTACAGACAACTCCTTCGACCTCACGGCTTGGTTTTTGCTCTGACATGCACGGTCAACTGTGGGACCTTATATAGACAGGTGGTGCATTTCCAAATCATGACCAATCAATTGAATTTACCACAGGTGGACTCCAATCACGTTGTCGAAAAACATCTCAAGGATGATCAATGGAAATAGGATGCACCTGAGCTCAATTTCGAGTCTCATACCAAAGGATCTGAATACTTATGTAAATAAGGTATTTCAGTTTCATATTTTTAATACGTTTGCAAACATTTCTAAAAACCTGTTTTTGCTTTGTCATTATGGGGTATTGTGTGTAGATGTTAGATTTAGGGTTCCAATTAGGTTTAGGGGGTTGGTTATAGGGAAAATTGGATTTGAAATGGAAATCAATTGGTTGGTCCTCACAAGGATAGTAAAACAAAAGTGTGTGTGTGTGTGTGTGTGTGTGTGTGTGTGTGTGTGTGTGTGTGTGTGTGTGTGTGTGTGTGTGTGTGTGTGTGTGTGTGTGTGTGTGTGTACTTCTGCAAGTCTCTACCCGTATGCATAGTGTATGTCTTTGTATGAGTGTGTTTGAGTGTGTGTGTAATGTCTACCATGGAGAGCACAGTACATGACGTGACTGTTTGTGTGGAGGGGTGGATTGAATGTGGAGTCACGACAGAGTCTGAGAAGGAGAGAATTCCACTCTGGCGCATTGGGAGTACAATACATTGAATAAGCCAAATGGAAAGGCCAACACAATATCTCAAGGCAAAAGAGAGCCAGAGAGAGAGAAGGAGAGGAAAAGAGAAAAAGTGAGCGAGCGAGAGAGCAGGGAAGGAAGGAAAAGTGAGTGAAAGGGAAAGAGAGTGAGTGAGGGGAGAGAGAGAGAGAAAAAAAGAAGAAAGCAAGATCATAAAATGATACTACAGTGCAGTTAAAGGAGGCTGGATGTCAGCCAAGGGTCTGGCCCTTCCCAGCAGCAAACGTGCAGGGGTGGAAAGAGCTACTCAAACTGGACTGGGAAATCAAGGAGTTACGAGGCCCACAGGCCCACTGAAAAGGAAGATGAGAGTCAAAACCGAAGGGTGGATGAGATCAGATGTTCCAGAGTTCTAAATTAAGCAGCAGCAGCTGAAAAGATGAGCTCCTACAAATATTGAAATTTAAATGTTTTTTTAGAGTAAAGTACATCGAAAAAAAATCAAAAGAAAACTGCAAACTGAATAGGAGACCAAACAAGCAGCAAACAAAGAAGAAAGGCTTTTGAAAAAGTAACAATTTTTTTTCATAAAATTATACCGTTTTCTTAGCTAGCTAAGTTGTTTACCTGTTGCTAGGCAGTTGCTAGGGACATTCCTGGAAGAAGCTAGCTAGCTAACAAGGAGTGTCTAGTTGGCAGAAGAGAAGAAGGGACAAAGAAGGGACAAAGTGGGACAAAATAAGGACAGAAGAAAAGGGAAAGGGGGGAAAGGGGACATTAAGGTGAAGCAGTCCTCTAAAGACACAAAAGACAATAATACAAGAAACAACACTTCTATTGCCTCTCCCTCTACGATACGCACTTCCGGGTTGGAGCGAGTAGTTGCATTCCGCTTTGCTCCACAGGTAGTATTACATTTCATTTCATTACAGTACAACAGTTTGATTTGTTTGATCTTAGCTGGCTACATAGCCGTCTTTGTATCCAAGATAATTGTGTAGTCTAGAGTAATTGTCGAGGTTACCTAGCCAGTTAGAGGTTACCTAGCCAGCTACACTTTCAAACAAAGTCAACAACGCAGCCACTGCTAGCTAGCCTATTTCACCAGCCAGCAGTACTATATCATTTTAGTCAATAAGATTTTTTGCAACGTAAGCTTAACTTTCTGAACATTCGAGACGTGTAGTCCACTTGTCATTCCAATCTCCTTTGCATTAGCGTAGCCTCTTCTGTAGCCTGTCAACTATGTGTCTGTCTATCCCTGTTCTCTCCTCTCTGCACAGACCATACAAACGCTTCACACCGCGTGGCCGCTGCTACTCTAACCTGGTGGTCCCAGCGCGCACGACCCACGTGGAGTTCCAGGTCTCAGGCAGCCTCTGGAACTGCCGATCTGCGGCCAACAAGGCAGAGTTCATCTCAGCCTATGCTTCCCTCCAGTCCCTCGACTTCTTGGCACTGACGGAAACATGGATTACCACTGATAACACTGCTACTCCTACTGCTCTCTCCTCGTCTGCCCACGTGTTCTCGCACACCCCGAGAGCTTCTGGTCAGCGGGGTGGTGGCACTGGGATCCTCATCTCTCCCAAGTGGACATTCTCTCTTTCTCCCCTGACCCATCTGTCTATCGCCTCCTTTGAATTCCATGCTGTCACAGTTACCAGCCCTTTCAAGCTTAACATCCTTATCATTTATCGCCCTCCAGGTTCCCTTGGAGAGTTCATCAATGAGCTTGACGCCCTGATAAGTTCCTTTCCTGAGGATGGCTCACCTCTCACAGTTCTGGGTGACTTTAACCTCCCCACGTCTACCTTTGACTCATTCCTCTCTGCCACCTTCTTTCCACTCCTCTCCTCTTTTGACCTCACCCTCTCACCTTCCCCCCCTACTCACAAGGCAGGCAATACGCTTGACCTCATCTTTACTAGATGCTGTTCTTCCACTAATCTCTTTGCAACTCCCCTCCAAGTCTCCGACCACTACCTTGTATCCTTTTCCCTCTCTCTCTCATCCAACACTTCCCACACTGCCCCTACTCGGATGGTATCGCGCCGTCCCAACCTTCGCTCTCTCTCCCCCGCTACTCTCTCCTCTTCCATCCTATCATCTCTTCCCTCTGCTCAAACCTTCTCCAACCTATCTCCTGATTCTGCCTCCTCAACCCTTCTCTCCTCCCTTTCTGCATCCTTTGACTCTCTATGTCCCCTATCCTCCAGGCCGGCTCGGTCCTCCCCTCCTGCTCCGTGGCTCGACGACTCATTGCGAGCTCACAGAACAGGGCTCCGGGCAGCCGAGCGGAAATGGAGGAAAACTCGCCTCCCTGCGGACCTGGCATCCTTTCACTCCCTCCTCTCTACATTCTCCTCTTCTGTCTCTGCTGCTAAAGCCAATTTCTACCACTCTAAATTCCAAGCATCTGCCTCTAACCCTAGGAAGCTCTTTGCCACCTTCTCCTCCCTCCTGAATCCTCCTCCCCCTCCTCCCCCCTCCTCCCTCTCTGCTGATGACTTCGTCAACCATTTTGAAAAAAAGGTCGACGACATCCGATCCTCGTTTGCTAAGTCAAACGACACCGCTGGTTCTGCTCACACTGCCCTACCCTGTGCTTTGACCTCTTTCTCCCCTCTCTCTCCAGATGAAATCTCGCGTCTTGTGACGGCCGGCCGCCCAACAACCTGCCCGCTTGACCCTATCCCCTCCTCTCTTCTCCAGACCATTTCCGGAGACCTTCTCCCTTACCTCATCTCGCTCATCAACTCATCCTTGACCGCTGGCTACGTCCCTTCCGTCTTCAAGAGAGCGAGAGTTGCACCCCTTCTGAAAAAATCTACACTCGATCCCTCCGATGTCAACAACTACAGACCAGTATCCCTTCTTTGTTTTCTCTCCAAAACTCTTGAACGTGCCGTCCTTGGCCAGCTCTCCTGCTATCTCTCTCAGAATGACCTTCTTGATCCAAATCAGTCAGGTTTCAAGACTAGTCATTCAACTGAGACTGCTCTTCTCTGTGTCACGGAGGCGCTCCGCACTGCTAAAGCTAACTCTCTCTCCTCTGCTCTCATCCTTCTAGACCTATCGGCTGCCTTTGATACTGTGAACCATCAGATCCTCCTCTCCACCCTCTCCGAGCTGGGCATCTCCGGCGCGGCCCACGCTTGGATTGCGTCCTACCTGACAGGTCGCTCCTACCAGGTGGTGTGGCGAGAATCTGTCTCCGCACCACGTGCTCTCACCACTGGTGTCCCCCAGGGCTCTGTTCTAGGCCCTCTCCTATTCTCGCTATACACCAAGTCACTTGGCTCTGTCATATCCTCACATGGTCTCTCCTATCATTGCTATGCAGACGACACACAATTAATCTTCTCCTTTCCCCCCTCTGATAACCAGGTGGTGAATCGCATCTCTGCATGTCTGGCAGACATATCAGTGTGGATGACGGATCACCACCTCAAGCTGAACCTCGGCAAGACGGAGCTGCTCTTCCTCCCGGGGAAGGACTGCCCGTTCCATGATCTCGCCATCACGGTTGACAACTCCATTGTGTCCTCCTCCCAGAGTGCTAAGAACCTTGGCGTGATCCTGGACAACACCCTGTCGTTCTCAACTAACATCAAGGCGGTGACCCGTTCCTGTAGGTTCATGCTCTACAACATTCGCAGAGTACGACCCTGCCTCACGCAGGAAGCGGCGCAGGTCCTAATCCAGGCACTTGTCATCTCCCGTCTGGATTACTGCAACTCGCTGTTGGCTGGGCTCCCTGCCTGTGCCATTAAACCCCTACAACTCATCCAGAACGCCGCAGCCCGTCTGGTGTTCAACTTTCCCAAGTTCTCTCACGTTACCCCGCTCCTCCGCTCTCTCCACTGGCTTCCAGTTGAAGCTCGCATCCGCTACAAGACCATGGTGCTTGCCTACGGAGCTGTGAGGGGAACGGCACCTCCGTACCTTCAGGCTCTGATCAGGCCCTACACCCAAACAAGGGCACTGCGTTCATCCACCTCTGGCCTGCTCGCCTCCCTACCTCTGAGGAAGTACAGTTCCCGCTCAGCCCAGTCAAAACTGTTCGCTGCTCTGGCACCCCAATGGTGGAACAAACTCCCTCACAACGCCAGGTCAGCGGAGTCAATCACCACCTTTCGGAGACACCTGAAACCCCACCTCTTTAAGGAATACCTAGGATAGGATAAAGTAATCCTTCTAACCCCCCCCCCCCTTAAAAGAGTTAGATGCACTATTGTAAAGTGGTTGTTCCACTGGATATCATAAGGTGAATGCACCAATTTGTAAGTCGCTCTGGATAAGAGCGTCTGCTAAATGACTTAAATGTAAATGTAATCAGATACAGAGTGATGAGAACCAATTCCACCCAGTTCAAATCAAATTACATTTTATTTGTCACATGCGCTGAATACAACAGGTGTAGACCTTACCGTGAAATGTTTACTTACAAGCCCTTAACCAACAAAGCAGCGCTTTTTTTAAAGTAAGTAAGAAAAATGTGCTAAATAAAAGGAAAAATAGGAACATAATAACGAGGCTATATACAAGGGGTGTGTGTGTGTGTGTGTGTGTGTGTGTGTGTGTGTGTGTGTGTGTGTGTGTGTGTGTGTGTGTGTGTGTGTGTGTGTGTGTGTAAGAGTGTCAGTGAAGAACACTACGGTTCAAAAGTTTGGGGTCACTTAGAAATGTCCTTGATTTTGAAAGAAAAGCACATTTTTTGTCCATTAAAATAACATCAAATTGATCAGAAATACAGTGTAGACATTGTTAATGTTGTAATTAGCCTTTTAAAATGGTAAACTTGGATTAGCTAACATGCCATTGGAACACAGGAGTGATGGTTGTTGATAATGGGCCTCTGTGCGCCTATGTAGATATTCCAATAAAAATCTGCCGTCTCCAGCTACAATAGTCATTTACAACATTAACAATGTCTACACTGTGTATTTCTGATCAATTTGATGTTATTTTAATGGACAATTTTAAACATTTCCTTTCAAAAACAGGGTTAGGGTTAGTGACCCCAAACTTTTGAACGGTAGTGTATGTGTCACGCCCTGGCCTTAGTTATCTTTGTTTTCTTTATTATTTTAGTTAGGTCAGGGTGTGACATGGGGGATTTTGTCTAGTCTAGGGTGTTTGTATTGTATAGGGGGTTTTGTAGAGTTCATGGGGTTGTGTTCAGTGTAGGAGTTCACGTAAGTCTATGGTTGCCTGAGTGGTTCTCAATCAGAGACAGCTGTCTATCGTTGTCTCTGATTGGGAGCCATATTTAAGGCAGCCATAGGCATTAGGCAGGTTGTGGGTAATTGTCTATGTTTAACGTTAGTAGCGTGTGTCTGCACTTTCGTTTGTAGCTTCACGGTTGTTTTGTTAGTTTGTAAAAGTGGTTGTTTCGTCTTTGTTTATTAAAAGAAGATGTATTTATATCACGCTGCGCCTTGGTCCTCTCTTTCACGTAACGACGATCGTGACAGTATGTTTGATGTATTTATGCAAAGCTCATCTCTAAAAGAGACCCTAGTCTCAGAATGACTTCCTTGTCAAAATAAAAAATACTTAATAAAGAAAACACACATCCTCAATCAAGCAGCACGGGACAGCAGCAAGCCCTGCTGGTATGCTCTCTAACAAACACACAAACGACTACACACACACGCGTGCACACAGACATTCAGGGGTGTGGCACCGGCCGTGGCACACTTTGCGCCTGGCTAACCTTAGCAGCCTTGGCAGAGGTTCAACGAGGTACTTTGCCAAAGGGCACGTGGGCCACTTTATTGGACTGCGGGCTTATGTAATGACGATCACTCCAGAGGTGGCAGGCAGAGGCATGCATGGGTAGAAAACGAGGGAAGAAGGGCAAGGGAGAGAGAGGCTTGGCAATCAGCAGGGGGTTCATGATTTAACACCATTATCCATGGTCCTGCTTTATAGTAGGCTCTGGTAGGAAGGTACACTGTACAGTATAAAGGTCCATGGATGAAGGATATTATACCAGTGGGAACTAGGCCCGCAGTGACATTGACCACTTTTATTGAAAAGGTGTAAAACATACAGGCAACTGCCAAAATAAAAGAAATGGCAATATAAAGTGTCTTAATAGGGCTTTGGGGCACCACGAGACAATAGATTTTACAAGTGTCTGGAACTCTACTGGAGGGATGCGACACCATTCTTCCATGAGAAATTCCATAATTTGGTGTTTTGCTGATGGTGGTGGAAAACGCCGTCTCGGGCGACACTCCAGAATCTCCCAGAAGTGTTCAATTGGGCTGAGATCTGGTGACTGAGACGGCCATGGCATATGGTTTACATAGTTTTCATTCTCATCACACCATTCAGTGACCACTCGTGCCCTGTGTATGGGTGCCTTGTCATCCTATGGGGGCATAGCCATGGTATCCAAAAGAATGGCCTGCCCAGCATTTTTATACCTGACCCTAAGCATGATGGGATGTCAATTGCTTAATTAACTCAGAAACCACACCTGTGTGGAAGCACCTGCTTTCAATATACTTTGTATCCCTTTGTTTCCATTATTTTGGCAATTACCTGTAGCTCACTGATCTGTAACTCTTCCAAATACCAAAGTTATGTTATGCATTCCTCTCCCCCTTGTAATTTCCACTTTGAAATGTCATAATTTCCCTCATGAAAACTGTACCAACCCCTACAAAAATGTATATTCATTCTAATCCACATAATAATTCCCATTTCCTGTTGTTGCAGGATTATTTTCCTGCTGTAGCAAACTGCCTCAAATGAAGATCCTACATCTGCATGTGTTGTGCATGTGGCTTAATTAATCCACTGTGCTAAATAACTGGATTCCTTGCTTTTCCCTCCCTTTGATAGGGTGTATAAAGGGACAGAAACTCTATCCCACATGCTCGAAAAAACCTCCAAACAGAAACTTTTAATTGCCTGAGTTGGAGCTCTGTGTGCGTACAATACAGGTTACTGGATATGAGTGACCCTGTGTGTTAGTGACGTCCCTCTCTCGTTCCACCCTCTGTCTGTGAATAAATGTGCTACCCTCTCTTCTCCTTGTGGCGCTTTGACCTAAAGCAAACCCGTTCATTAATCTTCCACAGTGCAGCTCATTTGTGTGGTGAGCATGTAGCAGAGAGGCTAAGTAAAGCAGAATACTTTTGGGTGGCAACAAACAAAGACACGGAATGCTAGCTAACACTGCCCACCGCTACCATCCTGTTGCCACATTCGTCCCCTCTCGTCTCTCTCCTCCCACTCCCTCTTTTTCCCCCTCACCCACTTCTACAGATGTACCCATGAGAGCATTCTGTCGGGCTGCACCACCGCCTGGTACGGCAACTACACCGCCCTCAACCGCATGGCTCTCCAGATGGTGGTGCGGTCAGCCCAAAGTATCACCGGGGACACGCTGCCTGCCCTCCGGGGCATTTACAGCACTCTGTGTCAAAGGAAGGCCAAGAAGATCATCAAGGACCTCAGCCGATCCACGGTCTGTTCACTCTGCTACCATCTAGCAGACAGAGACGGTACAGGTGCATCAGCTAGTTACGGCTGTTCAACAGATGGCCTGGTGATAGAAGCTGTTTCCTCAGTCTCTTCCTCAGTCTCCTCAGTCTCTCAGTCTCAGAGAGTGTGTATGTATACACTGTATTCTTGACATAGCTCACCCTAATATACCTACTACTGGTACATACCATTTTCTTTCCAAATGATATACTGTCTATACACACACACCACGTACTTATATTCTGGATAGACTGTATTCTGTAATCTCACTATAATATATCTACTTTGGATTGTTAATTGGACTTATTCTGTAATTTGTTGATTTCTTGTTTGGATTATTTGTATTGTATTTACGTGACATTATACTGCACTATTGGAGCTAGTATCATAAGCATTTCTCTGCACCTGCGATAACACCTGCAAATCTGTATACGTGACCAATTTACTTTGATTCGATTTTCGTGCTTTGTTCCCGCTTTCTCTCGACTTGGATTACTGGTCTGGTCTTGATTACAATCTGTATCTAAAGCTTTGTGACTCTGTTTATTTCAGTTTGGATGCAATGAACACAGTCATTATGGGCATCCTAGCTGTTCCGAATAGCCCAAAGTGCCCCGGACCACAATGTGTATTTTATTGGTACTTTCAAGCTTTGAAATCAACACCAGCTCTTTGCACCATCACTGCACCTTTCGTTATCGCTCAAGCAAAGAGCAAAGAACAAAGTTTTTCACCAAGCCCTCAACCCCTTACCCACACACACAGCACGCACGCACGCACGCACGCACGCACGCACACACACACACACACACACACACACACAGTACACACACACACAGTACACACACACACAGTACACACATACACAGTACACACATACACAGTACACACATACACAGTGAGCCAGCATGTTCTTACAGGTATTTTCTCAGGGTAAAATGGCCCATTATTTACAGACATAGTGTACAACTTATCTACAGAGAGTGTTACTTATAAAGCTTTGCTGTGAAGCAGCAACAACCCTGTTTTTTGTCCTCAGCTACACACCATAAGTACTTATCCATGCAAATCATATAGGCTATGATATCCTTATCGCTGAGCACACACAAAGTTAAAAGAAAACACACATCACTATAGGGGGTCAGGACACTGAGACGAGAGGGAAATTGAGAGCGAGAAAGAGAATACAGAGAGAGAGAGAGAGAGTAGAGAGAGAGAGAGAGAGAGACAGAGACAGAGAGAGTAAGAGACAAAGAAAGTCAGAGACAGAGAGACAGAGAAAGACAGAGAGAGTAAGAGAAATACATTCACGCAGAGCAGCTTTTTTTGCCGTCAGTTCTTATTGAATCAAAAGGAGAACATTTGGCAGAATGGCTGGAATGTGAAAAATATGACAAATTCAATGTATACAATTATGAAACAAAGACGGATTTATGGTTATCATTAGTAACGAGATCATTCGAATTAGTCCGTTTCCCAAACAAATCCCCGTGCCCTGATCAACAACCACGAGATGAGACCGTGGTCTTGATTAGCATCACAAACCATTCTATAGGTTCCTCCAGCATATCTTTCAGGTACACTACTTCCTTTTGTACAGTGCCAGAAGGCAAATTTCAAGGTTGTGTTTTTTCATATTCTTCTTACTTTGTCTGAACAAGGCACAGACACAGCCAAACTTAAACAGCACCATTGTTCATGTTATATGGCTGGAACTATTCGTCTTTCAAAGAGATATTAATAATGCTCTTTTGGAAATGTTCGAGGAGAATTAGCGATGGGTGATAAACGACCAAACGGCATGGTTTAACGATGTTACAAGCTCTGCCGAAAGAACGTTGTTTGGACAGCTGGCATATTGTTTGAATGTTCACACCCCTCCAAAATAGGTAAGTGGCGAGTGTGTGGAGATTCTCACTGGTTTGGAAAAGATTTACAATAAAAAATAAAACACTAATGCCTAATTTGTCAATTAAAAGGATTATTTGTACATTTTCATAAGCCATTTAATGACACCAGTTACGCAAAAAAACATACAGTACATGCCTGTATGGCTATTTTAAATATATATTTAATGCCAATTATTTGTAGGGCTACAGCCTATCTGAAAGCAGTCAGGATATAACGCAGTTGGAAATTGACAGCAGAAGACTGTCAATGAGTGTAATTAGTACATGAACTTGGCTTGAAGGCTACAGACTCCAAACCCCCCACAGCCTACCCACCATTCACCAGCCTGCGTGAGGGTCAGCAGGGGTCAATCCAACAATGCAAAATGACATGCCCCTGGTGGACAACTCCAACCTGTTTGTGAATTGCACTGACCTGAACCCGTAGTCTGTCACCTGGGTATAGGAGGGCCGCCCACTAGTAGCTGTGCATGGGTAAAATCCCTGGGGAAGCCCTTTTGTTTTTTGATGGGGCAGGACCATTCACAGTTGAGCTCGACGGAGCCCAGACGCTCGCTACCTTCTCTTGCTGTCAATGCTAGCCGCGGCAAACACTGTCATACTTGGTTTGGACCAGACAGCATCAGATAGACGGTCTACAAGTAAGAGAAGCAGAGGGGTGCTGTTTCCCTTGCCAGGTGGCTTTCTCCTGTGAGATACATTCAGGCTCTTACGAATTGAAGGAAAATGATGAAACACAGAGAGAGACAAAATGTTAATTATTATATGTTATTAAATTTGTTCATTGGTCCATTTTTTGGGGGGGAGAAGCCTGGCTTCCCTTGGTATTCATGAATACACGCCGCTGCTTCCCAGTGAAAAAAATGGCGTTCTGATATTTCCCATAGCAGACCCAAGCTCTTATTTTCACTTGGAAGGCTGCTGTCGTTTGTCTTTTTCTGGGCTAGTCTAGTCAAAACAGTAAGTTGTGGCGGTAACGTAGGGTCCGTTTGAGCTCAACAACTGCGCAGTGTCTGAGCAAACTGTTGGTTCACCGAATCAACCAACCCCTGTACGACCCATGTCACATGGCCTACTCTGCAACCACAGGAAGTGGAAACATGTAACCTGGATGTAAGCAGCGAAGATGGCAAGTGTCATCTGTCATTATGTTAAAGCGCTGTAGCCTATGTACCGTGTCAACATGAAATAACAGATTAGGTTCAATTGACATGATACAATACCTCCATTAAGTTTGTAGACTAAACAAAGCAGTTGTTATCCTTCCATCACCCGTCTGTGGCCTAATAGACCCTCCCCCATCCCCAGACGTAACCCAAAACAAAATGATCTTGAACTAACTCTGACCATCCCAGCCGGTCAGCTCAGGTTACAATACAAATAGAGCCATGAAAGTAAAGTTATCATAACCCCATTGTTTATGACTCTAAAATACATTGTAAACAGTCCCTCTACAAACCAACGGTTTACTCTTCGTGCTCTCTGGTTGACCCAAAAACAATAACTGCTCGAACACTTGTGTTGATATAAAGCGGAGGGTCAATAAAATACACCAAATCGTATCACTGAAGAGGAAGCAGTTCGAGGACATTGTGTTCTCTGGACTGCCGACTGTGAGGAGAGGCCGACGAGCCACTTCTCTCCACTCAATGACGGAGCCGTCAAAGAAGCCACAACACAGATCACCAGCACACACTGCTTCGCCTCACTGCATCCTAACATTACAGAAGAGGATGCTGGTGGGAGGAGCCATAGGAGGACAGGCGCTGTTTGACTTCGTTCCATCTATACCATTCCATCTATTACAATGAGCCCGTCCTCCTATTGCTCCTCCAACCAGCCTCCACTGCATTACAGCATGGCACTGTTGACCCTACACTGCAACCTAACATTATAGCATCGCACTGTTGATCCGGCACTGCTATCAGAACCTGCAGCATTGTAACCACTTGCTCTGCCTGCACAGAACCGGTTCCGGGAACAGAACAGAAAACCGCAAAATAATTACATTTTCCAAGGAACAGAAACGAAACCGGGAATGTAAGTGATCCATACTGTTTCGGAACAGAACCGTTATTTTAAAAGCATGGGAACCGGTTAATAAAGTTATTTTGACGGTCCTGGCATTTTTTTCTAGTACCACAACAAAACACCACAAAGGGCCTATGCAAAGTCCTCCCTCTGTCACTCAGAAACATATTACAGTGTCGACCTGCAAGTTGAAAATGTTTGCCTGTGCGTGTGACGTGTTTAGGCTACCTGCCCCTCTACCAGTGCTTAATCTGTAAATCGGGAGGTGTCGGAACCAAAAAGTGAGTACAAGAGGAAGGTGGGGGAGTTCTGAGGTACCGGAACATATGAGACAAAAAAAAATAAACGTTATGAAATAAAGCATTGCATGCATATCATCGCGTTTGCGTAGTGGCACAGAGCAGTAGAGTTGAGGCACATACAGAAGTTGCACACATGGGGGAACATTTTCAGTAGCCTTAGGTTCCGGGAAAAATGTGGCCTTTTATAGTCCCATTTCCTGCAATTTTACGTAATTTTACATGATTGGAGACTTTCGCAGAATCTTTTTTAATACTGCAGAAATGATCGAAATGGCAGGCTACTTAATAAAGAAAACACACTAACAAACGGAGAATCTGAGATCAATAAAAACGACCTTGTCTTGAATCCATCAATAGCCTAGGCCTAGGTGTGTGGAGACATATTGTAGGCTACAATATGAGGAGGAAATTATAGTCCTTCAAATGCTTTCCAGTTTCACTGACTCACCCAATGATGCCCAGCTCACTTGCTGGTGACGGCCGGTGCGCTCGTGCCAAAAGCCTCTCTCTGCCTTGTTTTACCTTGTAAAACAATATTTGGAAGGTGATCCAATATTTTGGTAGCCTACAGCACAGTGTTCTCTTTTCGTCAGGAGCCATTTGCTTTCCAATCGGTGTTTTCCCTCGATTTTATTTGTAGTTTCTTCAGATGCCTTCACGCAGCTATGATTCTAGAACGAAATAAATGATGAATTGCAACGCTGGAGAGATGAGAATTGCAGGCTCATGTCTACCAGAGCAGAGAGGGAGAGAGAGATCATAGAAAGTGAATCTTGTGAGAGATACAGGCACGCTTCACACACAGCCACGGCCACCCGTTGGTCTCACACATACATTGGGTTACAATGGTGCGCAAACCATAAACCGGTGCCGTCCCAACCCCAATCAACTCTTAGAATATCAGGCTCGGGGTGAAAATCTCCTTTCTCACATTACGTTTTTTTTGGGTCGCTTTTAATTCAAATTTGGACATTGAAAAAAGTTCAACATATTTTTCATGCCACGAGAGTTACCTGATCCGTCCAAAACGGAGAGGTGCCGGATCCGGCTCAAATTAAGCTACTGTACTGATGTTACAAGCTTGATTCAGAAGCAAGGCAGAGATGTTTTATTAGTCAGAGAAGAAGGGATTCACTTTTTTTAATGCTAGTTAAGGATACTATAGGCCTAGTTATCACATTTCACTTTGGATTTATTAACTACAAAAAGGTAAGACGTGTTTTTAATTCTGGTGCCGCTCTACACACTCAAGCTTGTTAGCTAGCTAGCTCAAAGGAAATTCAATTTCTACATAGAAGCCACTCCTCCTAGGTATAACTCTGTGCGCCTAATTCAGGTAATGCATGTCATAACAAGATGCCCAGCACTTCAAGCCTCCTCCTCACCCCTCTCTCGCTCTCTTCCCACCGGCAAAATTTCAGTCACATCTTGCGCCATAGGCTACACCTGTCTGTCCTTCACACATGTAAACAACTAGCTTTCCTGCTCTGTCCACACCTCCAGGCTGTCTAATGGTTATTTGACCAAGAAAGAGAGTGATGGAGTGCTGCATCAGATGACCTGGCCTCCACAATCATCTGACCTCAACCCAATTGAGATGGTTTGGGACTTGTTGGACCACAGAATGAAGGAAAAGCAGCAACTAGTCCTGTGGAAACTCCTTCAAGACTGTTGGAAAAACATTCCAGGTGAAGCTGTTGGAGAAAATGCCAAGAGTGTGCAAAGCTGTCATCAAGGCAAAGGGTGGCTACTTTGAATAATCTCAAATAGAAAATATATTTTGATTTGTTTAACACTTTTTTGGTTACTACGTGATTGAATGTGTTATTTCATAGTGTTGATGTCACTATTAATCTACAATGTAAAGCATTGTAAAAAATAAACAAAAACCCTTGAATGAGTAGGTGTGTCCAAAGTTTTGACTGGTACTGTGTGGATATAATGGCTTTCTGTGGATATAATGGCTTTGATTTAAATGTCACAGCCTCTAAGCATTGTAACGCAGCAGGGAACAATGAGCGTGTTTCCAGTGAAGTATAGGCGTAAATGCCGACCTGAACAATTCATTTCTCTCAAATGTAGAATCAAGGTTCAGAACACATCCGGTCCAAACATGTGGACTGGGATTACACTGAGCCAGGTTGTGAATCATACTGTTGGGAGATGCAGGCAATTAAAAGACTCGCCTAAATCCCACACTGTATGCTAAATGCATCCCAACGCAGCTCTACAGAAAAGAGGAAGGACTGCAAACATAGCTTGCTTTCTCCCTTGTCCCTACTGTGGGAATAGGTGCGTGTAAAAAAGAGAATGAGTGATGCTAACCTACCTGCTCCAACAGTGACAGTGCAGAGAAGGGCTCAGTGTGCAGAGAAGGGCGAAACACTCTCACTCTTCCATCACCTGAGAGGCACGAGTGAGGGATCCGTGTCACCACTTTTCCATCCCTCCGTGCCTCTTCTCTCAGATTCTCTGGCAAATCCAGCACTGTCAAACACATTCCCTTTGAACTGCTTCCTAACTCACACTCTTCTACTTCTGAAAACACCACATCAAGCGGTTTCTTACACACTGTAACCGCGAGCTGTTCGCTAACACGTCCCTGCACACACTGCACATACAACACGCTAACTGTTACGTATCGCCCGATGGCTTTCATACTATCGCACTATGTTCAACATGTAAAGAATGCTCTCTTTTCATCAAATGATACGTCACAATTTTGCCCACGGAACTTACTGCACAAACTATTCAACGTGAATGCTGGACGATCCCCAAATTGATGACAGCCTCACGTTGACAGGCTCCTAATTCCTTAAACAGGACAGCAGTGGCTGGACATGAAATATCTGTAGCACGCATAGTGCCCGTGAAAGAAAAATAATTGCTCCATCATCAGCTTATGACTCTGTAAGACTGTTGTTGTGAACCACTAAACTAACTCTGGATTGGGGAAGTCCTGCTGGAGATGGGGGTGGGAGGGGGAGTGTTTGTCTTGTTCGGTCTTGTCACGTGTTTCTTTGTCCATGTGTACCTGTCTTACCAACAACAATGACCTTTTTGATCACAAAAAAATAAAGAGCACGCTTCCTAGTGCAAAGTGGTCCGCTTTTTCGCTAACTAATCACAGTGCACATAAAACGACAGGCTCCCTCACGTGATCCAACAATGCATATCGACAGGAGGCAGTGTTGACCGAGTGGGAAAAAGTGCCAGTTCGGCATTGTGCAAGACATATTCATTCTCCTGAAGTGCTGACTGCACAAAACGTGAGGACAGTGCCATGCAGCTGGACCCATGCCAGTCAGCCAACTGTAAAAAAAAAAAAAAAAAAAAAAAAAAAAAAAGGAGATAGGCCCTTCACCTATTACGGCATCACGCTAATTCCAGTGTGTCCTTTTACTGCCCCACCCGGCCTGTCAGCATGAGTGATCTAATTCAACAGTAACCCGCATGAACAAGGGGTACGTGATTCACGTTGAAGGCTGACTGGACATTAGCTGAAAGTAAAAAGAGGGAGAAGAGGGAGGTGGGGGAGCAAGAGCAGACAAGGTGACCCATGGCCAAAGATAGCTCCTTGTACTGTATGTACATCTGTGTGCGAGGCAGACATGTCACTGAGCTCATACAAGGAGCAAAGCTCCCCATAAACCTACTCCACCCCGCTCCTCCCCATTTCCAACCACCAGAACCTGATATTTGCACTTGTGGTCATAAACAATGCACTAGAACAGGGGGGGAAATAAAATCCTCCCCTCCCTCCTATTCTGCCTTTTATTCTTGGGTACCGTTAAGTGTCTACTGTCCTAACATATCTCAAAGATATTTCAAGTAGTTCTCTTCAGCAAAACTATTAATGACCTCCAGAAACCCATTGAACAACAACTTTCGATGAATCCACACCCTTAAACAACTCAATACGGCTGAGGGACGGTCCGAAAAGTAAAGTGTCCTTATAACACGGTACTTAAGAAAAAGACAAATGTTAACTAAAAAAGGCATGATTTTCAAAACCCCTAATCTTTTGGATTGCTGATCCATGTGTGTTCTGGCTAGCCAGGAACAGGCAACAAGTAGTTAAATGTTCAGGAGGGGTGGGAACCAGAAGGGGCTGCAAAGGGTTTGAAGGGGGGGGGGGGTCTAATGGTCAAGGCAAAACTCTACGGTATATTACATGTGACCAGCTTACCTCTAAAAGGCTTACCATCGTAATCCTCCAGCCAAATGAGGTGTCTTACCTAAGGCTTACGCTTGTCAGGGGAATCAAAGGCAATATACAGTGCATTTGGAAAATATTCAGACCCTTTGACTTTTTCCACATTTTGTTACGTTACAGCCTTATTCTAAAATGGATTCAATTGTTTTATTCCCTTATCAATCTATACACAATACCCCATAATGCTCCTGAGTGGCGCAGCAGTCTATGGCACTGCATCTCAGTGCTAGAGGCGTCACTACAGACCCTGGTTCGATCCTGGGCTGTATCACAACCGGCCATGATTGGGAGTTCCATAGGGCGGCCACAATTGGCCCACCGTCGTCCAGGGTAGGCCGTCATTATGAATAAGAATTTGATCTTAACTGACTTGCCTAGTTAAATAAAAAATAAATACATGGAAAATTACAAAGCAAAAACGGGAATATCACATTTACATGACTATTCAGACTAAGTACTTTGTTGAAGCACCTTTGGCAGCGATTACAGCTTTGAGTCTTCTCGTGTATGACGCTACACGCTTGGCACACTCCGGCATTGTCTTGTCTGTGTGCTTAGGGTTGTTGTCCTGTTGGAAGGTAAACCTTCACCCTATTCTGAGGTCCTGAGCGCTCCGGAGCAGGTTTTCATCAAGGATCTTTCTCTATTCTTCTCCGTTCATCTTTCCATCGATCCTGACTAGTCTACCAGGCCCTGCCGCTGAAAAACATCCCCACAGCATGATGCTGCCACCAACATGCTTCACCACAGGGATGGTGCCTGGTTTCCTCCAGACGTGACGCTTGGCATTCAGGCCAAAGAGTTCCATTTTGGTTTCATCAGACCAGAGGATCTTGTTTCTCATGGTCTGAGGGTGGTCTTTTACTGAGGAGTGGCTTCCATCTGGTCACTCTACCTTAAAGGCCTGATTGGTGGAGTACTTATGGAACGTTCTCCCATCCCCACAGAGGAACTGGAGCTTTGTCAGAGTGACCATCGGGTTCTTGGTCACCTCCTTGACCAAGGCCCTTCTCCCCCGATTGCTCAGTTTAGCCGGGCAGCCAGCTCTAGGAAGAGTCTTGGTGGTTCCAAACTTCTTTTATTTAAGGCCACTGTGTTCTTAGGGACCTTCAAAGCTATAGAAATGTTTTGGTACCCTTCCCCAGATCTGTGCCTCAACACAATTCCTTAGACTTCATGGCTTGGTTTTTGCTCTGATATGCAGTGTCAACTGTGTTACCTTATATAGACAGGTGTTTGCCTTTCCAAATTAGGTACAATCAATTGAACTTACCACAGCTGGACTCCAATCAAGTTGTAGAAACATCTCAAGGATGATCAATGGAAACAGGATGCACCTGAGCTCAATTTTGAGTCTCATAGCAAAGTGTCTGAATACTTACGTAAATAAGGTGTTTCTGTTTTTTATTTTCAATACATTTGCAAAAATGTCTAAAAAACAGATTTTGCTTTGTCATTATGGGGTATTGTGTTGTGTAGTTTGATGAGGGGGAAAAAACGATTGAATCCATTTTAGAATATGGCTGTAATGTAACACAATGTGGAAAAAGGGAAGCTGTCTGAATATTTTCCGAATGCACTGTATGATGTACAGTATACCTTGCCTATAGCTCTTTACATGGGTCGTCTTAGGAACATTTGTTCAGGAATGTGGGCGGCTGGTGCAGTGTTCAAAGGATTTATACAGGAGTTACGTTCTAAATGATATTCTCCAATCGTCTCTCAGTCCACCGCTCACTGCTAATATAACTTTATATCTCCCTGCAGCTACTAGATCATTGAGAGATGCAAACATATACAGTACCAGTCGAAAGTTTGGACACACCTACTCATTCAAGGGTTTTTCTTTATTTTTACTATTTTCTACATTGTATAATAATACATATGGACTCATGTAGTAACAAAAAAAGTGTTAAACAAATCAAAATATATTTTCTATTTGAGATTATTCAAAGTAGCCACCCTTTGCCTTGATGACAGCTTTGCACACTCTTGGCATTCTCTCAACATAATGCAATTTGCTCAGGACAGTAGAGTACAGTATACACACCCTTCAAACAAATGTGTTACCCTTCGTGCAGGCATCTGTCTTCTTAATTTGTCAAAACCCCCTGTGTGTCATTGGCACAGTGTGTACCTTTTGGGTTTGCACATCAGATGCTAAGTCCCATCTTTAAAGACTGCAAAAGCTCTTTAAGCTTTTCATGGATTTTGGACGTGATGACGAGGGACAAAGGGGATTTTAAAAGTGTTTTTGATTTGAAACTTTCAGTAAGTAAGTGTACATTTGGAGGATTTTCAGGGACTCATTTTAAATCCGTAGGGCACATACTTGTAAACTTTTGCTTAGACAATGGTTTAAAAACCATTGGTCTAAAATGGCTAGCTGCTAGCTTTTCTCATAGGGAAACATGGCTAATTAGCCATGATGCTGAGGATGGCCAGCTGAGCAGATAATTATATCCAGGAAAAAGTTCACAAGTATTTCCCCGTAGGGAAATCCCTAAAAAGCACAAACATAATTTCAGCAGCAGCAGCTTGAGATTAAAACAACAACTTAACCACAAACCTCTAACCACAGCTCAGGGTCAGGGGTCAGCAGTAGGTTGTGACAGCACTCCTAATTCCACCAACTGCTATTCCTGCCATCTAGACCCATCGCCGAAATCAAATGTTGTGTTCAGACCCTTTTAAAGGAGTGCGCCGCGGCTATGGCTGTTTGGTGTGGCCTTGAATTTGATTCTTATGCTAATCCCTATGCTAAACCAACGCAGTATGGTGGCATTGCCTCTCAGAGACGGATAAAAATGCACCGGCACAGGCTGTCCAGATAAGAAGGCCAGCTGCGGGCAGGCAGGGTTAAAACCGTCAGCGGCCCGGGCCTCCCGTGTCCTTCATTTTACACAAACAGGAGGACAGCAGGAAGTAGCTAAAAGTTTACGGGCTAATAATGTTCCAACCCCACATTCAGTGGCATCCAGGCCTCTCATCAGCGTGCATAGGGGAGGTCAACTAGCAGCGATATATAAGGCCCCTGGTCGCCTGTCACGCCTTTAGCAAGCCAGCTCTCCCTGGCGCTTCCTGTGGCTCGCCGTGTGCCTGTGTGTACAGTATGTGTGAGTTAGCAGGGCAGTGAAGGTGCAAGACAGCGTGTCTCAGAAGCCAAGACAACATCATTGTATCCCTAATTTGTTTAGGAAAAGAAAAACAGTGAGCAAAGAGCAGTTAGCAGAATTTGGGGGCTTTGTGTGAACCAAGAGGGTTGAGGGACAAAAAGAGAGAGCTGAAGCCTCTATCAGGATATGTTTCTGGCACACGATGGGGGACTGGGAGAGGGAGGACTCAATCTGACCCCTCATCATTAAAATTCCTGCTCCTGTATACTGGTGGGGACTACATAGTTCAGAACATGTGGCCCATGACAGGACAAATGGAGGGAGAGAAATAAGATAAATATACAATGAGTATGCAAAACAAAGCACCTTCAATGACAGACTGATCAGGTGAATCCAGGTAAAAGCTATGATCCCTCATTGATGTCACTTGCTTAATCAGTGTAGATTTTTTATTTATTTAACCTTTATTTAACTAGGCAAGTCAGTTAAGAACAAACTCTTATTTACAATGACGGCCTACCCCAGCCAAACCTGTACGACGCGGGGTCAATTGTGCACCGCCCTATGGGACTCCCAAAATGGGACTCCCACAACGGCCGGTTGTGATACAGCCTGGAATCGAATCAAGGTCTGTTGTGATGCCACTAGCACTGAGATGCAGTGCTTTAGACCACTGCGCCACTCGGGAGCCCCTAGATCAGGGGTGTCAAAGTCAAATGGACGGAGGGCCAAATAAAAAATTTAGCTACAAGCCGAGGGCCGGACTGTTCGAATGTTCATTGAAAATTTTTTAAATGACGCATATAGTCTAGTGAACCTAATTGAACCTACTGAAAACCTAACAAATATATTCCAATATGATCAGATAAATAAAGCAATATTTTCTTATGGCTCTGTCAGTAATCTTTAATTTTCAACAGACACAAAAGACAAATTTCCTTTATATAAAAATCCCCATAACATGAACATTAAATGAAAGAAACCGGTATTCAAGGCACCATCAGTAGCCTATATTTTCTATTTTAGCAAAAGTGGGCTAAATTTACTTCAAAGAAAAAAACAATAATAGCAATTTTCTATCATCCACTCAACTGAAATATTTTTAAAATATAATTGGATTGAAATACAATAAAATAAAGTGCAAAAATCTATTAATCAAAAACAACACTTTGTTTAAGGAGAAGTAACATGCAGTGAAAACAAATATTAAACTTTAACTTTTAAACTTGAACTGAGTAAAAACTCTAAATATGTGATTGCACAGTAATGTTCACTTGTTTGAGGTTGAGGGTGATACTTGGTGGTGTCCCATCTTTTCCACAAGTTCATCAATGTTCGGGGTAAGGCTCTGAGCTGAGGAAATCCTCAGAATTGAGTGGAGGTGTTCAGCAGTAAGTCGACTTCTGTGTGATGTTTTGTTCAGGTTCATCAAAGAAAACAGTTGTTCACACAGGTATGTGCTGCCAAACATAGACAACGTTTGAGCAGCCTGGATGCGCAGCTGGGGCATTGTGTCGGGGAGGAAACGGGCGAACTCCGCAGCACCCACTGCCGCATATTTTGCCCTCAGTGCATCATTGCATTGGAGGTCAATCAACTCCATTTGGAGGTTTGGTGGTGAGCTTTCCACGTCAACAGCAAATGGGTTACCGAGCAGTTCCAACCTGCTTTTTTGTGCTTCAAAGTCAGCAAATCGGCGTCGAAAGTCAGCGGCAAGCATACCTATTTTATCAGCCAACTGTGCGCTCGGGAACGCACTGGTAGAGAGCTTCTCTTTCATGGTCTGGCAGCTGGGAAAGTGGCTCAAATTTTCTTTCCGCATCTGCGTCTCCCACAGAGTCAGTTTGGTTTTAAATGCCTTCACTGTACTGTACATATCAGAGATGACATGATCCCGACCCTGCAGCTGCAAGTTCATTGCATTCAGATGACTCGTAATGTCACACAGAAAAGCCATTTCACACAGAAACATTTCGTCTCGGAGTTGTGTTGTGTCTTTCCCTTTGCTGTCCAAGAACAGACAAATCTCCTCACGAAGCTCGAAACATCTTTGAAGCACCTTTCCCTGGCTTAGCCATCGCACCTCTGTGTGATAAGGCAAATCACCATGCTCCGTTTCTAACTCCGTCAGAAATGCCTTGAACTGGCGGTGATTCAAACCTTTGGCTCTGATAAAGTTAACTGTGCGCGTGATGATGCTCATTACATGCTCCATTTTCAAGGCTTTACCGCACAACGCTTCCTGGTGTATGATACAATGATAAGCTGTCAGCTCACCTGTCGCGTTTTCCTCTTGCATCTTTTCCCGTATCTTCGCCACCAGTCCGCTCCTGTGTCCACACATCGCAGGTGCTCCGTCGGTTGTCAAACCCACGAGTTTTTCCCAAGGCAGCTCCATCTCATTTACACCTCTTGACACCTCTTCATACAAATCATGCCCCGTAGTTGTGCCATGCATAGGACGTAAAGCCAAAAACTCCTCTGTCATGCTTAGGCTGGAGTCCACTCCGCGGATGAAAATTGACAACTGGGCAATGTCAGAAATGTCGGTGCTCTCATCCACAGCCAAGGAATATGCAATGAAATCTTTTCCCTTTTTCACAAGCTGCTCTTTTAGATTGATGGACAACTGGTCTACTCTCTCGGCAATGGTGTTTCTGCTCAGACTCACATTTAAAAAGAGTTGCCTTTTTTCTGGGCAAACTTCGTCACAAACTTTAATCATGCAGTTTTTGATGAAATCCCCCTCCGTAAATGGCCGGGCTGATTTAGCGATCTCTTCTGCCAAAATAAAACTGGCCTTGACAGCAGCCTGGCCTTGTGATTTGGCTTTTTTGAACAGAGCCTGTCGAGATTTGAGGCCTCGTTTTAATTCCTCTGCCTTTTGTAGCCTTTGTTCCATGTCCATATTCTTGTTTTTGTCCGCGTGTTTCGTTTCATAATGTCGTCTCAGATTATACTCTTTCAGTACCGCCACACTTTCTCCACACAGAAGACACACATGTTTTCCAGCTACCTCCGTGAACATATACTCCGACTCCCACCTTGTTTGAAACCCCCGGTTCTGTGTCCACCTTCCGTTTTGCCATTTTTGATGGGTATCTGAAAGTTAATTTTACTGTGATGCTGACGACTGCTGTGCCAATAAATATTGAAATGAAGCAGCCTACTGCTCGGTGCGTCACCGTTGCATTGTGGGAAATGTAGTATTGGTGCGTGTAAAAGATCTGCGGGCTGCCGGCTTGCTGCGGTCTGCGGGCCGGTTCTAATAATAAATCAAGATCATCCCAGGGGCCGTAAAAAACCTTCTCGCGGGCCGGATGTGGCCCGCGGGCCTTGACTCTGACATATGTGCCCTAGATGAAGGGGAGAAGACAGGTTAAAGAAGGATTTTTAAGCCTTGAGACAATTGAGGCATGTGTTGTGGAAATTCTACACTGGGACACCCGAAGTCAATCTTAAATGAATCATCGTTTATTATCAGCGCGCTGGAGCGGTTCCAAACAACTCAATACACCAAGTACACATGTCGATCAGGAGCTCCACCCGGGGCAGTCCCGTTAGTTCTCTTATATACAGACAAGTTATTTTTGCATGATTTAGCTTATTCATCATGCATAATTAGCTCAAACCGGTGCACTTGGCACCTACTACCATACCCTGTTCAAAGGCACTTAAATATTTTGTCTTGCCATTCAGAGAGTGAATGGGCAAGACAAAAAAGTTTTAAGTGCCTTTGAACAGGGTATGGTAGTAGGTGCCCGGCGCACCAGTTTGAGTATGTCAAGAACTGCAACGCTGCTGGGTTTTACATGCTCAACAGTTTCCCATGTGTATCAAAAATAGTCCACCACATCCAATCTACTTGACACAACTGTGGGAAGCATTGGAGTCAACATGGGCCAGCATCCCCGTAGAATGCATTTGACATCTTGTAGAGTCCATGCCCCAATCAATTGAGGCTGTTCAACAAGTTTCTCTGGTCTTATGAAACCAAGATTGAACTCTTTGGCCTGAATGCCAAGCGTCACGTCTGTAGGAAACCTGGCACCATCCCTACGCTGAAGCATGGTGGTGGCAGCATCATGCTGTGGGGATGTTTTTCAGCGGCAGGAACTGGGAGACTAGTCAGGAAGACTAGTCAAGATTGAGGAAAAGATGAACGGGCAAAGTACAGAGAGAACCTTGATGAAAACCTGCTCCAGAGTGCAGGACCTCAGACTGGGGTGAAGGTTCACCTTCCAACAGGACAACGACACTAAGCAAACAGCCAAGACAATGCAGAAGTGGCTTCGGGACAAGTCTCTGAATGTCTTTGAGTGGGGCCAGCCAGAGCCCGGACTTGAACCCGATCGAACATCTCAGGAGAAACCTGAAAAAACTGTGCAGCGACGCTCCCCATCCAACCTGACAGCGCTTGAGAGGATCTGCAGAGAAGAATGGGAGAAACTCCCCAAATACAGGTGTGCCAAGCTTGTAGCCTCATACCCAAGAAGACTCGAAGCTATAATTGTTGCCAAAGGTGCTTCAACAAAGTACTGAGTAAAGAGTCTGAATACTTATGTAAATGTGATATTCAGTTTTGTATTTTTTTTAAAATTTGCTAAACTTAAAAAAAAAACGTATTTGTCTGTCGATTGATGAGGAAAGAAAACAATTTTATAAATTTTAGAGTAAGGCTGTAACGTAACAAAATGTGGAAAAAGTCAAGGGGTCTGAATACTTTCTGAAGGCTCTGTAAATTGCTGGCTTGGAGCATAAAATACTGTATATACCACAGTACACTCTTAGAAAAAAGGTGCTAAGAACCTAAATTGGTTATTCGGCTGTCCCCATAGGGGAACCCTTTGGAACCCTTTTTTCGAAGAGTTGATGCCAGAGCAGTAGGTGTGTACAGGCTATGAATTTGACTTTAAATTGTCTGATCTATTCCATTCGGTTCTAGTCCATTTGTTTTCTAATAATAATACATAAATTATTTGGCACAGAGTACAGAGTACTTGAACTAAAACCAATATCTTTGTGTTTCAAACTAACTTTAATCTAAGAGTGGTCTGTTTGTGTACGTAGCTTATAGAGCGGCATACAGTTTATAGAGCTAAGCTGTAGCAAACACACACACATTAGCCGAGCCAATGTGGGAGATTGATTAGCTGGGCCCCTCCAAAATGGGGCCCATCTTTCGCAGGCAGGCAAAGCCAAATAACTCTCTCCTCTCCCTGCACTCCCCTCTGCACTTCAATGCCCAGAGAGAGGGGGATCACGAGGGAAAGAGAGAGGGGGTTAGAGAGAAATACAAAGAGACAGGGTGATTTAAAAAAAAAAAATATATATATATAGAGAGCAAATGAGAGAAAGAAAGAAAGAAAAGAAAAAAGAGAGAGAAAGACAAAGCCAGCCTGGTAAGATAGCGTTTTGACACCCTTTTCAGAAAAAGGAATGCCTGACCTATTCCTCTGCCTTTTCCCATTCCCTCTCAGTTTTGTTCTACAGAGGAGAGAGTTTCTGGCTGTGATAGGCGGGCATTGAAGATATTGACGAGTAGATCTTGTGATTGCTTTAAATGGTGTAGAACTGGTTTCCCCAAATCATGCACACTCTTGGCATTCTCTCAACATAATGCAATTTACCCAGGACAGTAGAGTACAGTATACACACCCTTTAAACAAATGTGTTACCCTTCGTGCAGGCATCTATCTTCTCCTTAATTTGTCAAAACCCCCTTCGTGTCATTGGCACAGTGTGTACCTTTTGGGTTTGCACATCAGATGCCAAGTCCCATCTTTAGAGACCGCGAAAGCTCTTTAAGCTTTTCGTGGATTTTGGAAGTGATGACGGGGGACAAAAGGGATTTTCATAACTATGTCCCATTTAAGTGTTTTTGATTTGAAACGTTCAGTAAGTCAGTGTACATTTGGAGGATTTTCAGGGCCTCATTTTAAACCCATGGTTTAAAAACCATTGGTCTAAAATGGCTAGCCGCTAGCTTTTCTCATAGGGAAACCTGGCTAATTAGCCACGCTGCTGAGGATGGCCAGCTGAGCAGATAATTGGAGGCGGAGGTAGCAGGTACAGCAGGTACCGGTCCTGCTGCTGGGTTGTTGCCCTCCTACGACCTCCTCCACGTCTCCTGATGTACTGGCCTGTCTCCTGGTAGGGCCTCCATGCTCTGGACACTACGCTGACAGACACAGCAAACCTTTTTGCCACAGTTCGCATTGATGTGCCATCCTGGATGAACTGCACTACCTGAGCCACTTGTGTGGGTTGTAGACTCCGTCTCATGCTACCACTAGAGTGAGAGCACCGCCAGCATTCAAAAGTGACCAAAACATCAGCCAGGAAGCATAGGAACAGAGAAGTGGTCTGTGGTCACCACCTGCAGAATCACTCCTGTTTTGGGGGGTGTCTTGCTAATTGCCTATAATTTCCACCTTTTGTCTATTCCATTTGCACAACAGCATGTGAAATTTATTGTCAATCAGTGTTGCTTCCTAAGTGGACAGTTTGATTTCACAGAAGTGTCAATCAGTGTTGCTTCCTAAGTGGACAGTTTGATTTCACAGAAGTGTGATTGACTTTGAGTTACATTGTGTTGTTTAAGTGTTCCCTTTATTTTTTTGAGCAGTGTATTTTTGCATGATGCATCCTTGACTAGGCTACTGACGTCATACAAAATTCAAAAGGGTTTTCGCATATATGACCAAACTCCACACGGGACGAATTTGGCCTGTGGGTGATTTTATTTGGGACCCAAGTTTTCTGAGCAAAAACAAAACCAAAAATATTTTCTTTGAAATAAAATACTGTAAAACACCAGAAAATCCACTCCAAAGTAATCCCACATGTAATAGAGAGATACTGTATATGTGATCGTATACAAATGTAAGCAAGGCTTGAAATGATTATGTTTCACTCAAATACTATATCTGTTTGTGCTTCTTGCGGTCAGTTTGCAGTCTACAAATAATTTGTAATTATGTTCAGGCCCCGACCATCAGCTCAAGAAAATAATCGTCCCACGGCTGAATCTAGTTGATGATTACTGGTGTATAAGAACCACATAACACATACTTATGTGTTTATTGTGTCCCTTACAGGAAATACAAACAGCTGATGACACAAGTCTGTTGTGATGAAATCTCCAGAATTGCAAATGCCTGAATTGTGTACATGCATGTTTAGGGTTTAACAGCAGGTTCTGGGTTACCAAGATTTACAGACATTTCCAACCCAAACCCACTTCTGTTTCCCAGGATAAATAACTGCGAGAAACTGGTCAATTATAATAAATTATTTCTATGACCACAATGACGTGAAATGGTTAAATTATATGCAACTCCACCACCTTCTCTGCTCTGCTATGTGCATGATCAATCATCAACGCTCAGGGTGGGGACGGACAGTGCATCTCCGTAATAAGCGCAATTCACAATACATGTATCAATGCTGATAGCTTTTTAGGTACATTTCCTGCAGCATAGCCTATGCTACAGGAATATTAGGACTAGTATATCTGAATGTGCGTCTAATTTACACATCTCCATCTGGCTTTCAGGGTTCACCTTCATTTTTTATTGTGACGATTACGATTTCATTTCATTACCTGCAGCTGCTGAGTTTTAAAACAGCCTATTACTCGAACAATGTTGTTTTAAATCAGTGCCCAGGTGAGCACTCTCTCCATCAATTCCGTTCCCACTTGCATCCAAAATAGATCATCCTTTTCAAGATTGATTTATATATAGATGTCCTAACCTACCTCTTTTAGGTAATACATTCAATGCAGTATTAGCCTTGCATTTAGCTCATTAATGATGGGTTAATATACAGTACATAAGCTTCTAACTTATAGCCTCTTGTCTTCACTATGTTCTCTTGTGCAATACCCACCTGCTCTTCGCTGGCCTCTCCTTATCAGCTCTTGTGGAGTCCTGGGAAAAGCTTGACTAGAATAGCTTGTTGGAATTTTTTTGGTGCATTTGTTTTCCTAATAGACTTTTTGAAGTGGCATGCAATCTTTCTCTTGTTTGCTGAATGTTAAATACCGTTACCCAAGAAGAAAAGTTGCTTATTTTCAGGATGTAACGTTTGTAAAATACCAGGAAAATATAAAAACACTAACACGCGTCTGTACATTTTCAAAGCCGGTTCAATAATTAATTATTTCCTTGGAACATTCACACACACACACACACACACACACACACACACACACACACACACACACGCACACACACACACACACACGTCAAGAGCCCATTACTCGCACGGCGCTGGGTCTAATGCTCGCAGACGAGAGTTTAGACGTAGTTGTACAAACACAAATGCATGGCCTCGTGAAAAATGAAGTGAAAGTGCTTTTGTGTATGCTGGATGTATCGTCCGGGGTTCTCGAGTTCAAACATCAAAAGCCTCGTGCTATGTGCGTTTCTTGTGTGCCTGAGTTCAAATCAGTCTACAGGCGCTTAGGGTGATAAGAGCTGTACAGAATAACACTTGCTGTCCGAAAGGTCATGTGTGTGTGAGGATGTAAGAGAGCTGCTTGCAAATGCACTTAGGACTGTGTGTCAAATGATGTGTGCCTGTCTGTGTGCACTGGGTATGCTCTTGTGTATGCATGCAGGTATGTATGTATGCATGCATGCATGCATGCATGCATGCATGCATGCATGCATGCATGCATGCATTTGGGTGTATGTACTCCATCCCAGCCAGTGAGTCTATTGCTCTAAAATTCTGTGTTTTCCCTATATTCGTTAAGCGGCGGCGGACTGCCCCTGCTAAATCGCTGCCGCTGCTTAATCGCCGCTGCCACTCCAATTCAGTGTAAACTTAGTATAACGACACAGGGCGAGACCCAGATGCAGACACAGGAGACAGATGGTTCGAGTCTCTGATATTTATTAAAATGCAAGGGGCAGGCAATAGGTAGGTCGAGGACAGGCAGAAGTTCATTAACCAGGTCAGAGTCCGAAAGGTACAGGGCAGCAGGCAGGCAGGCTCGAGGTCAGGGAAGGAAGAAAAGGTTGGAACCGGGAGGGCTCAAAAACAGAGACTTGGAAAACAGGAGCACAGAAAAACACGCTGATAGGCTTGACGAGACAAGACGAACTGGCAACAGACAAACAAAGAACACAGGCATAAATGCACTGGGGATAATGGGGAAGATGGGCGACACCTGGAGGAGGGTGGAGACAAGCAAAAAGACAGGTGAAACATCAGGGTTGGAGTCAACATGGCAGTCCACGCCCTGACCAACTTAGTTTGTTCTGAGGGGAAGTGGGGGTGTTCCTAATGTTTTGTACACTCAGTGTCTATTTATATTCTAGACTCTGACATTGCTCGTTATGATATTTCTACATTCCTTTATTTTTATGTTGGGGATTTGTGTGTATTGCTTTGTATTGTTAGGTATTACTGCACTGTTGGAGCTAGAAACATCATAAGCCTTTCGCTGCACCTGTGATAACATGTGCAAAATAAGTGTACGCGACCAATCAAATGTTATTTGATTTGATTGGACACCCTACACCGCGCTCCCGCAAGTGACAACTTCTCGAGCGGAAGTTAACACGTTCACCCAGCACACACGAGCTGTCCTGAGCAAAAATAATCTGCAGTCGAACTACTTGCTGAGCTTATTTATTGTAGGGAAAGTTATTTACAAAAGTAAACCTTCAATAGTGAACATACTAGCAATATGCTGGCTACTGTTGAAAGGCTGCACAAAGAAAGCTACAGTACAAAAAGACACATTAGCGTTTGAAAATGTGACTCACATTTTTTAAAATATAATTCTAATAATGATATTTTTAAACAGTCCATTTAGTAAGGCTATAGAGACACATGCCAGCTCTACTGGTAGTACTGCTTCTACCAGCAGCACTATATCTGCACCTGTCGACGACGCAAGCTTACATCTGGCCCTTCTTGGGACACTGTGCTAACAAACCTCCAAACGAGCTTCAATGCCATACTACACTCCTTCTGTTGCCTCCAACTGCTTTTAAACGCTAGTACAACTAAGCGCATGCTCTTCAACCGATCGCTGCCCACACCCGCCCGCCCGACTAGCATTACTACTCTGGACGGTTCTGACTTAAAATATGTGGACAACTATAAATACCTAGGTGTCTGGTTAGACTGTAAACTCTCCTTCCAGACTCACATTAAGCATCTCCAATCCAAAATTAAATCTAGAATCGGTTTCCTATTTCGCAGCAAAGCCTCCTTCACTCATGCTGCCAAACATACCCTCGTAAAACTGACTATTCTACCGATCCTTGACTTCAGCGATGTCATTTACAAAATAGCCTCCAACACTCTACTCAGCAAACTGGATGTAGTCTATCACAGTGCCATCCGTTTTGTCACCAAAGCCCCATATACTACCCACCACTGCGACCTGTATGCTCTCGTTAGCTGGCCCTCACTACATATTCGTCGCCAAACCCACTGGCTCCAGGTCATCTATAAGCATTTGCTAGGTAAAGCCCCACCTTATCTCAGCTCACTGGTCACCATAGCAACACCCACCCATAGCACGCGCTCCAGCAGGTATATTTCTCTGGTCATCCCCAAAGCCAAAACTTCCTTTGGCCGCCTTTCCTTCCAGTTCTCTGCTGACAATCACTGGAACGAATTGCAAAAATCACTGAAGCTGGAGTCTCCTCGCTAACATTAAGCATCAGCTGTCAGAGCAGCTTATCGATCACTGTACCTATACAAAGACAATCTGTAAATGGCACACCAAACAACCTCATCTCCATATTGTTACTTATCCTCTTGCACCCCAGTATCTCTACTTGCACATCATCTGCACATCTATCACTCCAGTGTTAATGCTAAATTGTAATTATTTCGCCTCTATGGCCTATTCATTGCCTTACCTCCCTATTCTTATACATTTGCACACACTGTACATAGATTCTCCTATTGTGTTATTGACTGTACGTTTGTTTATGTGTGTTGTTGTTTTTGTCGCACTGCTTTGCTTTATCTTGGCCACGGACGGTCGCAGTTGTAAATGAGAACTTGTTCTCAACTGGCCTACATGGTTAAATAAAGGTTAAATAAATCAAAGAAAAAAGTTGTTCTGCTTCCACATCCAATGCTAGCATCAGTAATTCTACATTTGTTGTTAGCCCAGCTAGCATGGACACTGACAGTGGTGAATCTGATGCAACCAAAGAGCTACTGCCCCCTTACCCGGGAAAGCGCCGAACAACAGACAAGGACGTTGGACCATCGAAGAGGCGCAAATATGATGAGAACTACATTGATTTGGGAGTAGTGCCTTTCCTGTGTTATATGTATAAAAACTATACAGTCAATGCCTTCATCAAACAATACTGTTTCACGAAGCATCAGTGACATGGCAGCAGATGTTTTGAAACAATTGCTGCTTCGCATACAAGCCAGTGAATTCTATGCGTTACAGCTGGATGAGTCAGATGTGGCAAGCCTGGCACAGCTCCTGGTATAGGTCTGTTACATTTATGGGGGGGGGTCATTTAAAGAAGACATCCTCTTCTGCAAACCAGGACAACAGGAGAGGATATTTTTAAAAGTACTGGACAGCTTTGTGACATCAAATTGACTTTGGTGGTAAAGATGTGTTGGTATCTGTACTGATGGCACAAAAGCCATGACAGGGAGACATAGTGGAGTAGTAACGCACATGCAAGCAGTTGCTCCCGACGCCACTTAGGTACAATGCAGCATCCACCAAGAGGCTCTTGCTGCAAAAGGAATGCCTGACAGCTTGAAAGACGTTTTGGACACTACAGTGAAAATGGTTAACTTCGTTAAAGCAAGGACCCTGAACTCTCGTGTATTTTCTGCACTATGCAATGATATGGGCAACGACCATGTGACACTTTTACAACATACAGAAGTGTGCTGGTTATCAAGGGGTAAAGTATTGACACGTTTTTTTTTTATTGAGAGACAAGCTTAAAGTTTTCTTTGCTGACCATAATTTTCACTTGTCTTGCATGATGATGAGTTTCTCACACGACAGGCCCATCTGAGTGGTTTTTTCTCGCCTGAATGATCTGAATCTAGGATTACAGAAAAATTGAGTCTATGATTAACAAGTTTGAGCTCTTCTCTGTCTGCATTAACAAGGACAACACACGGGTCTTTACATCATTGTATGATTTTCTGTGTGAAAATGAACTCAAGCTTACGGACAATGTCAAATGTGATATATGGCGAAGCCCCTGAGTGAGTTGTGTGCGCAATTACGCAGGTACTTTCCCAAAACGGATGACACAAACAACTGGAATAGTTATCACTTTCATGCCCTGCCTCCAGTCCACTTACCGATATCTGAACAAGAGAGCCTCATCAAAATTTAATCAGAAGACACAGCCAGATTTCTGTATTGGGCTGCGCTCAGAGTATCCTGCCTTGGCAAATCGCGCTGTTAAGACACAGATGCACTTTGCAACCACGTACCTATGTGAGAGTGGATTCTCGGCCCTCACTAGCATGAAAACTAAATACAGGTACATACTGTGTGTGGAAAATTATTTAAGACTGAGACTTTCTCAAATACAACCCAACATTGCAGAGTTATGTGCGTCCTTTCAAGCACACCATTCTCATTAACCTGTGGAGAGTTATTCACAATTGTCGATGAACAAATAAGGTTTTATATGTAAGATGGTTAAATAAAGAGCAAAATTATTGATTATTATTATATTATTATTTGTGCCTGGTCCTATAAGAGCTCTTTGTCACTTCCCACGAGCCGGGTTGGACAAAATCTCACATTCATTCTTATGTTTACTAAAGGTATCGTATAGTGTGTGTGTGGCAGGCTTACAATGATGGCAAAAAAACAACATTTGAGAGTGCGCTGACCCTGGTGCTAGAGGGGGTAGGCAGCTGGAGGTTGAATGTTTGAAGGGGTACGGGACTATAAAAAGTTTGGGAACCACTGGTGTAGAGAATCATTGTACCATCTATACCGCTGTGAAATATATTTTCCATAACCCCAAAAATATTGTAAGCATAGAAATAGCGCACATAGAGCAGAACAGCTTCTTAGACTTGCTTTCAATGAGAATGACAGATCTATAACTAACATTTATATATGAATGTGGTCGGGTCACCCAAAAAGTTACTTATTGCAGCTTTAAAATAGCAGCGCCTATTTCGAGATGTACACATTTTCTCTCTCAAAATTCCATACTTTAGAAACAAAAAGGAATGCAATTAATACAATGCAATTCTAAAGATGAGAGTAATGACTTACATTGCTAAATTATATTACACAGCTTTTTAATATATAACCAAATATAGCCTATTATTAGCTGAATACAGAGAGAAAGCATGCCAACCTGCATGACCCCAATGCATTTAAAAACTACACATGTCCAACCCAGTAGAAATTATGTTAGTGCCAGTAGATTTTTGGTCAATGGCCCATGACAAAATGTGTAGAATTGCTGGAAACGTGTTTTTAAAACTAAAACATTTCACTCTGCCCCACGATAAAAACAATCCTAGGGGAAATACTGAAAACCGCAGTAATTACAGTGCAGTAACCATAGTGCAGTAACCACAGTGCAGTAATCGGACGTTTCCTCGCATCAAGGGCAACTATAGTGAGAGATGCATATTATCTGCCCTTTCATATAAAAACATAAACACCTACACAGCACCTAAACTTCTATCAAAATCTTAAATCCATATGCACACGTATATGCTCATACAGGCCCATACAGTGAATTGAATAGAACAGTATGTCACTGTCGCTCGGCAGACACACACACAACCCTTTGGTCATGTACAGTAAGTATACTCACACATCCAAGCAAGCAACATGGAGGGACACTCACTTGGCAAACGATACAAACAGGTAGGGATTGAAAACACCCCAAACACACACACACACACAAACAAACAAACATAAGCACAAAACATATTGGTTTCTTGCCCAGCCTACTCTACTGTACTTAATGTCCATGGAGCATTCCCAAGTTACTCCTAGCCTCAGGTGAGACGCCTTTCTAAAGCCTTTGTTAATTAAACAGCCTTGGTTAATTAAACAGCATTCCTGTCAATCTGACACCGAAGCCTGCATTCGGGAAGATTATGAAAACTCAGCAACGATGATTCAGTGCACGCGTGCCCTACATTGTAGCGCAAGTTTTTGTGCTTTAATTGGGTTGTGAATAGCTTCGTGGTGTTGTACACAGGTCTTTTTCATGCAATGAAAGCACCAGGGCCTAAAATTAACACCCGCCAAATGCGGGCGGGTGGTCACTGCTCCACAGTGCAAGCATTTCAGTCGCATTTGTGAACAAAAAGTCAAGATGATCACATTTATAGCAAAATAAATGCTGCTGTAGGTGTTTCGAGGTATTTCTGGCTCGCGCTGCAGCACTACATGGCTGGGGGCTGTGAGCGCTTGAAGACATGAGTGGCCGATTCATTTTTCGATGCGCTGCGCACAGGCATAAAAGTCGATCTAATTTACTTGAAACTAAAGTGTACTGAAGTGAGATTTTGTAGTTGTATTTCTTAGCTATTTGCATAGTTTTTTTTCACAAGCTAGGTTGTTCTTCAATGTTTTAGTTTCAACTGCAACGGAAGAGAAACAAGGCAGATACTAGTCAGACTATCTATAGGCACAAACGTGACTGGAGTCGCGTTACCACATATATCAAACAATATATCACATTACTTCTTCATTTTAGCATAAAAAAAATAATTTGGCTGGTAAAAAATCTGAGTGGCAAAAAAATGTATAAAAAAAAGTACATTTTAGGCCCTGCACAGCACTATTTAAATATATAAAAGATGTGTCAACAGTTATGGTGTGTCACAGTCAAAGACATGGCCTTTTTTTACTTGTTGGTAATGGTATAATAGCTAACAACAATCACCACTAATGGTATGCAAATTACATGTGCTCTATATCTGCACAGGAAATGTGTGTATTAATGTGTATTAATCACCTGATAAAATAGTGTGACTCCCTTTGTTAATTGTTTTAATGCATCCACTCACCCATGAGGATACAATGAGAATTCAAACCGACAGACACACACACACACACACACACACACACACACACACACACACACACACACACACACACACACACACACACACACACAAAGTCTTGTACAGCTAACCTTGTGAGGACATACAATTCAGTCCCATTCAAAATCCTATTTTCCCTAACCCCTAACCCTAAACCTAACCCTAATCCTAACCCGTACTCTTACCCTAACCCTAACCTTAACCTTAACCTTAACTCTAACCCTAACCCTAACCCTAACCCAAAAACTTAAACTTTATCCTAACCCTAAACCTAAACCTAACCCTAGCTCCTAACCCTAACCCTAGCTCCTAACCTTAATATTTACCTTAATTCTAACCTTAACCCTAAACCCCCTAGAAATAGCATTTGACCTTGTGGGGACTAACAAAATGTCCCCAGCTTTTTGTTTGTTTACTATTCTTGTAGGGACTTCTGGTCCCCACAAGAATAGTTAAACACGTCCACACACACACACACACACACACACACACACACACACACACACACACACACACACACACACACACACACACACACACACACCACAACCACAAAATAAATTGCAATGTTACCTTCATCAAGTCACCTTAAACTACCACTCTCTCCCCACACACACACACACGCACACGTGCGCACGCACACGCACACGCACACACACACAGTCCCACAACAGAAAATCTACTACAATAGATCACTGTAAATGAGCTGCATACTGTACAGTGCACACTGTATCATGTTCTGTTCATGTGTTGCATTAATTAGTATCAAAACTCATATGATAATAATATCAGTGGTAGTGATCGATTACTGTAGGTGTTCAACTAATTACTGTGGTTTACAAGGTCATTTCACCACAGGCAGTGGCGTGTCCAGAACATTTTGAATAGGGTGGCCAAAGTGGGGCACAGACCCAGTTTAGCGGCACCAGAACATTTTGAACCTAAATCGATGCAAGGTGGAATTTTTCAATAGATATAATTATAATGATTCAATGCGGTAAATGCGTCAACTTTTAGGTTTGGCTTCCCTGTTCAAATATATCACAAATCAATTTCAAAAGTCGTGTTACAGTGTTTGCATTCAAGGTCAGGATTTTATATAAGGATATTAGCATACAGCAGTAAATTCACTTGAAAAGGCCATCCAGAGTGTGAATTATACAGTGACATTCAGGGGTCTCTATTTTTTTTTAACAGGACCTTCTGTGTGTAAAACGCGCTTGGCTTGTTTGTATTCATGAATGCCAAGGGAAGCCAGGCTTCCCCAGAGATGTTTACAATAAAAAAATAAATGTTCCTTCAATTCGCAAGAGACTAAATCTATTTCACCAGAGAAATCATCCAAGCGAGGCAAACAGCGCCCCTCTGTCTTAGTATCTGTAGCCCATGTGTCTGATTCTGTCTGGCCAAAAAGAGTATGACATGTCATATTCATTTTGGCCAAACAGCATCAGATACATGGGCTACAAATACTAAGACAGAGGAGCGCTGTATCGCTTGCTCGGATGATTTCTCCAGTGAGATGAATGAGTCTTGCTGTCGGTGCACGTCTTGGTCAAAATGATCAATTGATCAATATATTCAGACGACCTATCAGATCTCAGAATCTTGGGGGGGGGGGGTCAAAACAAAATCGGTTTCACAGGCATGGATAACTGTCGCATGTAACTCAGTTGGAGAGTAATTTTTTATTTATTTTATTTATTTTACCCTTATTTTACCAGGTAAGTTGACTGAGAACACGTTCTCATTTGCAGCAACGACCTGGGGAATAGTTACAGGGGAGAGGAGGGGGATGAATGAGCCAATTGTAAACTTGTAATCATGTCATTGTAATCATGTGCAGCTGAACAATACGATGATGCAGGAAAGTTTGGGAATGGGATCGAGGCCCACTGGGCAAAGGGTCATGTCCTGTAAAAAAAAAAGTGATGGAGGGACAACATCAGCACTTTCAGTTACTCTCTCTCTGTAGCCAAATTAATATCTTATACACATCTCTCTGTTCATCGCCCCCAGGGAAACCGACGTGGGACTGAGGGAGAGAACCAGAAATGTGACCAAAAACTGTGGCGCTCTCCAACTGAAGCAGCTTGCAGTAAGCGGTGTAGTGGCAGTCAAAAGGAGTCAGGCTGTCATAACACAGTAAAGTAAAATCTTAATAAGGCATTAAAACTTTTTACCAGATTTTAAGATCAATTGGCTGAAATCCGCTCTATTGCCACTCAATGAGGCTGCAAGTCTACCAGTCCACCTGCTTTTATCTCTTTATCTCACTAGTTCAGAATTTCAAATATCTTGGTGTTGAGATTCTTCCCACCTGAAATGTTATTGCTAAGAGAAACCAAACAGACACAATCAATAAGGTTACTTGTGATCTAAACATATGGTCTAGCTTGCCAAATTCCCTTCGAGCTCGCATTGCTCTTATTGAAATGAATGTGCTTCCCCGTGTTCATTTTGTCAGCTCAATGTTGCCGCTAGATCCCCCTGTGGGATACTGGAGTAAACGGTTAAACAGTTATCTCCAAGTTCATTTGGAAGGGCAAACACCTGCGTATAAAACTCTCAACAATACAAAGATGGAGGTTTACCTCTTCCAAATGTTGTATTATATTACTGGTCTTTTAGCTTATGCCCTCTAGTCACTTGGTTTGATTCTTCTTCTACCGTGTCATGGCGTGCTTTGGAGGAAGGTTTGGTGCACCCTTGGAGATTCCAAGATCTCCTATTTTCGAATATTTGTATCAGACAATTGAAGCTATGTTTTGGTTCCACAGCTGGTTACTTACTACCTGGCGCACTGCAGAAAAATCCTTTAATATCTCATGTAAATGGCATGCGGGGGTCCCCTATTTTTAACAACTCAGATCTTTTACTTTGTCGTCGACCAATACGTTTTCCTCAATGAAGGATAGGGGAATTCATGTACTAGGTGATATCTACGGGGATGATAGTCTTTGTTCATTTCAAGATCCTCATAGATGTTAAGTCCCCTATATAGGGGGCTTTGAGTGGTTCTGGACCGGTTCTGTGCACAGCGCACAGTGTGAATGGCTCAACATCAATTGTTTTATACTCCCTAAAGCGCTGGTTGTCTTGATTCATATGCACTATAGCAAGCGCAGCTATGAGGCAGGGTTCAACACTAACTTTTTCCACTGGTGGCACTGGTGCTACAAACTTTTTCAGTTAGCACATGATTTGGCCATACCAATTTTTTTATATATATATTCTTAAATAATTGATAATGACCTGGTTTGTGTCCGATAATGTGCCTGCATTCCATACAGAACTAGGCTAATAAATGTGCATTCCCTTGTGTTCTTACATTGATTTTGATAGATTTACTGTAACAGCAAAGAAAAGAGAAAGTTCAAATTAAGTGCAAAATCCTCTAGAGGGCAATTAAAAAAATAATAATACTTGATACAAAACCGATACCACGCCCCAAAAAATAAAAACGGGGAGAAGTTTTTTCATGTTTGCACTCTCAAAATCACACTTTTTCTTATAGAAAAACAACAAGACTGGATTGTCTAAGTCCACAACAACTTCTTCTTAATAGGGGGCGCCATTTCCACTTTGGGAAAAAATAGTGCCCAAATTAAACGGCCTCGTACTCTGTTCTAGATCATATGATATGTATATTATTATTACTATTGGATAGAAAACACTCTGAAGTTTCTAAAACCGTTTGAATTATATCTGTGAGTAAAACAGAACTCATTTGGCAGGCAAATTTCCAAACAGGAAGTGAAAATTCTGAAATGGGGCTCTGTGAAGGGCTGCTCCTATTCAATTGCCTTTTATTTATGGTTATGTATGCACTTCATACGCCTTCCACTAGATGTCAACAGGCAGTAGAACGTTGAATGAGGTGTCTAGCCTGATGTGGGACTGAATGAGAGCTTTTGGAGTGACAGGTCAGCCATATTGGCAGTATTTTGCTGCGCACCTGGGAGCACCATATCTTTTTCTGCAATGCGTTAGGTAGACACGAAGAAATGCTCCGTCTGGGACGTTATTGGATACATATGAGAAAAACATCATAAAGATGGATTTTCAACTGAGTTTGACCAGTTTATTCGACTTTTATTATGACTTTTGGAATTTTTTGTTCCATGCGCCAAACGTTCATGGACACGTGAGCACCATTATGCTAGCCAAAGTTGCTAATTCGACAGAAGAAATGGACATTCTAAAACAAAACAACAATTTATTGTGGAACTAGGACTCCTGGCACTGGATTCTGATGAAAGTTCATCAAAGGTAAGAGAATATTTATGATGTTATTTCGTATTTTTGTTGAATATGTGGACTCCAACATGGCAGAGAATGGCTGAGCGCTGTCTCAGATTATTGTATGCTGTGCTTTTTACTAAAGTTATTTTTTTTAAATCTAACACAGCGGTTGCATTAAGAACCAGTGTATCTTTAATTATTTGTCCAACATGTATTTTTCAGCAAAGTTTATGATGAGTTTTTCTGTTAGATTACGTGACTCTCCAAAATTTTTCCTGAAATTTTGGTGCTATTTGTGACGATGGCTGCGTTGTAAAACCCAGATTTGTAGTTATAAATATGCACATTTTCGAACAAAACATAAATGTATTGTATAACATGATGTCATAAGACTGTCATCTGATGAAGTTGTTCAAAGGTTAGTGATTAATTTTATCTCTATTTGTGGGTTTTGTGAAAGCTATCTTTGCGGTGAAAAAATGGCGTTGTGTGTTTGGCTATTGTGGTGAGCTAACATAAATATATATTGTGTTTTCGATGTAAAACATTTTAAAAATCGGGAAATGTTGGCTGGATTCACAAGATGTTTATCTTTCATTTGCTGTATTGGACTTGTGATTTCATGAAATTATATTGTATCATATTCCCTGTGGCGCTAGGCTAGGCTATGCTAGTCAGCGTTTAAGTAGAGGTTAAACCACATCAGGGGTCAATTGTTGAGGACTTGGAAAAATCTGAGAAATTTATTTTTTTGTATAGTTAACCTTTAATTATGGTGCTCACCAGCCAGACAGTTGTGTTTAGCTAGTGGTGTTTCTGTAGTGCACTTGTGATGGAGTTTTCAAAACAAATGGCCTCGAGATTGATGCAAATAATCATGATTCTGCTAGGTGGCATAGGCTACTTTGTAGTTACCTTTTAATTGTCTTTCCATCTACTGGAAGCCGGTTAGGCTATCATTAACATTGCTAACGGCAACACAAGTCTTTCATTTGAAGGCTGTGCAAGCAGCCTATACAAGGTTCATACAGACATTGGCAAATTAAATTCAAGGACTTTCAAGCACTTAATTGTAATGTTCAAGAACCTACATTTCATATGTAAATGTATGAAAAAAGTGCGCATTACCACTTTAAGATATCTGTCGATGTGGTAGCCAGTCAGTCTCGCCATTTGAGATGTTGAAAAGTTATTGAGGGGCTACTGTATCATGTTTTAAAATGAGAAAGTGACCAAAATCCGGGTTCCCTTTGTAATGGAACGCTTTGGATGGAAGACCAACTTGAAGCCTACAACTCCCAGAAAAGCTGATCAGAAATTAAATCACAGAATCGTTTTTGGGGGAGAAGTATAACTTCTAAATTGGCTACCATAACGTCAATGACTTTTCAAGGACCACAGTGCCTAGAGGAAATGTCTGATTTTCAAGGTAGGCTAATTCCACGATGACTGAACTGCGCATCGCAAATATTGAACCAAGATTTTATCCATTCTTGTTTTAGCATTTAGGCCTACTGGTCGATATCATAACTTGGAACACCTTTCCTACACTTTCATGCCTCAGTCTTCATTCCACGCAACAACCAGCTGTTTGAGAGCTGCACACTCTCTGCCCGGACACCCCTTCTAATTTAGTGGATTCGGCTATTCCAGCTACACCCGCTGCTGACAGTGTACAAAATCGAGCACAAAGCCATGCAATCTCTACAGACAAACATTGGCAGTAGAATGGCCGTACTGAAGAGCTCAGTGACTTTCAACTTGGCACCGTCATTGGATGCCACCTTTCCTAACAAGTCAGTTCGTCAAATTTCTGCCCTGCTACAGCTGCCCCGGTCAACTGTAAGTGCTTTTATTGTGAAGTGGAAACGTCCCGGAGCAACAATGGCAGTGGAAACGCGTTCTCTGGAGTGATGAATCATGCTTCACAATCTGGCACTCCAATGGATGAATCTGGGTTTGGCGGATGCCAGAGAGAACGGTACCTGCCCCAATGCATAGTGCCAACTGTAAAGTTTGGTGGCGGAGGAATAATGGTCTGTGGCTGTTTTTCATGGTTGGGGCTAGGCCCCTTAGTTCCAGTGAAGGGAAATCTTAATGCTACAGGATACAATGACATTCTAGACAATTCTGTGCTTCCAACTTTGTGGCAACAGTTTGGGGAAGGCCCTTTCCTGTTTCAGCATGTCACCGTGTACAAAGCGAGGTCCATACAGAAATGGTTTGTTGAGATCGGTGTGGAAGAACTTGAATGGCCTGCACAAAGCCCTGACCTCAACCCCATCGAACACCTTTGGGATGAATTGGAATGCCAACTAAGAGCCGGGCCTAATTACCCAACATCAGTGTCCAACCTCAATAATATGCTTGTGGCTGAATGGAAGCAGGCCCCCTTAGCAATGTTCCAACATGTAGTGGAAAGCCTTCCCAGAAGAGTGGAGTATGTTACAGCAGCAAAGGGGGTACCAACCCTGTGATTTTGGAATGAGATGTTCGACGAGAAGGTGTCCACATACTTTTGGCTGTGTAGTGTATGTCGAGCTCTGACACACACAGACAGCCTATTTAAATAAATCGTGATCATAAAAAAATAAGCAAATTGTGAACCAAAAACGAACATGACCAGTTAAAAAAATTTGGCACAGGCACCCTTGCAACCAATACAAAATGTGTGTCACACTGCCAAGTCAAACGTTGGCAAATGCGACTGTTTTGGTCGCAGTATTGAACCCTGCTGTGAGGTTCACAGACACAGGAAATCGTCTATTTGAATAGGGAGCAACACGTCACATTTTCTGACCTATCCAGACAAAGGAACGATTTCCTGTGCCTGTGAACCTCGTGGCTGTGCTTGCATATGAAACGGGAGAGTCTAGCGGATGCCACAATAGCAGTTTCATCTCCCTGTGATGTTCTCATATGGATCAACAGGGAAAAAATACAAAAGAAATCTCTCAGCATTTAAACCAGACCACTGTCTCGTGGTCACAGATATGACTTTGTACTTAAAGCCGAAGTTTTAACGAGTCTGCACATATTTGAATGGCGTCTGCGTCGCTCAGTGGACGTTTGGCAGAGAAGTCTGTCCTTAGTTATATGAAATGGTGCCAATATTGTACTATCGCTAAGTATGATCATATTTATTTGACAGTTATAAGAAAGGTGAAATCTTATAGTAAGTCGTTTATAATTTGATTGTTACTATATTTAGAAATATTGCAGTCATTTCAAGCCCTATTGTCTCACTTTTGTTAAAAAGGTTTATCATCCCTCACCTGACATACAAAAACATTAGGAACACCTGCTCTTTCTATGACATTACACATTTTAGCAGATGCTCTTATCCAGAGCGACTTTCAGTAGTGAGTGCATGTTGTTGTACTGGTCCCTCGTGGGAATCAAACCCACAACCCTGGTGGTTGTGGGTTCCACTTCAATCAGTGTAGATGAAGGGGAAGAGACAGGTTAAAGACTAAACATGTAGGTGCCTTTGAATGGGGTATGGTAGTAGGTGCCAGGCTCACTGGTTTGAGTGTGTCAAGAACTGTAATGCTGCTGGGTTTTTCACGCAACAGTTTCCTGCGTGTGTCAAAAATGGTCCAACTTGACACAACCGTGGGAAGCGTTGGAGTCAACATGGGCCAGCATTCCCTGTGGAACGCCTTCGACACCTTGTAGAGTGCAGGCCCCGACGAATTGAGGCTGTCCTGAGGGGAAAAGGGGGTGCAACTCAATATTAGAAAGGTGTTCACGTTGTGATATATTGCTCATGGGTTTTTATTTTTCTTTCCTTCTTTTTTCCCCATGTATGTTTATTCAGTTTGATCCTTTAGGTCTTCGGGTGGGATGGGATTGGTGGAGGGGGGGTGTAACTACCTTTTGTATGCACACACACACACATACATACACACACACATTATCCCTAGGTCCATTCACTCCATGTTTGTAATTGGCTTTAATGAAAAGCTGCATGTTTCAGTTAAGGGCAGGACTCTGCAACAAAGAGTTCTTATTGGGCCTTGTCTATGCAGCCATTTAGCGTAGAAAATAGGACCCCAGTGTAAGAAGCGGCCTTAAAATCAAAAGGCGCAATAAAAGGAAAATGATCAAGAGGTGGAGGGAGTTCCCCTGGAATAAGTCCATGCGAATTTCCTGAAGCATGAAAGAATAGAAAAAAACTGGGCAATAAAAAGCTCATGTTTCTTCGCCGTAGCCACCCATTTTTTTCTCCCACCCTGATTGGGAGTTCTTTAAGTAATGGAGAGCTGGGCCTCCCGGGTGGCGCAGTGGTCTAGGGCACTGCATCGCAGTGCTAACTGCGCCACCAGAGTCTCTGGGTTCGCGCCCAGGCTCTGTCGCAGCCGGCCGCGACCGGGAGGTCCGTGGGGCGACGCACAATTGGCATAGCGTCGTCCGGGGTAGGGAGGGTTTGGCCGGTAGGGATATCCTTGTCTCATCGCGCTCCAGCCACTCCTGTGGCGGGCCGGGCGCAGTGCGCGCCAGCCAAGGGGGCCAGGTACACGGTGTTTCCTCCGACACATTGGTGCGGCTGGCTTCCGGGTTGGAGGCGCGCTGTGTTAAGAAGCAGTACGGCTGGTTGGGTTGTGCTTCGGAGGACGCATGGCTTTCGACCTTCGTCTCTCCCGAGCCCGTACGGGAGTTGTAGCGATGAGACAAGGTAGTAATTACTAGCGATTGGATACCACGAAAATTGAGGAGAAAATGGGATAAAAATTTAAATTAAATAAAAATAAATAAATAAAAAAAAGTAATGGAGAGCTAAGATCGTGGTCATCTTATGTAAACTGCTGTGCTACTTCGTCGATTCCTACCCGGTTGACTGCAGTTTGATTAATCTTACAAGGCAAAATGCAGACTAAGAATGCTAATTGAGTAAGTGTTTGTTGACAAAGTTCAAATAATGAGTGAGAAGAAAAAAAAAGATGAACATGTACAGTACAATTCAGGAAGTACAATACAAAGCTGTTGGATGTTAATAAAAAAAATTGCAGTTCACTATTCACTCAAGCACCTTTTATACAGCAATACAACGATGACCTATTTACAAACTGCAAGATACAATAGCTCGGTGATCCCTATTCATGGTCCTGGGGACCCAAAGGTCCAGGTCCCCAGGTCGTCCCCAGGTTGTTTTTACTCTAGCACTGCACACCTCATTCCACTAATCAATGGTTTGATGATGAGTTGATTATTGGAGTCGGGTGTAGTAAGTAGTCGGGTGTAGTACTAGGGCAAAAACAAAAATGTGCAGCCATTTGGGTCCCCAGGAGCAGGGAACTGCAATAGCTGATTAGCCATGGCAAGAACTTGGTCCACTGACAACATTCTAATCATCCCATTTTACAAGCACCTAGAGTTACTAGAGTCGGCATTGATCTTTGCGCTTTTGCTTCAGTATTTGCTGATTAGTGAGAAACCCCATAATAATATCATCATTCAATTATGAAAATACACCTAATACATTTGGATAGTACAAGGAAGACATTCCTTGAAAAGATAGTAAAGATTACACTACTACCGGTGTCTTTAATGATGATATTGATATTCTGGGTAGACTAAACTAGTTGTAGTCAGGAGAAAATCTTTATACTGCGTTATGCTACGCTAGTCAGTCAACCAACCGACTTTATGGCCTTCCCCACTCTTGCCTGTGACATCTCCGCAAATCTGTCACAACTTCATTTCTCTCCCAGTGCGTGAACATAAACAGAGTGGCTACTAGGCTCGTGCCAGCCAGTGTCAGTTGGACTCCCACTCGTAAAGCCATCGCCCTGGCAAAAAATAAAGCGCCCGTGCTGCACACCCAAGCCTTCCTGCTCATGAAAGGGGTTGTGGAGCTGGAGGGAGAAAGCAGTCATAGCCAGGGCCGGGGCTGCATGACTGCTGTTAGTAAATGAGAGGTGTAGCTGTGTAAAACAGCCTCTCAACTCTCCCCGTCCAATAAAAGGATGTTTTATATCTAATTATTTTCCCCTGTGAGCTGAGGTTGGCTGCAGAAAAAAGACACACAGAGAAAGAGAGAGAGCAAGAGAGAGAGGGGCATAGAGGGAGAGAGGGCTCATGAGAGTCTCGCAGTCATGATTGTACTGGGAGAGGGAAGAAGAAAGAAGAGGGGAGGAGGAGGGCGCTCTCTGGCAGCCGTCTGCATGGAAACTCCGGCCGAGGAGAAACAAGCAAATAAAAAGGAGCAGAAACAGAAGAGCTATAGGGGCCCCTGCCTGCTAGGAAATGAAGAGAGGAGGCTTAGCTCGGCTTGGCTGGAGCGAGGCGTTGAGTGAGCTTTGGAAAGCCACATTTGGCTTTGAAAGTAAAACGCAGACGGGTTGCTGGTGGTGGTGTGTTTATGTGCGAGTGTGGTTGTGGTTGTCTGTGGTAGTGTGTTATCTCAAAGACAGCAAGACACGCGACCGCCATCGCAGCAAGCACTGATCAGTTCTGTAATGTTCGACGAAGGTATGCTCATCTAGAGTTTGGGGCTGCGTTGCACTCTGCACAAGCTGAGAGAGGCCTGTCAAAGCTTTGTTTGTACTGTATGGACGTCACCATAAGGTATTCAACCGCCAGTTCACTCACGTTCACACCGAGATGTTAACAGGTACCTACACTGTTCATGAGGTTCATTGTATATGGGATGAAAATGTTTGGGGCCCTGTATCAATCACTGCATCCAAGGAGCAAGGCAACAGACAAGTTGCTAGTTGGAGAAAATGCCAATTATGCTTATTGTGAGGTAGAAGGGGTGCTATTTGGATGCCAGTCCTCTTCTTGGTAATTAATAAATACTTTAACATAGCACTCCTGGTTAACCCTTTAAAATCCATTATTATGTTGTACAAGACAAAAGCCATCTGACCAACACATTTCCACCTTCTTCAGGGTCATTTCATTGTGAAGATGTTGACATGGCGACAGAGGGGAGGAATGTCAGAGCATCTTAAGCCTTGTTCACATAAATAATGCATATCCAATTTGAATCTGTTATTTTTCCTGCAGTCTTAACAGCCAAAAAGCACATGGAATTGGATATTACAAGCCACATTTAAAACCACCTTCGTAAATTATTTGAAGTCAAATACAAATCTGATTCCTTCCAATGCGATTTGTGTCTGAACGGTCAAATCTGATTTATTTGTCCTCAAGTGGTTTTTAGACTGTTATTTGTCATATCTTGTTGCTTGCTAGCTACTCTGTTGATGGCTTGACAAGAACATGTGGTAGCTAACTAGCTTTTTCATTGAACCCATTTAGTCGTCTGGTTGATTGTTTGGTCGATAGGCTGTTGGTCGACTGAGATTGTTTTTGTCAAGCTGTCCTGGGATGGTACAGTCCATCATTATAAGACAGGCATCTCCAAAGTAAGGCACACATTCCGCGAGGGTATTTGCCTTCAAATCAAATGTATTTATAAAGGTCTTCTTACATCAGCTGATATCTCAAAGTGCTGTACAGAAACCCAGCCTAAAACCCCAAACAGCAAGCAATGCAGGTGTAGAAGCACGGCTTGGCACGCCAAGCAATTTGAGAACATTTTGAAATAAGTGTAATTGCCTTCATTTCGAAATTGCATTGGTTTCCCATAAATTGCTACTGCTTGGAACCTGAAACCATTTGTGATTATTCCTTACAGTATGTGTGAAGATCATGTGTCTTGGGTATAATTTAAAATCTTGAGTTTAGTAGGGGAGTCTGGCTTAGACGCTTAGGAGCGTCTCGCGCCGGAATGTGCTCTCTCCCGCCAATTAGTGCACATTCAATGTTTCATTTTGGGCTCCCGAGTGGCGCAGCGGTCTAATGGCACTGCATCTCAGTGCTAGAGGAGTCACTACAGACCCTGGTTTGATTCCAGGCTGTATCGCAACCGTCTGTGATTGGGAGTCCCATAGGGCGGCGCACAATTGGCCCAGTGTCGTCCGGGTTAGGGTTTGGCCGGGGTAAGTAAGAATTTGTTCTTAACTGCCATGCCTAGTTAAGTAAAGGATCAATTAAAATAAAATAAAATAAATTAAAAAGAACTTCATTGTGTGAATTGTTTTCCTTTTGATTGTTAGTGTCTATCAATTCACCATTACATACAGTGCCAGTTCAAACTTGGACACACAAACACATTCAAGGGTTTTTCTTTATTTTTACTACATTGTAGAATAATGGTGAAGACATCAAAACTATGAAATAACACGTAGTAACCAAACTTGTTAAACAAAATCTGGAAAATCTCTGGAATCTGGAAAAAAAAATCTCTGAAATCTGGAAAATCTCCAACAGTCTGGAAGGAGTACCCACATATGCTGAGCACTTGTTGGCTGCTTTTCCTTCACTCTGCGGTCCAACTCATCCCAAACAATCTGTCACGTAAAGAGAGCAAGGGTTGAGGGAATAGGGAATGTTTTTCCTAAACAAAATGAGGGATTTCGATAACAGAACTTTTCAGTCAGAATTGGCTGCAATTATGTTGCATCTTCAGCAACACGGACAGCATGATAAACACTGTTGATGTTCTGTGATGATCGCTGCAGCAGGGAGGAGAGAGAGACAATGGGTGCTAGTCACAGTCACTCGCTGTCATTTCTTTAACACAGCACAGCAAGTCTGAGCCCAGCCCTTCACAGTCAAATCAATTGCGGTCAGACTACCTCTAGTCATTTGTGTGTCTTAATTATTTAATCAAACAGTGCCCTTAAAGCATTAGACAATCTCAGTGCATATAGTTGATTTGATTAAAACACATAGGATGTGTCTGTATATGGCAACAACAAAAAAAGATCAATCGATTGGTCGAAAGAACAGACGACTCTCGGTCGACCATTATTTTTTTTAGTCGGGGACAGCCCTGGACCCTGTAATCTTTGGCTACATGAAATGTTTCTTCATGTAGCCAATGCTTCACCTATTCCTCTTTGACTTAAAAGATATTGTTGCACAAACAAGTGGTGATTTAGGCCTACACCGACATTGGTATCAGGCTAGCTAGTCAGCTTACTAGCGATTAGCATTAGCGGCTAAAACAATTTAGCTAAAACTTGCTAAGAAAAGACAAACTAGCTGTTTGCAGAGGTAATAGAGTAATTATAGAGTGCTTGTGGATTTATATTAAGAAGCAAAGTGGACACAACATGTTGCATGTGGTGCATTGACCATGCAGACTGAACGCAAGTGCCTTGTGGTCAAGCAGTAACACATGGGCTGGGTCTGTGTGGAAAGTGGCATGGAGAGAGAGAGAAAGTGAAAAGGGTTTACTCAAGTAGCGGTGTAAACTCTAAAAATCGTCGTTACACGCGGCATATCACATTTAACAAACCAAACATTCAAATACCGTTATAGAATGTAAAGTCAAAACCCAAACCAGTCTGTGCATCAATACCGGTATATAGTCAAATACAGTATACCGCCTAGCCCGAGCTGTAGCACAACAAAATGTGGAATAAGTCAAGGGGTATGAATACTTTCTGAAGGCACTGATTGTCAGGACAGACAATGCTAACTATTGTTTGTATATTGTTGTATTTTAAGTTTGTGAAACTCTTCTTGTCTATCAGTGTATCCGTGTTTTGTTACCTTTCACGTTTTGCGTTTTTTTGTGGACCCCAGGAAGAAAAGCTATTGGGGAACCGAATAAACCAATAAAGTTTGATTCCAGGCTGTATCACAACCGGCCATGATTGGGAGTCCTCTAGGGCAGCGCACAATTGGCCCAGCGTCGTCCGTATTAGGGTTTGGCTGGGGTAGGCCTTCATTGTAAATAAGAATTTGTTATTCTTAACTGACTTGCCTAGTTCAATTCAAAAAATTAACCAATAACTGTAACGGCTGTCTAATGCCTCCTCCTCGGATGAGGAGGAGGAGTAAGGGTCGGACCAAAACGCAGCGTTGAATGAAGACATAATGAATTTATTAAAGAAAGACGAAACACGAAAACTCTTACACAGACTACAAAACAACAAACGACGTAGACAGACCTGAACTTGAGAACTTACATATACACGAAGAACGCACGAACAGGTACAGACTACACAATCGAACGAAAACACGAAACAGTCCCGTGTGGTGCATACAGACACAGACACAGGAACAATCACCCACCAACAAACTGTGAGAACAGCCTACCTTAATATGGTTCTCAATCAGAGGAAACGTCAAACACCTGCCTCTAATTGAGAACCATATCAGGCAACACATTTAACCCAACATAGAAACACATAACATAGAATGCCCACCCCAACTCGCGCCCTGACCAACTAAACACATACAAAAACAAGGAAAACAGGTGAGGAACGTGACAATAACCAGTCAAACAATCAAAAATGTTATCCGCTCACATCTATGGGACCATTTCTCCCTTCATCCGAAGCTATCAATCAAATGGACTTTGATATAGGTTTATCCAGCTTAGAATGTTGTCTGACGTTAAAATTACTATCAATGTTCCCAGCAGAGCAAGAACATGCAGATCAGCTGATGCCATTGTGTGCTTTACTGCCTGCGCTTTTCTGAACGGAGACTGTGAGAGCAACCTGTGAGCGCATGGCACATGGGGTGATATAATCTAATGAATCATAGACATGAGCAGAGACAATCGTGCAAGAGTGCTTCGGGGGCATGTGTTGTATGACTAACTCTGCTGCACTGTATTCAAGTCAAGTCAGGCAACATGAAAAACATTCACTGTCAATGCTAAGAACATTGGAACCAAATACGTCATTCTCATAGACAGTACATTGTCCAGTCTCAGTCAATATTATATAAGTAAGACACTAATGAAATCTGGTCGAATTCCAGTCTGGCCCCACTGCCCACTCTCAGCCAAGCCCTAGAGTGTTCAGGAAAGCGTTCGACATGTTTGACTACCCAGCATGCCCCTGTCTCTCTCTAGGCTCCTCTGCTATGCTCTTTTCTGCTCTCTCTTACATCATAATACAGTGGATTCAGATCAGGACATCGGCTGCACTGCATAGCCTGCTTATATAACTGAACTTTTTCTAAGCTTTCAGCACCACTGCCCCATACAGAGAGAGAGAGCCAGAGAGAGCGAGACGGAGAGACAGAGAAACAGAGAGAGAGAGAGGAACCAAAAGAGAGAGAGAGACCGAGACATATACAGTACTGTAGACAAAAATAAGCTGAGAGAGGCTGAAGAAGGTCACCTCAGCACCCCTGAAGAGGGCCAGCCTGCCAGCCATCTCAAATACACACACACACACTGTACAGACACACACACACAGAGGGGAGCAGGTCACATTGGGCTACAGAATGACTACTCCACCGGCCAATACCGCTCTCTTTCTCTCTTATTCATCCCTTATGCTTACTGATATTCCCCCATGCCAAACATAAACAGTATGCACTAATACACATGTAGTAGACCATGTACTGAAGACATGAGACATTCATTTCTTTGTGATGGAACTCAAAATGTAGGAGGCTGAGTTACTGTACACAAGTGCTAAAATGTGATTACAGATGCTTTCCAAAGCTCACAATTGGGTTTATTTGTAAGAGTATGCTTTCAGAACTTTTTTTATGGTGTAATGTCTGATTTGACCAAGGCTAATAATCAACAGAGGCAAAGAACACGGGGTTTTAAACAAGTAGGTAATGATTCATGTACTGTATAGGTGGACATCTGGATGAAAGCCAAGGGCTCGCTGTATTTAGGTTTTATCATGAAGCTAGGGAAAAATATCTTCCTCACGAATGAAAACAGCTATCAGGCTATCCCCGAGAAAACGACTTGGGAGGTCGTCTTGCTTGCATACTGACAATGTCAAAAGAAAAGGCATTCTATCTTCGAGTTGTCAATTTGAATCAGCACAAAACAAAAGCCTTCCATTGGTCATTGAAGTCTTTGAAGATCAAGAACTTCAACATTCTATGCAGAGAGAGGACGTGCGCTGAATGTGCATTGGATATAAAAACCTGAGCCATTGTAATATAGCTGTCAGAATTGAAATATGGGTCCATAGTATGACAGATGTAAACGTGCTAAGGAAAGAAAGAGGAGAAATTCCTTTAAAGAACAGTTAAGGGTCATTACTGTTTGACAGCGCTAAGAAAAACAGACGTACAACACATTTGTTACAATAGAATAGTAAGTAACATCGTACCAAGCTATTAACATTCCACAGTAACTCGTGAATTTCCTAAACAAGGCTAAATGATCTGGCAGTGCATAACTGCCATGTGTTCCATTATATTCTTCAGGCCAATATTCTATTATTACGCACTACGAGAGTCAGACCGAAAATTGTATTATCCTATCAATATTAATGTAGTTATAGTCCTATAATTAGCACTTTCATTCTGCAGTATCATAGCAAATGGGATGTGTAATTTGTACTGTAACCCTTGGAAGTTGTCAGAGTCAATATAAGTTATCGAAAGTATTTTCTGCAAATGTGTTACAAACATACCCACAACAGCTTTGAACAATATGACATTTACTGTCTAATTGTATGCCAAAATAATATTTTAACCTCCTACGCAAAAAGACACACCGCATAGCCTACACACTAATAGACAAAGACGCACATACGCGCGCGTGCGTGTGTGTGTGTGTGTGCGTGCTTGTGTGCAGTATCATAAATCCAAATTAGGCCCTTCAATGGACTATGTGAACACATTGCACGCGGACTATCTGCATTTTACACAACTGCATCCACAATGAAAACACTAATAACAACAGAAGCCTAATTGCGGCGGATTATATTTTAGCAACCAAACTTTAGGAGGCCAAACTGAAGCTATACTGTAGCCTACATGGTGCTGCTGATCTGTCAAACCGTGCAGCTACAGTGGCTAGACAGATGAATACGCACAAATGCAACATGCAAGGTGGGTAGTACACGTTTGGAAGCAAGTATGTGCCAATGAGACTCACCCGTCAGGTTCTTCAGCTGATTTAGACGAGAATACGGTTGTTTTGAGACAGAAACCTGGATGAAAAAAGTAAAAGCCTCCCCGTATCCAGCGCAAGTGAAGTGGTAGGGAATGCAACTGCACAACACTGGGGTTTTCTATCTAAATCCCTCCGCAACGCACCGCGTACGGGCAAACTGTCTCGTACAGTTCCTCTATTGCACTTAAACAAAGTCGCTAGGTGCTCGTTATTTGGGATTTTGCTTTAGGAGTGTGCAAAAAAGTGCTCCAGTATCGTTTCGACAGTGAAATTGAATCAAGAGAACTGCTAGGATTTCTCTTCCCTCCGCTTATGTATACAGTATGGGCGCGCATAAAACCATTTTTAGAAAACGATCTACCGCTCTCTACAGGAATAGCACTGTAAATTACAAACACATCTGCCTTCTTTGATAAAAACGACAATAAAAAATAGCAATACTTGTTTTGAATATGACGCCATCAGACTGAATAGAAATGAATACAGTTTCTGAGATGTTGGCAATCTCTTGGCATCCACACGTGTCTGGCGCGGCGCGTTATCCTCGTCCTTATAAAGGTCTGCTGAAGATGCGCTCCACCTCCTCCCTTCAGAATGAGAAATACCTCTACCTTGTGTTACCTGAAGATGAGATGAGTTGAGGATCAGGAGCTTTTTCTCTATAATACAACATAACAATTTCCAAACATACAATTAAATACACTATAATACATTAAGCTTACGAGAGGAAAACTTGAATACAACAATTATTACTATAGGCTATGCTTATGAGAATTATGTTAGACCTTCAACAGTGGTGTAAAGTACTTTAAAGTGCTACTTGTGTTTTTTGAGGTATCTGTACTTTACTTTACTATTTATATTTTTGACAACTTTTACTTTTACTTCACTACATTTCTAAAGAAAATAATGTACTTTTTACTCCATACAGTTTCCCTGACACCCTAAAGTACTGTTACATGTTGAATGCTTAGCAGGACAGAAAAATTGTCAAATTCACGCACTTATCAAGAGAACATCCCTGGTCATCCCTACTGCCTCTGATCTGGCGGACTCACTAAACACACATGCTTTTTTTGTAAAGATGTCTGAGTGTTGGAGTGTGCCCCTAACTATACTTTTTTTTTTTTTACAAGAAAATGGTGCTGTCTGGTTTGCTTAATATAAGATTTTTGATATGATTTATACTTTTACTTTAAGGCCTACCTACTGTATTATGCCTGCCTATAGACTGAAAATATTTTGGACTGAAAACTGAAGGAGGACTTGGATACAGGGCTCAACAATTAGTCAATGTTAATACTCTGCAGATAGCGAGTTTATTTTTCAAATTAACAATGTGAAGCATGTGGTTCATATCCAAGAGCAATATGGGAGTGGATTTCATTTTCTGTCGTATGGTATCAGTAAGAAGAAGTACACATGTTACAAACTAGCTATCTTAAATAAGGATTTTATTTAATAACCTCAGACGTGTATTTTACCATGACCCCAACCAAACTCCAACTGTCCCTTGCTTCATTCTAAGGTGACGTGGTAAAACATAACTCTCGCTTCCATTCTGTCTGAATAATCACCCTCTAGCACACTAACATTCCAATCATGGCTGACTGCAGATATTTCCATCAGTAGCCTACTCACCTATGGACCCTTTCCAAGGTGTTAAGAACTCATATACAGTAAACATTGTGATATTTCTGTTATTAGAGATAACTCACCCATTAAATGACGCTGGGTTTGAGAACTCATGATGCATGATGATAAGCTGTATGCTGCCAAGGCATTAACGATGATTCCGGCCATTTCATCCATTTCCATCACATCTGGTAGAGCATGGCGCTTGCAACGCCAGGGTTGTGGGTTCGATTCCCACGGGGGGCCAGTACAAAAAAGAGTATGAATGTATATACTTGTAAGTCGCTCTGGATAAGAGCGTCTGCTAAATGACTTAAATGTAAATGTAAATCTAACCGCTGCATGGACTTGGCTGAGCAAATGTATGCTTACTAGTTCAACATCAGACACATCCATCTAATCTTCCGTACAAATATGTACAGAGAAAAGCACAGTGTAAAGTGTCTTGAGATATGTTTTCGAAACATTTAATGCAAGCACATGTGAACTCTACATTGGACGGAGTCAACTACCGATTCAAATCAAATGTGGAAGGGAATGAAGGTTGTTGCTTTTGTGCAAATACATGTACTACTGTGCCAGTCAGATTAAAGATTTTTCCCTTCTTTACTAAACCCCCGTCAACATAGTGTGTGCCTGACTGATGTACAAAAGATAGGATCTGTGAGGATTGATATGGGTACCCACTGGGCACAGACGTCAATTCAACGTCTATTCCACATTGCTTGAACGTAATTTCATTGAAACCAGTGTGTGCCCAGTCGGTAGTTGCTACCATTTGATTTGGCGGTGGCTCTATTAGATGGCAGCATCCTCCATTTGATCACACTGAGCAACAGTACTTTTTCCCGGAACAAAGCAGCTACTCCACCAAAGGCTCACCTACCGACAGCCTGATCGAAACACACACACCAGGAGACAGAAATGAACCCTGCAGCAGGTGGTGGAGACTGTGTGTGTGGTGTGTGTGTGTGTGTGTGTGTGTGTGTGTGTGTGTGTGTGTGTGTGTGTGTGTGTGTGTGTGTGTGTGTGTGTGTGTGTGTGTGTGTGTGCGTTGGCCAAATCAGAAATTATGCCACAAAATATTTTCTGAAAGCATACTCTTAAAAATATACCAATTGTGGGCTTCAGATAAATTGGTGATAATTGTGATAAATAAAAAAGTATACCAGTTTCATTTAAGGACTAAAAAATTGACAGCTGTGTCTTTGTCACGATCGTCGTAAGAACATTCGGACCAAAGCCCGTGTGAAATCGGTTCGTCATTTTTTATTATAAATGAACAGCACAATAAAGAATAAACTAAATGTGACGTTCTGGAGTGCTCACAGGCAACTACACATAAACCAGATCCCACAAAAAACAGTGGGGAAATGGCTGCCTAAATATGATCCCCAATCAGAGACAACGCTAAACAGCTGCCTCTGATTGGGAACCATACCAGGCCAACATAGAAATAAAACAACCTAGATTACCCACCCTAGTCACACCCCGACCTAACCAAAATAGAGAATAAAAAGGCTCTCTATGGACAGGGCGTGACAGTACCCCCCCCCCCCAAAGGTGCGGACCCCGGCCGCAAAACCTGACTCTACAGGGGAGGGTCCGTGTGGGCATCTAGCGTCGGTGGCGGCTCCGGGGCAGGGCGAAGAACCCGCTCATCCCGCGGATCCAGCATCGGTGGCGGATCTGCTGCGGGACTTTGCCCCCGCCCAGACCACGGGTCCGGCCATGGAGGCGGGTAGAACGCTGTGCCCGGACTGGGCCTCGGCGCAGTGGAGGGCCCCGGCCATGCAGCTGGGTTGAACTCTGCACCCGGACTGGGCACCTGCGCCGAGGAAGGCTCCGGCCCTGGAGCTGAGTTGGCCGCCGTGCCTGGACTGGGCACCGGCGCAGAGGAAGGCTCCGGCCTTGGAGCGGGACTGGACGCCGTGCCTGGACTGGACATTGGCGCAGAGGAAGGCTCCTGCCTTGGAGCGGGACTGGACGCCGTGCCTGGACTGGACATTGGTGCAGAGGAAGGCTCCTGCCATGGAGCGGGACTGGACGCCATGCCTGGAGCGGGCATCGGCTCAGAGGAAGGCTCCGGCCTTGGAGCGGGACTGGACGCCGTGCCTGGACTAGACATTGGCGCAGAGGAAGGCTCCTGCCATGGAGCGGGACTGGACGCCCTGCCTGGAGCGGGCACCGGCGCAGAGGAAGGCTCCGGCCTTGGAGCGGGACTGGACGCCGTGCCTGGACCGTGCACCGGTGCAGAGGAAGGCTCCGGCCTTGGAGCTGGACTGGACGCCATGCCTGGACACCGGCGCAGAGGGAGGCTCCTGCCATGGACCGGGACTGGACGCCGTGCCTGGACTGGACTGTGCACCGGCGCAGAGGAAGGCTCCGGCTTTGGAGCGGGACTGGACGCCGTGCCTGGACTGGGAACCAGTGCAGAGGAAGGCTCCAGCCTTGGAGCTGGACTGGACACCGTGCCTGGACTGGGCACCAGCGCAGAGGGAGGCTCCTGCCCTGGAGTGGGACTTGACACCGTGCCTGGACTGGGCATCGGCGCAGAGGAAGGGTCCGGCCTTGGAGCTGGACTGGACGCAGTGCCCGGACTGGGCCCCGACGCAGAGGAAGGCTCCGGCCTTGGAGCGGGACTGGATGCCGTGCCTGGACTGGGCACCGGCACAGAGGAAGGCTCCTGCCATGGAGCGGGACTGGACGCCTTGCCTGGAAGCTCCGGAACGTTGAGCGTTGCAGGAAGTTCCGGTCTGTGGACCGTCGTAGGAGGTTCCGGACTGTGGACCGTCGCAGGAGGTTCCGGACTGTGGACCGTCGCAGGAGGTTCCGGACTGTGGACCGTCGTAGGAGGTTCCGGACTGTGAACCGTCGCCGGAAGCTCTGGACTGTGAACCGTCGCCGGAAGCTCTGGACTGGGGACCGTCGCCGGAAGCTCTGGACTGGGGACCGTCGCCGGAAGCTCTGGACTGGGGACCGTCGCCGGAAGCTCTGGACTGGGGACCGTCGCCGGAAGCTCTGGACTGCGGACCGTCGCCGGAAGCTCTGGACTGGGGACCGTCGCCGGAAGTTTTGGAATGCGGACCATCGCTGGAAGCTCTGAACTGGGGACCGTCGCCGGAAGCTCTGGACTGAGGAACGTCGCCGGAAGCTATGGACTGGTGACACGCACTTCAGGGCGCGTGCAAAGAGCAGGCACAGGACGTACTGGACTGGGGAGGCGCACTGGAGGCCAAGTGCGTGGAGACAGCATAGGTGGTACCGGACTGGTGACACACACTTCAGGGCAAGTGCAAGGAGCAGGCAGAGGACGTACCGGACTGGGGAGGCGCACTGGAGGCCTAGTGCGTGGAGCCGGCACAGATGGTGACACGCACTTCAGGGCAAGTGCGAAGAGCAGGCACAGTACATACCGGACTGGGGAGGCGCACTGGAGGCCTAGTGCGTGGAGCTGGCACAGGTGGTACCGGACTGGTGACACACACTTCAGGGCAAGTGTGAGGAGCAGGCACAGGACGTACTGGGCTGTGGAGGCGCATTGGAGACCTAGTGCGTAGAGCCGGCTCAAATTGTACCGGAATGATGACACACTTCGCACGGCGAGTGCGGGGAGCTGGCACAGGTCATACTGGGCTGTGAAGGTGTACTGGAGACTTGGTGCATAGAGCCGGCGCACATGGTACCGGACAGATGACACGCTCCTCAAGGCGAGTGCAGAGAGCTGGCACAGGACGTACTGGGCAGTGGAGGCGTAATGGAGACCTGGTGCGTGGAGCTGGCACAGTTTTTACCAGACTGCTAGCACGCTCCACAGTACGAGTACGGAGAGCTGACTCAGGTGGCAGCAAACTGATGACACGCTCCTTAGGGCGAATGTCGTGCATCATACACCAACACAACAACTCTCTCATTTCTCTCTCCTCCAATTTCTCCATCTACTCCCAGTAGGCTCTGGTTCCCTCCTTGGCTCCGCCGACCACCCCGTGTGCCCACCCCCAAACTTTTTTGGGGCTGTCCTTTGGGCTTCCGTTGTGGCCGCGAACCCCGGCGTCGTCGCTGTCCTCCCTTCTCTCCTTGCGTCTGCCACCAAAGAAGGCGATCCCGTCCTGCCAGGATTTCCTCCCAAGTCCAGGATCCCTTCCCATCCAAGATCTCTTCCCAAGTCCAGGATACCTTCTCCTCCTGGGCACGCTGCTTGGCCCTGGTGTGGTGGGAACTTCTGTCACTATCATCGTAAGAACATTCGGACCAAAGCGCAGCGTGAAATCGGTTCAATTTTTTTTATTATAAGTGAACCGCACAACAAAACAATAAAGAATAAACGAAACGTGACGTTCTGGATTGCTCACAGGCAACTACACATAAAAAAGATCCCACAAAAACCAGTGGGGAAATGGCTGCCTAAATATGATCCCCAATTAGAGACAACGCTAAACAGCTGCCTCTGATTGGGAAACATACCAGGCCAACATAGAAATAAAACAACCTAGATTACCCACCTTAGTCACACCCCGACCTAACCAAAATAGAGAATAAAAAGTCTCTCTATGGTCAGGGCGTGACAGCCTTATAGATTGTAAAATAGTTTCCATGTACCAATTCCATGTCACATGGTTAATGAACTGATACCTAAAACAACACAGGATTCAACATTTTTTGTTAAAATTATTATACAAAATTCTTGCAACCAATATAATGTAAAATATAATGTGTCTGTAAAATGTATATAGGTTCAGAACTTTTGGGAAACAGTCAAACAGTTAAAAATATATGGAAAATATAAATCAAATTGGATGGTCTTCAGAGATAGATGGGGAGTTGGTAGTCATCTCGAATGCATTTCAATAAACACGTTTGCCTTATTAAACGTTAATTTGTGGAATTTCTTTCCTTCTTAATGCGTTTGAGCCAATCAGTTGTGTTGTGACAAGGTAGGGGAGGTATACAGAAGATAGCCCTTTTTGGTAAAAGACCAAGTCCATATTATGACAAGAACAGCTCAAATAAGCAAAGAGAAATGACAGTCCATCATTACTTTAAACCATGAAGGCCAGTCAGTTCCAAAAATGTCAAGAACTTTGAACGTTTCTTCAAGTGCAGTCGCAAAAACCATTAAGTGCTATGAGGAAACTGGCTCTCATGAGGACCGCCACAGGAAAGGAAGACCCAGAGTTACCTCTGCTGCAGAGGATAACTTCATTAGAGATTCATCAGCCTCAGAAATTGCAGCCCAAATAAATGCTTCACATAGTTCAAGTAACAGACGCATCTTAACGTCAACTGTTCAGAGGAGACTGTGGGAATCAGGCCTTCATGATTGAATTGCTGCGAAGAAACCACTACTAAAGGACACCAATAATAATGAGACTTGCTTTGGCCAAGAAACACGAGCAATGGACATAAGACCAGTGGAAACCTGTTCTTGGTCTGATGAGTCCAAATTTGAGACTTCTGGTTCCAACGGCCATGTCTTTGTGAGACTCGGAGTAGGTGAAAGGATGATCTCCGATTTGTGGTTCATGGAGGAGGTGTGATGGTGTGGGGGTGCTTTGCTGGTGACACTGCCATTGATTTATTTTGAATTCAAGGCACACTTAACCACAGCATTCTGCAGTGATATGCCATCCCATCTGGTTTGTGCTTAGTGGGACTAGCATTTGTTTTTCAACAGGACAATGACTGGTGGTAAAGCATTCCAGGTGAAGCTGGTTGAGGGGATGCCAAGAGTGTGCAAAGCTGTCATCAAGGCAAAGGGTGGCTACTTTGAAGAATCTCAAATCTACAATTTATTTTGATTTGTTTAACACTTTTTTGGTTACTACATGATTCCATATGTCACAGATTTGATGTCTTCACTATTATTCTACAATGTAGAAATGAGTAAAAATAAAGAAAAACCCTTGAATGAGTAGGTGTGTCCAAACTTTTGACTGGTACTGTATATATTTGCAAAACATATATGGGGGATTGGAAATTATTCAGATAATTACATTGATGGAAGCTACAATCTATCTGCAAAAATGAAAGTTGATCTACCCACAATTCTTAAAAATAAAAATACAAATGTGGGCTTCGGAAAGCTTCTGTAATCACATTTTAGCACTTGTGTACAGTAACTCAGCCTCCTACATTTTGAGTTCCATCACAAAGAAATGAATGTCTCATGTCTTCAGGACATGGTCTATTACATGTGTATTAGTGCATACTGTTCATGTTTGGCATGGGGGAATATCAGTAAGCATATGGGATGAATAATAGAGAAAGAGAGCGGTATTGGCCGGTAGAGCAGTCATTCTGTAACACAATGTGACCTGCTCCCCTTTGTGTGTCTGTGTGTGGGCGGCGTGTGTGTAGGTGATTGAATGGGCCGCACTGGCCTTGAAGTATTTTCTGATCTTCCTCTGTCTTTTCATCAGAGTGGAGGACTAGAGTGCTGAAAGAGCTGATTAGTCATTCGCTTTGGAAAAAGTCAGTCAGTCTAATCAGTGGTCCTGGAGCAGCAAACTGTTGTTCAATCCCCCTTCTAAATGGGAATCCTTTCCTTTCAAGTTATTAAGTATCATTTGAACCCAGCCACTGCACAATGTCATGCATATACACTACATTACCAAAAGTGCTCGTCTGATCATCGCAGTCCAAAATCATGGGCATTAATATGGAGTTGGTCCCTCCTTTGCTGTTATAAAAGCCTCCACTCTTCTGGGAAGGCTTTCCACTAGATGTTGGAACATTTCTGTGGGGACTTGCTTTCATCCAGCCACAAGATCATTACTGAGGTTGGGCACTGAGGTTGGGCGATTAGGCCTGGCTCGCAGTCAGAGTTCCAATTCATCCAAAAGGTGTTCAATGGGGTTGAGGTCTCTGTGCAGGACAGTCAAGTTCTTCCACACCGATCTCAACAAACCATTTCTGTATGGACCTCGCTTTGTGCACGGGGGCATTGTCATGCTGAAACAGGAATGGGCCTTCCCCAAACTGTTGCCACAAAGTTGGAAGCACGGAATAGTATAGAATGTCATTGTATGCTGTAGGGTTAAGGTTTCCCTTCACTGGGGGCCTAGCCCAAACCATGAAAAACAGCCCCAGAACATTATTCCTCTTCCACAAAACTTTACAGTTGGCACTATGCATTGGTGCAGATAGCGTTCTCTCTGACATCCGCCAAACCCAGATTTGTCCGTCGGACTACCAGATGGTGAAGCGTGATTCATCACTCCAGAGAACGCGTTTCCACAGCTCCAGAGTGCAATAGCAGCGACCTTTACACCACTCCAGCCGACACTTGGCATTGTGCAAGGTGATCTGAGGCTTTTCATTAAAACTATTTAATGAAGCTCCCGACAAGTAGTTATTGTGCTGACGTTGCTTCCAGAGGCAGTTTGGAACTCGGTAGTGAGTGTTACAAATGAGGACACACAATTTTTCACGCGCTACGCGCTTTAGCACTCGGCTGTCTTGTTCTGTGAAATTGTGTGACATACTACTTCGCGGCTGAGCCGTTGTTGCTCCTAGACGTTTCCACTTCACAATGACAGCACGTACAGTTGACCGGGGCAGCTCTAGCAGGGCAGAAGTTTGACGAACTGACTTGTTGGAAAGATGGCATCCAATGACAGTACCACGTTGAAAGTCACTGAGCTGTTCAGTAAGGCCGTTCTACTGCCAATGTTTGTCTATGGAGATTGCATGGCTGTGTGTTTGATTTCATACACCTTTCAGCATCGGGTGTGGCTGAAATAGCTGAATCCACTAATTTGAAGGGGTGTTCACATACTTTTGTATATATAGTGTGTGTTCAACCTTTACGTGTTATTTTATTCAGCTTAACATGGAATGGTATGTCTGTGTTTTTCGCAGATTACTGAGCTGCCCTCCTTGACCAGGTCTTCCTTGGGAAAGAGGTCTTCTGACCTCAATGGGACTTTCTGGTTAATTAAAGGTTAAATAAAAAATTATTAAATGAATTCAACATAGATTATTGGAACTGCAGCATCTCCAAAAGCTCTATTCCTACGCCAGTAGGACATTAAAAACCATAGTGCAGTAAAAGTCAACCTAGGGGCCCCGAGAGGTTTTCCGAATTAAAGCCACGAGTAAAATTGTAAAGGGCTCCAGAAAACAAAATGCCTCTTGAAAAAACAGTGATACATTTGGCTGGGAAGATCGTGTTATGAGAAATGTTTGATGTGATGACTGCAATAGTTGTCACGACTTCCGCCGAAGTCGTTCCCTCTCCTTGTTCGGGCGGCGTTCGGCGGTCGACGTCGCCGACTTTTTAGCCACCGCCGATCCACTTTTCATTTTCCATTTGTTCTGTCTTTGTCTTACCACACTTGGCTTCACTTAATCAATGACTTGTTTATTATTTAACCCCCTGTTCTACATGTATTTGTGAGTGATTGTTTGTTGTGTTGTGGTCTGTATTGTGTGGCCGTGTATATTACGTGGTATGTTTGAATTTTTGAGTCAAGTATTTTATTACTCATATCTGCTGTCCTGCGCCTGACTCATCTCACCAGCTACACACAGACGCCTTTACGGAATCACTCACCCGGAAGAATGGAGTCAGCAGGAGCAGACACCCTCCCAGTTGCAGTGGAGGAGTGCATTCAGCAGCATGCGACCATGTTGCAACGTCTGGGCACAGCCATGGATCGCGTGCGGCAAACGATGGATCGTTGGGAGAGAGGAGGAGGTTATCCAGCGCCTCCACCAGCTCCACTACAACAGGTCCCACTGTCCACCCTCTTCCACCTGGTCCCAGCGGGATTCGGCTCGCGCTCCCGAGGGAGTATGATCAGGCAAAGACCTGGAGTGGGCCAACGCCGTTTGGAGTGAGGGAGACACGGCGTTGGACCATTACGCAGACCATTACGCAGGTGAACGACTGTTCCATCTGAGGCAGGGGACGAGGAGCGCACAGGATTTTGCCTTGGACTTCAGGACCCTGGCCGCCAGCGCAGGATGGAACGACAGGGCCCTGATCGATCACTACAGGTGCAGTCTGCACGAGGACGTCCGTCGGGAGTTGGCCTGCCGAGACACCACCCTCACGTTGGACCAGCTGGTGGACATGTCTATCCGGCTGGACAACCTGCTGACTGCCCGCGGACGTCCGGATCAGGACCTGTCAGTTCCATCCCCCAGCACCTCCGCTCCGATGCCCATGGAGCTGGGAGGTGCTGCACTTAGGACGACCGGAGGAGGGGCCATTCCCTGCACCATCTGTGGTCGCAAAGGGCACACTGCTGGTCGGTGCTGGGGGAGTTCCTCAGGGAGTCAAGGCAGCAGGCAGGGCACTATTGTGTCACCCCAGGTGAGTCGGCACCAGGCTCACCCAGAGCCCCCTGTTGCTCACATGTATGTGTTTATTTCATTTCCTGAATTTTCCCCGCATTCCCAGCATAAGGCGCTAGTACATTCAGGCGCAGCTGGGAATTTTATTGACCGTTCATTTGCTCTTAGTTTAGGGATCCCAGTTGTTCCTGTGGATATGCCTTTCCCTGTGCACGGCCTAGATAGTCGACCATTAGGGTCAGGGCTGATTAGGGAGGCCACCGCTCCACTTAACATGGTTACGCAGGAGGGTCATAAGGAGAGAATCAGTCTCTTCCTTATTGATTCTCCTGCGTTTCCTGTGGTGCTGGGCTTACCCTGGTTGGCCCATCATGACCCCACTATTTCGTGGCAACAGAGGGCTCTCAAGGGGTGGTCATGAGAGTGCTCAGGGAGTTGTGTGGGGGTTTCCATCGGTGCAACTACGGTGGAAAGTTCAGACCAGGTCTCCACCGTGCGCATCCCCTCAGAATATACCGATTTGGCTCTCGCCTTCTGTAAGAAGAGGGCGACTAAATTACCACCTCATCGACGGGGGGGATTGTGCGATAAATCTCCTGGTAGACGCAGCACTTCCCAGGAGTCACGTGTATCCTCTGTCACAGGAAGAGACGGTGGCTATGGAAACATATGTCACCGAATCCCTGGGGCAGGGATACATTCGGCCCTCCACTTCACCTGCCTCCTCGAGTTTCTTTTTTGTGAAGAAGAAGGATGGGGGTCTGCGCCCGTGTATTGACTATCGAGGGATCAATCAGATCACTGTGAGGTACAGCTACCCGCTGCCTCTCATCGCCAGTGCGATCGAGTCAATGCACGGGGCGCGCTTCTTCACAAAATTGGGTCTCAGGAGCGAGACCTTCTGCTCCACGGGAGGTTTCTGTCCTCCCTGAGCGCTTACAACCTGGTGCGTATCCGGGAAGAAGACGAGTGGAAGACGGCATTTAGTACCACCCTCAGGGCACTATGAGTACCTCGTCATGCCGTACGGGTTGATGAATGCTCCATCAGTTTTCCAGGCCTTTGTTGACCAGATTTTCCGGGACCTGCAGGGTGTCGTGGTGTATATCGACGACATTCTGATACACTCCGCTACACGCGCCGAGCATGTGTCCCTGGTGCGCAGGGTGCTTTGTCGACTGTTGGAGCATGACCTGAACGTCAAGGCAGAGAAATGTCTGTTCTTCCAACAGTCCGTCTCCTTCCTAGGGTACCGCATTTCCACGCCAGGGGTGGAGATGGAGAGTGACCGCATTTCAGCCGTGCGTAATTGGTCGACTCCCACCACGGTAAAGGAAGTGCAACGGTTTTTAGGGTTTGCCAACTACTACCGGAGGTTTATCCGGGGTTTTGGTCAGGTAGCAGCTCCCATTACCTCACTGCTGAACGGGGGACCGGTGCGACTGCAGTGGTCGGCTGAGGCGGACAGGGCTTTTGGTCACCTGAAGGCTCTGTTTACCTCGGCTCCCGTGCTGGCTCATCCGGATCCCTCTTTTGTATTCATAGTGGAGGTGGACATGTCCGAGGCTGGGATAGGAGCCGTGCTCTCTCAGCACTCGGGCACGCCACCGAAGCTCCGCCCCTGTGCTTTCTTTTCGAAGAAGCTCAGCCCGGCGGAGTGAAACTATGATGTGGGGGACCGGGAGCTGTTGGCTGTTGTCAAGGCTCTGAAGGCGTGGAGACATTGGCTTGAGGGGGCTAAACACTCTTTTCTCATCTGGACTGACCACCGCAATCTGGAGTACATCCGGGCGGCGAGGAGACTGAACCCTCGCCAGGCAAGGTGGGCTATGTGCTTTACCCGTTTTGTTTTCACTCTATCCTACAGACCAGGTTCCCAGAACGCTAAGGCAGACGCACTGTCCTGGATGTATAACACAGAGGAGCGGTCCATGGATCACACTCCCATACTTCCGGCCTCTTGCCTGGTAGCACCGGTGGTGTGGGAGCTGGACGCGGACATCGAGCGGACGTTACGCACAGAGCCCACTCCGCCCCAGTGTCCAGCTGTGCTTCTGTACGTTCCGTCTGCTGTCCGCGACAGTTTGATCTATTGGGCCCATACGTCACCCTCCTCTGGTCATCCTGGCTTCGATCGGACGGTGCGTTGCCTTAGTGGGAAGTACTGGTTTATGTTTCCTCCTGCTCGGTGTGCGCCCAGTGCAAGGCTCCCAGGCAACTGCCCAGAGGGAAATTACAACCCCTACCTGTCGGTGGACTTCCTGACGGATCTTCCTCCCTCACAGAGCAACACCACAATCCTGGTCATTGTGGATCGGTTTTCTAAGCCATCTCCTCCCTTTGCCCGGTCTCCCTACGGCCCTACAGACTGCGGAGGCCCTGTTCACTCACGTCTTCTGGCACTATGGGGTGCCTGAGGACATAGTCTCTGATCGGGGTCCCCAGTTCACGTCCAGGGTCTGGAGAGCATTCATGGAACGTCTGGGGGTCTCGGTCAGCCTTACCTCAGGTTTTCACCCAGAGAGTAACGAGCAGGTGGAGAGAGTAAATCAGGATGTGGGTAGGTTTCTGCGGTCATATTGCCAGGACCGGTCGGGGGAGTGGGCGACATTCATCCCCTGGGCAGAGATGGCCCAAAACTCACTCTGCCACTCCTCCACTAACCTCTCTCCTTTCCAGTGTGTACTGGGATATCAGCCGGTTCTGGCACCATGGCATCAGAGCCAGATCGAAGCTCCTGCGGTGGACGAATGGTTCAAGCGCTCTGAGACCTGGGACGCCGCCCATGAGCACCTACAACGGGCCGTGAGGCGGCAAAAAGCGAGCGACGACCGCCACCGCAGCGAGGCCCCGGTGTTCGCACCAGGGGAACCGGGTCTGGCTCTCGACCTGAAACCTGCCCCTCCACTTGCCCTGCCGGAAAGCTGGGTCCGCGGTTTGTGGGGCCATTTAAAGTCCTGAGGAGACTGAACGAGGTATGCTACAGGTTACAGCTTCCCCCAGATTATCGCATTAATCCCTTGTTCCATGTGTCTCTCCACAGGCCGGTGGTGGCTGGTCCACTCCAAGAAGCTGAGGTGCGGGAGGTTCATCCGCCCCCTCTGGACATTGAGGGGGCCCCGGCATATGCTGTTCGAGCCATCCTGGACTCGAGGCGCCGGGCGATGGGCCTTCAGTACCTCGTGGATTGGGAGGGGTATGGTCCGGAGGAGAGATGCTGGGTGCCGTTGGAGGACGTCCTGGACCCTTCGTTGCTACGGGATTTCCACCGCCTCCATCCGGATCGCCCTGCGCCTCGTATTCCGGGTCGTCCCCGAGGTCGGTGTCGGCGCGCTGCTGGAGCCGCGCGTCAAGGGGGGGTACTGTCACGACTTCCGCCGAAGTCGGTCCCTCGTTTCATTTTCCATTTGTTCTGTCTTTGTCTTATATCACTTAATCAATGACTTGTTTATTATTTAACCCCCTGTTCTACATGTTGTATTTGTGAGTGATTGTTTGTTGTATTGTGGTCCGTATTGTGTGGCCGTGTATATTACGTGTTATGTTTTAATTTTTGAGGCAAGTATTCTATTACTCATATCTGATGTCCTGCGCCTGACTCATCTCACCAGCTACACACAGACGCCTTTACAATAGTAGGAATGCAAGGTGAATAAAAGAAGAATAAAACATTCACAAAGCAAGATACCGTACTTTACATGAATACAGGGCCTTTGATGTCAAATGTTCAAGAGCCTTTTACATTTTTTACCTAAAAGGCATTGTTTCAAACCAGTGTAGGCTCCTCAGAGGAGGAAGGGGAGGAATATCCTCCTTCGTGAATTTCATATTTTTTTTAAAATAGTGAAACATATAAAAAGTTATCCTTTTTAGATAAAACTATACTAAATATATTCACGTCACCAAATAATTGATTAAAACACTGTTTATGCAATCAGGTGAATCCAGGTGAAAACTGTGATCTCTTATTGATGTCACTTGTTAAATCCACTTCAATCTTCGTAAATGAAGAGGGAGAGACAGGTAAAATAATCATTTTTAAGCCTTGAAACAATTGACACATGGATTGTGTATGTGTGCCATTCAGAGGGAGAATTGTCAAGACAAAAGATGAAAGTGCCTTTGAACGGGGTATGGACGGGGTATGGTAGTAGGTGCCAGGTGCACCGGTTTGAGTGTGTCAGAACTGCAACGCTGCTGTTTTTTTAATGCTCAACAGTTTCCCGTGTGTATCAAGAATGGTCCACCACCACCGAAAGGACATCCAGACAACTTGACCCAACTGTGGGAAGCATTGGAGTCAACATGGGCCAGCATCCCTGTGGAATGCTTTCGTCCCCTTGTAGAGTCTATGCCCCAATGAATTGAAGCTGTTCTGAGGGCAAAAGGGGGTGAAACTCAATATTATGAAAAGGGAAAGGGGGGAAACCTAGTCAGTTGTACAGCTGAATGCCTTCAACTGAAATGTGTCTTCCGCAATTAACCCAACCACTCTGAATCTATTAGATGGTGTTCCTAAGGATTTGTACACTATGTGTATAATGAGACAAATTACAGACAGTAGCCTATCACAAAATACAGTGGTGGAAAAAGTATCTAATTGTCATACTTGAGTAAAAGTAAAGATACCTTCATAGAAAACGACTCAAGTGAAAGTGAAAGTCACCCAGTAAAATACTACTTGAGTAAAAGTCTAAAAGTATTTGCTTTAAATATACTTAAGTATCAAAAGTAAATGTAATTGCTAAAATATACTTAAGCATCAAAGTTAAAGTATAAATAATTTATATTCCTTATATTAAGCAAACCAGACGGCACCATTTTCTTGTTTTTTAAAGTTATGGATAGCCAGGGGCACACTCCAACACTCAGATATCTTTACAAATGAAGCATTTGTGTTTAGTGAGTCCGCCAGATCAGAGGCAGTAGGGATGACCAGGGGTGTTCTCTTGATAAGTGTGTGAATTAGATTTTGTTTTTGTCCTGCTACGCATTAAAAATGTAACCAGTACTTTAGTCAGGGAACATGTATGGAGTAAAAAGTACATAACTTTCTTTCGGAATGTCGTGAAGTTAAGTAAAAGTTGTCAAAAATATAAATAATAAAGTACAGATACCCCACAAAAATACTTAAGTTGTACTTTAAAGTATTTTTACTTAAATACTTCACACCACTGGCAAAATAGAACTCAATTGATTGAACATTAAACATATTTCAGTATGATTAAAATAGACTTATTATACTGTTTATATTTTAATGCAGTTATCTCCATTTTAATTTTTTTGTATAAGTTGCTTGTTTGTATCAATTGTTCTAGCCCTGCACATAGCTGTAACGATCGTCTAAGGGAGGAGACCAAAACGCAGTGTGGTAAGTGTTCATGCCTTTATTAGGAAAGTGAACACTATGACAAAAATAACAAAGAGATAAACGAAAATCAAACAACACAAAACAGTTCTGTCTGGTACAGACACAAAGACAGAAAACAACTACCCACAAACACAGGTGGGAAAAGGCTACCTAAGTATGGTTCTCAATCAGAGACAACGATAGACAGCTGCCTCTGATTGAGAACCACACCCGGCCAAACACAAAGAAATAGAAAACATAGAACACAAAACATAGAATGCCCACCCCAACTCACGCCCTGACCAAACCAAAATAGAGACATAAAAAGGATCTCTAAGGTCAGGGCGTGACAATAGCCTTAAGATGCTTCTGGAAAACTGGGCCCTGTAATGAGAGTTTAGGTTTAAAAGTCCTGGAGACATGCAGTAGGTAAAGACTATAATTGGATCATGTGAGACATGTAAAGAACGTAATGTCCGCTTCTCGTCATCAAATCACAGTCTTATGATACATTGTGTTGACTGTGACAAGTGCTCTGTAAATGCTTACACCAAATGACTAGGCTAGAGCTTGTAAACTCTAATCCAATTGAGAATATAGAATAATTGCAAAAGGATTTTCTAATGATCAATTAGCCTTTTAAAGTGATACACTTGGATTAGCTAACACAACATGCCATTGGAACACAGGTGTGATGGTTGCTGATAATGGACCTCTGTACTGTGGATATTCCATAAAAAAATCTGCCGTTTCCAGCTACAATAGTCATTTACAACATTAACAATGTCTACACTGTATGTCTGATCAATTTGATATTATTTTAATGGACAGAAAATGTGCTTTTATTTCAAAAACAAGGACATTTCTAAGTGATCCCAAACTTTTGAACAGTAATGTATATGCGTATATACACTCACAGTCAGTTTAAGTCCCTATAATCCAATTACAAATGTGCACTTTTAGATTATTTGTATTTATGTCACACACACAGTAATTGTTTTACTATCCTTGTGGGGACCAAACAATTGATTCCCATTCAAAATCCTATTTTCCCTAACCCCTTACTTACCCTTACCCTAACCTTTAACCTAACCCTAACCTTAACCTTAACCCCAAACCCTAAACCTAACCCCTAACCCCTAACCCTAATTGTAACCTAACCCCTAAGCCTAAAATCATTTTTTTTCTTTGTGGGAACCGGCAAAATGTCCCTACTTGGCTGAAATGTCCTTGTTTTACTGTCCTTGTGAGGACTTCTCGTAAAACACACACAAACACACACATGCACACACACAAAGCCCTTTGACTTAGATGCAGCAGAAAAAAGATGTCTCAGTTCACACAATTATCTTCCTCATCTGTTATCTCCAGGTTATCTCGTATTGTCCAATACTTTTAGTTGTTACTTTACTGCCATTTAATAACGCTCACTTTCAGATAACGCGTGCTGAACCTTGATTAGATGTGTTAGTGCTTATTTGTGGTGAACCAAATTAACCCCTCAGGTTCCTGTCGTGTTGATCGTATCACGGAGCACCGGTCCCTCGGATCAACGATAGGCTAGTCACAACGATTTACATATGCCAGTGGATTTCAGGCATTTTGTTCGTATGAGCCTTTACAGACATCAGTAAAAACATTTTAAATCAACACAACTACATTAGACTGATTGTGCAAATTTTATTTTGTAAATATTCAAGCGAAAGCTCTCTTAAACAAGCGTAGGGAGTAGGAGGGAGGTTAGCATGTTTTTTTAATGTTGATGCGTAATATGAGCCATTTAACTGTCATTGTTATTCATCATTCAGAAAGGCTTTTTAGTAATTACGAGTGTCCTCCTCAGGTGAAAGCCATACACTCAGTCTCAACAATAGAAAATAAAGAATTACCCTCAGTCAATCCACACTCACTTCAACTCAGGACTTCCATCAACATAACTCACCATGAATAGGTTGGAAATAGGTTTCAAATACTGGTTTCATTGTTTCTATGCAGATGATGTTCTATTCCCAGAACTGAACGAGCTGAAATACCCCGAACTGAAGAAACGTACCTTGCAGGGCATGCTTAGCAAAGTGGATCCTGTCATTTGTACAATAACTCAAGGTTACTTTTTTCGAGCATGCCTCTATTCCTTGCTCTTTTGCGAGCAGGGATAAGAGGTGAGATATGAGTGAGATACTATTGTCAGTGAACCGGGGTTACGCAAGTATTCTTGAGTTCTCGTTCAAATACTTGTTTCGATTTCTCACAGTAGGATATGGCCAACTCCCGCATCGCAGACATGCTCTCTGAAGCCAGGGTCGTCTCAACAACATCACCCCTCAGAGGCTCCCACACTATCAAGCTACCAAGATGAGGGATTATCCCTATTCCAGTAAAAGTGCAGTGACATCTAGTCAATAAATCTCATGTAATAGATCTCTTGTAATAGATGCCATTGAACAGTGCCCAAGAGGTAGCCAAACTTTTGGTGAAATGAGCTTCACAAGCCCCCTGGGGGTTGCAAACCCTTGCTTTTACAAGTCAATATAATAACCTCCACTGTCCAGTAGGATAGTCGTTAATGAGACACAGGCCTCCCCTTGCAGGGGGAGTTGGTAGCTCTTGCGTAAAGCTCTCGTTCTATCTCAGTAGATGTGCAAAACTCATACTGGACATAAACGGTGGAAGACGCTCTTCATCCATAGAAGTGAAGGGTGGCGGGTGGAAGGCTGCAAGCTCCAAGGCGAGACAGTCGGAAGAAGAACTCTGAAGCTCTATCAGAGTGACCATCAGGTTCTTGGTCACCTCCGTGAGCAAGGCCCTTCTCCCCCGATTGCTCTGTTTGGCCGGGCTGCCAGCTCTAGAAAGAGTCTTGGTGGTTCCAAAATACTTCCATTTAAGAATTATGGAGGCCACTGTGTTCTTGGGGACCTTCAATGCTGCAGACATTGTTTGATACCCTTCCCCAAATCTGTGCCTCTACACAGTCCTGTCTCGGAGCTCTTTGGGCAATCCCTTTCGACTTCATGGCTTGGCTTTTGCTCTGACATGCACTGTCAACTCTGGGACCTTATATAGACAGGTGTGTGCCTTTCCAAATCCTGTCCAATCAATTGAATTTACCACAGGTGGACTCCAATCAAATTGTAGAAACATCTCAAGGATGATCAATGGAAACAGGATGCACCTGAGCTAAATTTCATGTCTCATAGCAAAGGGTCTGAATACTTATGTAAATAAGGTATCTGTTTTTTAATTTGAATACATTTGCAAACATTTTTTAAAAACTGTTTTTGCTTTGTCATTATGGGGTATTGTGTGTAGATTGATGAGGAATTGTTTTTATTTGATCAATTTTAGAATAAGGCTGTACCCTAACAAAATGTGGAAAAGTCAAGAGGGGCCAGAATACAAATGCACTGTATATCTAAAATAATCATGGACACGGCTGGCGGCCCATGATACTTTTTTTGTAATTACTTTGCGCTATTTCTCTGTTGTCATGATCGTCTATATTGAGCATTTGGCTGACCAGTGGGAAAGGGCCCGGTTTTCTGATTGGCTGAGCTGAAGTGGCGCAAATTCACATTCAAAGTAAAACGCGAGTCTTCAAAGAGAGTGCGATCCGCTCTGACTCTGTCAGTCACTCAGTCAAAATAGAAAAATGCAGAACAAAATGCTCTTGAGGACCGAAGCTGCTAAATGTGTGAAATTAACCGATTCATTTGCAAAAAGTTCTGGTTCTGCAGTTCCCGAGTGCTGTGTCTGTGTCTATCAGAAATGGCAGATGATCTGCTGTGGTGCAGTCGAGGTAGGAAGAAAACAGAGAAAGCCACTCACACATCCTGACACAGATCATGTGGTCTACTACTGCCTGTTAGGTCTAATATTTGGGCTGTATATTGTATACCTACTATAGTAGGTTCATTAAGGAAGGGGGATTTTGGGGATCATTTAGTCACTAGGCTACTTGCAATATAGCCTAACAAGTCGTTAGATTGGCTTTTATAACACATACGCACCGTGCTTCTACACCTGCATTGCTTGCTGTTTGGGGTTTTAGGCTGAGTTTCTGTATAAGCACTTTGTGACATCTGCTGATGTAAGACGGGCTTTATAAATACATTTGATTTGAGGTAAGGCAATAGCCATCCGCTTTACATTTATACAGTGCTTTTTACTAAACACAAGTGATAATGTATTACAATAAAGGTCAATTCGGGGACTGTCTGCGTATTGTAATTGTTTTATCATTGTTTATTTGCTCTTGAATTTGTCTCTTCAGCCCAGTGAGTGAGTTTATGAGCTGTAGTAACAAGTGACTTTGGTGTCTGATTACGTTACATAGCCACTTTACTGAAGGCTGGAAAGTCCCGCCTATCTCCCGTTTATTTCATTTGCTGTAAGCCCTGTCACAAGCCCTGTCACAAAGATACGCAAACGAGTGCGGCACTGTCAAACGAAGCACAGCACTAGAGATCTATCCGCATCCACAAAACAAGTCCCGACATTGTTCTTTGACAAACACATGTATATTGAATTCAATAGATAAAAACAGAGAGAGAAGAAGAGAGAGAGAGACTGACAGCCAAAACATTAAGGAACTGGCAGTCTCTCTCTCTCTGTGTGTTCTTCAATTGAATAATATGTAGCCTAATATTTAAACACTTACAATGCCTTCAGATGGTATTAATACCCCTTGACTTTTTCCACATTTTGTTGTGGTACAAAGTGGGTTAAAAATGGATTGATTTTTCATTTTTTGTCAAAGTGGAACATTTAAACATTTTTTAAATGAAAAATAAACACTAAAATATCTTGATTAGATAAATATTCAACCCCCTCAGTCAATTCATGTTAGAATCACTGTAAGGGCTGTCTCTCTCCTCATCCTCGGACGAGGAGAGGAGAGAAGGATCATCAGACCAAAATGCAGCTTTCGGGAAATAAGCCATCTTTTTATTTACAACGACGATGGCAACACGAAAAACAAAACACTTTCAAATATACAAAACAAGAAAACGACGTTGACGAAACCTGAACATAAACTTACATAACTAAACGTAAACTCACGGACAGGAAACAGACGACATCAAAATAAACGAACAGCCAAACAGTCCCGTATGGTACATACATTCGACGACACAGGAGACAATCACCCACAAACAAACAGTGAGAACACCCTACCTAAATATGACTCTTAATTAGAGGAGAACGCAAAACACCTGCCTCTAATTAAGAGCCATACCAGGCAACCAAAACCAACATAGAAACAGATAACATAGACTGCCCACCCAAAACACATGCCCTGACCTAAACACATACAAAAACAACATAAAACAGGTCAGGACCGTTACAGAACCCCCCACTCTAGGTGCGAACGCCGGGCGCACCAGCACAAAGTCCAGGGGAGGGTCTGGGTGGGCAGTTGACCACGGTGGTGGCTCCGGCTCTGGACGCTGTCCCCACACCACCATAGTCACTCCCCGTTTCTGTCTTCCCCTCCCAATGACCACCCTAAAACTAACATCCCCTAAATAAACGGCCAGCACCAGGAGAAGGGGCAGCACCGGGACAAGGGGCAGCACCGGGACAAGGGGCAGCACCGGGACAAGGGGCAGCACCGGGACAAGGGGCAGCACCGGGACAAGGGGCAGCACCGGGACAAGGGGCAGCACCGGGACAAGGGGCAGCACCGGGACAAGGGGCAGCACCGGGACAAGGGGCAGCACCGGGATAAGGGGCAGCACCGGGATAAGGGGCAGCACCGGGATAAAGACCAGCACCGGGATAAGGGGCAGCACCGGGACAAGGGGCAGCACCGGGACAAGGGGCAGCACCGGGACAAGGGGCAGCACCGGGACAAGGGGCAGCACCGGGACAAGGGGCAGCACCGGGATAAGGGGCAGGTCCCGGCTGAGATACTCTGGCAGATCCTGGCTGAGGGACTCTGGCAGATCATGGCTGGACGGCTCTGGCAGGTCCTGGCTGGACGGCTCTGGCAGGTCCTGGCTGGACGGCTCTGGCAGGTCCTGGCTGGACGGCTCTGGCAGGTCCTGGCTGGACGGCTCTGGCAGGTCCTGGCTGGACGGCTCTGGCAGGTCCTGAATGGACGGCTCTGGCTGGTCATGGCAGGACGGCTCTGGCTGGTCATGGCAGGACGGCTCTGGCTGGTCATGGCAGGACGGCTCTGGCTGGTCATGGCAGGACGGCTCTGGCTGGTCATGGCAGGACGGCTCTGGCAGGTCCTGAATGGACGGCTCTGGCTGGTCATGGCAGGACGGCTCTGGCTGGTCATGGCAGGACGGCTCTGGCTGGTCATGGCAGGACGGCTCTGGCTGGTCATGGCAGGACGGCTCTGGCTGGTCATGGCAGGACGGCTCTGGCTGGTCATGGCAGGACGGCTCTGGCTGGTCATGGCAGGACGGCTCTGGCTGGTCATGGCAGGACGGCTCTGGCTGGTCATGGCAGGACGGCTCTGGCTGGTCATGGCAGGACGGCTCTGGCTGGTCATGGCAGACGGATGGCTCAGACGGCGCTGGGGAGACGGATGGCTCAGACGGCGCTGGGGAGACGGATGGCTCAGACGGCGCTGGGGAGACGGATGGCTCAGATGGCGCTGGGGAGACGGATGGCTCAGATGGCGCTGGGGAGACGGATGGCTCAGATGGCGCTGGGGAGACGGATGGCTCTGGCCGGATACGGCGCACTGTAGACCTGGTGCGTGGTGCCGGAACTGGAGGCACCGGGCTAAGGATAAGCACCTTCCTACTAGTGCGGGGAGCAGGGACAGGGCACACTGTACTCTCAAAGCCCACTCTATAACTGATGCGAGGTACCGGCACTGGTGACACCGGGCTGAGGACAAGCACATCAGGATTAGTAGGGGGAGAAGATACAGTGTGTACAGGGCTCTGGAGACGCACAGGAGGCTTTGTGCGTGGTGCCGGAACTGGAGGCACCGAACTGGATACACGCACTACAGAGAGAGTGCGTGGAGGAGGAACTGGGCTCAGGAGACGCACTGGTAGCCTAGTGCGTAGTATAGGCACTGTAGGTACTAGGCTGGGGCGGGGAGGTGGTGCCGGAAATACCGGACCGTGGAGGCGTACTGGCACTCTTGAGCATTGAGCCTGCCCAACCCTACCTGGTTGAATGCTCCCGGTCACCCGACCAGTGCGGGGAGGTGGAATAACCCGCACCGGCCTATGTAGGCGAACCGGGGAAACCATGCGTAAGGCAGGTGCCATGTATGCCGGCCCGAGGAGACGCACTGGAGACCAGACGCGTTGAGCCGGCCTCATGACACCTGGCTCAATACCCAATCTAGCCCTACCAGTGCGGGGAGGTGGAATAACCCGCACTGGGCTATGCACTAGTACAGGAGACACCGTGCGCTCTACTGCGTAACACGGCGCCTGCCCGTACTCCCGCTCTCCACGGTAAGCCTGGGAAGTGGGCGCAGGTCTCCTACCTGCCCTTGGCCCACTACCTCTTAGCCCCCCCCCAAGAAATTTTTGGGTGTTACTTACGGGCTTTTTGGGCTTCCGTGCCAGACGCGTTCCCTCATAACTCCAGTTCCTCTCTCCGGTAGCCTCTACTCTCCTCAGTGCCTCCAGCTCAGCTTTGGGACGGCGATATTCTCCCTGCTGTGCCCATGGACCTCTCCCGTCCAATATTTCGTCCCAAGTCCAGGAGTCCTTGTTGCCCTGTCGAGCTTTCCCTTGCCGCTTGGTCCTAATTTGGTGGGTGATTCTGTAAGGGCTGTCTCTCTCCTCATCCTCGGACGAGGAGAGGAGAGAAGGATCATCAGACCAAAATGCAGCTTTCGGGAAATAAGCCATCTTTTTATTTACAACGACGATGGCAACACGAAAAACAAAACACTTTCAAATATACAAAACAAGAAAACGACGTTGACGAAACCTGAACATAAACTTACATAACTAAACGTAAACTCACGGACAGGAAACAGACGACATCAAAATAAACGAACAGCCAAACAGTCCCGTATGGTACATACATTCGACGACACAGGAGACAATCACCCACAAACAAACAGTGAGAACACCCTACCTAAATATGACTCTTAATTAGAGGAGAACACAAAACACCTGCCTCTAATTAAGAGCCATACCAGGCAACCAAAACCAACATAGAAACAGATAACATAGACTGCCCACCCAAAACACATGCCCTGACCTAAACACATACAAAAACAACATAAAACAGGTCAGGACCGTTACAATCACTAGGAAAGCAGATTGAACCATGTTTTTCTACGATTTCTTAGTGTGCTTAGTTTGAGTTTATTTATTCTTGCTCACAGATAAAACAGAAGAATTGCAGAATTTACATTAATAACAATTGCAAAACACTCATTTAAAATACATAACACATCAAACATGGCATAAATATAATACAGGACATTTTTGTTAAAAATATCATTTTAGGGGAAAACATTTAAGTAAGTAAGTTTGAGTTATTGTACAGTCTGACAGCAGTGGGTAGAGTGGCGTTTCTCAGCCAGCTTGTACTGACAGTTATACAAGACCGTTCGTGGCTGGTGGTGCAGTTGCCTCTTTTCGGAGGGAGCACGTCATTCAGTGGGTGGTCAAGAGTGTGCATGTTCTTCACCAAGTGCACTGCTGCCTGCTCTCGCCTGCTCTGCAGTAACGGGAACTGTGGATGGACTGCTCCACCTCTGGAGATGAGGCCCTTCTCTGCACCCTGTCCAGTTGAGCCTGCTGCTTTTTGCTGCATCCAACTAACAGCACTTCACCGTATTCCAGACAAGGCCTGACCACTGTAGTATAGACTGTCACCAAATCTTCAGTGGGTAGGCCATTTCTCTCTAGAAGAGTCCAAATGTGCAGGAGTTTTGAAGCCTTCCTCACTGACTGCTCCGCATGTGTCACCACTGAGATGAAAACCAAGATACTTGGTTGTTGTTACCACTGGTACTTCCCGTCCACCTAGGATGAGCGGTGAAGGTTTCCGAGGGTCTCTTGAAAAACATCTGAATTTCCACAGACTTTTCCCCATTCAGGAGCATGTTGTTGGATGTGGCCCACTCTTCCAGCTGCTTTGCCTCCAAGCCCATGGAAGTATCCTCTTGGATGCTGGTTAGTGGTATGGTTCGGGACAGCCCTACATCATCTGCATATCCAGTGTCCAGAAGGCAACTTTTTGGGTGGACGTGTGAAGGAGTAACAGATATGATTGAGACCACGTCCCCTTGTGGCACACCAAAGGCTTAATGTGAGACAAATCCGAACGCTTATAAGATAACCCGCTATGCCCTCAGATGAACCATCAAACAAGCAAAGCATCAATACAGGATTAATATTGAATCCTAGTACATTGGCTGTGACGCTCGTCGGCTGTGGCAGGGCTTGAAAACTATTACAGACTTCAAAGGGAAACCCAGACGCGAGCTGCCCAGTGACGCGAGCCTAGCAGACGAGCTAAATGCCTTTTATGCTCGCTTCGAGGCAAGCAACACTGAAGCATGCATGAGAGCAGATCTACAGATGATGCAATCTCTATTTCACTCCACACTGCCCTTTCCCACCCGGACAAAAGAAACACCTATGTGAGAATGCTATTCATTGACTACAGCTCAGCGTTCAACACTATAGTACCCTCAAAGCTCATCACTAAGCTAAGGATCCTGGGACTAAACACCTCCCTCTGCAACTGGATCCTGGACTCCTTGACGGGCCGCCCCCAGGTGGTGAGGGTAGGTAGCAACACATCTGCCACGCAGCTCCGCACAGTCACAGGTGAGCTGGCACCCATGAAAGGGAAGGGAATAATGACTCTGACAGTAGGGGGCAGGACTGTGCGTCATCCTGTGTGGGTGGCGGCTGTGCAGGACCCTTGTATCCTGGGGTTGGACTTTCTTAGGAGCACAGGCTGCCAGTTAGACATAAATAGGGGCACACAGCTTCCAGGGAGGGCCGGAAGTCACCATGGCCCCCCCTAATGTCACATTCACTCAACCCAACAAACCCTTCACTCCAACAGTTAAAGCAGCATAGACTCATGGATGCCCTCCCTCCCCCACAGCTGTGTGTGACTTTTCCCCAGCCCCCCTGTCACCTACGGCGGTGTGTTACATTCCCCCAGCTACTTCCACGACACATCCCTCTGTGAGCCCGGGCCGCGCCCCCCCCAGCCCAGCTACCCCAGATGGGAGAGGAGAGGACACTGTCTGCAGTGAGGGAGATATGGGTCTTGACCCCGAGCAGCAGGAACGGTTGTGGCAGTTGCTGTTGGAATTCAGAGACAGCTTTGCGCTGAGTGAGGAAGAGGTGGGTCAGACTCATCTGGTGCAGCATGAGATCGACACAGGTGATACTCGACCCATCAAGATGCGTCCCCGCCGTATCCCGCTGGCACGCCAGGAGGCGGCAGACAAGGCTGTGTTGGAGATGCAGCGGGCAGACTTCATTGAGCCCTCAGACAGCCCCTGGGCGGCGCCAGTCGTCATGGTTCCGAAGAAGGGGGGCAAGCTGAGGTTCTGTGCGGACTACAGGCGGCTGAATGAGGTAACTAGGAAGGACTCATTCCCCATACCACGTATCGATGAGTCGCTGGACCTGGTTAGGGGGTCCTCCTGGTTCTCCTCACTAGACCTCCGCAGTGGCTACTGGCAGGTGCCCCTCTCCCCAGAGGCCAGAGCCAAAACTGTGTTCTCCACTAACAGAGGACACTGGCAGTTCAAGGTCCTGTGCTTTGGCCTGTGCAACGCTCCAGCTACTTTTGAGCGTTTGATGGACAGGGTGCTGGATGGCATCCCCCGACAGCAGTGTCTGGTATACCTCGATGACATCCTGGCCCATGGCAGCTCCTTCCAGTCAGCCCTGGGGGTGCTACGGCGTGTGCTGGAGAGGGTGGCTGCCGCAGGTCTGAAGCTCCACCCCGAGAAGTGCCACTTCATGAGGAGAGAGGTGTCCTTCTTGGGCCGCCGATTGGGGAAGGAGGGGATCAGCACCATGGACAAGGTAGGGGCTGTCAGAGACTGGCCTACCCCCACCGACCAGCGTCAGCTGAAGAGCTTCCTGGGCCTGGCCTCGTACTACAGGAGGTTTGTACGGGGCTTCGCAAGCGTTGCTGCTCCACTGAACCGCCTGCTGCCGAAGGACAAGGCTTTCACTTGGACAGTGGAGTGTGAGGAGGCATTCAACACCCTCAAACGTGCACTGATCGAGGCCCCCATGCTCGCCCCCCCTGACCACACCTTGCCCTTTATCCTGGACACAGACGCGAGCAATGTGGGCATGGGTGGGGTGCTGGCCCAGGTGGGGCCAAAGGGGGAGAGAGTGGTGGCGTACTTCAGCAAAACATTTGACAAACATGAGCGCCGCTACTGTGTCACCCGGCGGGAGCTCTTGGCTGTTGTGGCTTCCGTCAAACACTTCAAGTACTACCTGGGTGGTCTGCCCTTTACTGTAAGGACTGACCACTCTGCTCTTCAGTGGCTCATGTCTTTCAGAGAGCCAGAGGGGCAGGTGGCACGCTGGTTGGAGGAGCTTCAGCCGTATGACTTCACGGTGGTGCACAGGGCAGGGGCACGCCACTCCAACGCCGACGCTATGTCCCATCGGCCCTGTACTGCAGACGGCTGCCGCCACTGTGAACGGAGAGAGGGACGGGAGAGAGAGCTGTGTGCAGAGGAGGGGGTCTGTGCCACAGTGTGTCGGGCGAGCGGGCCTGTCTGCTGTGAGCTGCAGACTGTCGACGTGGCTGAATGGGGGCAGCAGCAGGGACGGGACACAGACCTACAGCCAGTGCTACAGTGGGTAGAGGCGCAGGTGAGGCCACCATGGGAAGAGGTGACAGCGCTCTCACTCGCGACCAAAGGGTTGTGGTCAAAGTTTGAGAGACTGCGGCTGGCTGATGGCGTGCTACAGCGGGCATGGAAGGACTCAGCTACGGGAGAGGAGAGGTGGCAGGTGGTGGTCCCAAAAGCATTGCGGGAGGCTGTGCTCCAGAGTACTCAAAGGGGGGTGGGGACTGGACACTTTGGGGTCACAAAAACACTGCGCCGTCTCCGTCAGGGCTTCTACTGGGGGCAGCACAAGAGGGATCTGGAGGACTTTTGTCGCCGCTGTGACAACTGCACAGCGAGAAAAGGCCCCCCAGGCCGCTCTCATGCTCAGCTCCAACAGTTCCCAGTGGGGTCTCCCATGGAGAGGGTGGGAGTGGATGTAGTTGGGCCGTTCCCCACCACAGACAGTGGAAACCGCTGGGTGCTCACGGCCATGGACTATTGCACAAAATGGCCCGAGGCCTATGATCTGCCTGACCAGGAGGCAGAGACCATCGTCGACGCCCTGACAGCGGGGATGTTCAGCAGGTTTGGAGCTGCAGAGTCCATCCACAGCGACCAAGGCAGAAACTTTGAGTCCCATGTGTTTGCCACCATGTGTGAGATGCTGGGTATGCACAAGACCCGCACTACTCCTCTCCATCCTCAAAGTGATGGCCTTGTGGAGCGCTTCAACAAAACGCTTGGACAGCAGCTGGCCATCGTCTCTTCCAAACACCAGCGTGACTGGGACAAGCACCTGCCTATGGTCCTCATGGCATGCCGCTCCGCTGTCCAAGACTCCACCTCCTGCACGCCTGCCCTCCTCATGCTGGGGAGAGAGATCCGCACCCCTGCGGAGATGGCGTTTGGTCGGCCCCTGGATAGCCCACATGTTCCCCCGGGGCCGGAGTATTCCCGGAGACTCCAGGACCGCCTGGAGACAGCCCACAGCTTCGCCAGAGAGCAGCTGGTGAATGCAGGTGTGAGGCAGAAGAGGAACTATGACATGCACACCCGGGGAAGGCACTTTGTGGCTGGGGAGCTGGTCTGGGTCTACAGCCCCCTAAGGAAAAAAGGCAGATGCCCCAAGTTAGACAGTCACTGGGTGGGACCCTGCAGTGTCCTGGAGAGGGTAGGGGAGGTTGTTTGCCGGGTGCAGCTTCCTCCCAGGGGAAGAAAGGTGACACTGCACCGGGACAGGTTAGCCCTATACAGAGGGGCCTCTTCTCCCCAAACCCCAGGGACCCCCACAATTCCCCTCTCTGGCAATGACATTCTCCAGGCACCCACCCCCAGGTACCGCAGACAAGGCTACAGACAGCCCACTCCCCCTGTCTCCCCCCCTGTGTCACCGCGTGGTTCCCCAGAGCCACGGACTGTATTACCCGTTCCCGCTTCCTTGTCCCCCATATCCCTGCCTTCATCCCCTGGTTCCCAGAGGGGCACTCTGCGACCATCACGGCCACGCAGACAAAGGAGACCTCCGGGTCGCTTCAGAGACTTTGTTTGTTCCCTCGGGGACGAGGGACTTTGTGGGGTGGGGGCTGTGTAGCGACCCGCACAGACAGCTGTGTGTTATGTGTAAGGCTAGTAGGTGGTTGTGTTGTACTGACCAGTACCCAGTGTTCGCGGGGTCCGACATGTCAATCAACCTGCTATCTGCCAATCACGGGAATGCCTGGAATGTTCTGATGCCGGGCATCCTGGCGGTTGGCGGAGTGGCTTGGAGGGGGGTCGGAGCATTGGAAGTTAATACCAGGTTTATCCTTTGTTCTCTCTCTTTACGTCTGGGCTTCACAAGAGAAGGTCACGATTGGCTTGTGGGTTATCTGTCATTTATTTGGCGTGGGCTACGGCCAAACAGTAGCCTGTGTAAAGTTGGTTTAATAAACCGTCAATTCGCAAACTCAATCCTCTGTCTGGACAATTGTTCATTTATGATCTAGTCAGGTCATTACAATACATTTAGTCATCCTCAGCTGATTAATCAATAAGGCCAATCCACCATTAAAACATTCAACATTTAGAACATGGATTCCATTCACTATAGATGCAGAAGTGAAACAGCTGTAAAGTCGGATATAGTGCATTGTGTGTAAGGGGTCAATTAAATATTCCTAATAAAAACTATTGGATAAAATGTTCTGACTTGGCTTTGAAATGCTAGGTGCCAGAAAAAGTAGTTTGATGGGTAGGAGTAATTATGTAAACATACATTTTGCTGACAAATGAGACAGTTTTAATCCCAGATGATGTATTAGTACACTTATTTATTCCATGAATGAAGGCCTCGTCTGAAGCTCTCAAGCCATATTATTGGTGTGGTTTGCTGGTTTTGGAGAAATTACCCTGCCTTTGTGAGATCTGCCCACCTGTGAAACGTGCTTGAAATAAAGACGACCTGGAACGTGCCCAGAATTTTGTGTAGATACTGACATCATGTGACGTCGTGAAGATTGCCACATGATAAGTGTGCAAAGGCCAGACAGAAGAGATTGAGCAAAATAAACAGTCACAAGATAAAAATGTTGACAGAAGAGAGTGCGTAAATTTGTTACACCTTAGTATACATAAATTCTGCTGGAGGATTTAGCATGCAGTTAGCTAGCTTGTTAACGTTTTCTAGCATCTCTGGCCTACCTAGCTAGCATTAGGTAAAACCTCAAATTTATTTTTGAATATAGAAATTTTGCATGACGATTTAGTATGAGATAATCTTTGGTGTGATATAGTTAGCTAGCTAAGTAGATCACGTTTTCTGATAGCTAGCTAGGGAATGTTAGCTACCAGCTAACTTTGGCTTGACAGAATTTCCATGCAATTTGATGAGCTAGTTTGTTTGGATTAGCATGCTAGCTAGCTAGTTATCTAGCCTTTGAAATCAGGTACTGTCTCTAGCTAGGTAGCTGGTAAATTAGCTAGCTAGCATCCTTTGTCAGCACACTAGCGGTTCCAATGTTATTAAGACTCATTTACTAGCTAGCTAGCTAACTAGCTAGTGTGTATTAGCAAAAAAACATTTTTTAAATAGCTAAACCCTTTAATCTCTGGTAGCTAGCTATTAGTGTTAGCAAGTAATGTTAAATACTAGCTAGCTATTATTATTATTATTATTAGCTAGCACATTGAAACAAATAATTGGCCTAGTTATGTAAGGTATCAAGGGGATTGGATTCACTTTTTACACCCCTCAAGAATAGAGTAGAGCTGAATTGAGAGAAAGAACGTTCTACATTTACATTTTACATTTTAGTCATTTAGCAGACGCTCTTATCCAGAGCGACTTACAGTAGAGTGCATGCATTTCTTATTACATTTTTTTATTTTTTTTACATTTCATTACATTTTACATACTGAGACAAGGATATCCCTACCGGCCAAACCCTCCCTAACCCGGACGACGCTATGCCAATTGTGCGTCGCCCCACTGAGTTTTTAAAACTGTCAGAAGACTAACACTGCAGCTCTGTTTTATGTTCAATGTTGTCAACAAAATTTGATTGCTGTTACTCCCATCTCTATTTCAGAATTCAGCCTTTTGACAGCATGTATTGAAGTCAATTTAATCGACACTTGCATAGTCCCCTCGTTTGTTGATTGACATTTAGGCTGTGACAACAAAAAGACAGTAGACAGACCTACAGTATGTTTAAGCAGGGAAGCTTAACAGATTGTGAACCCAAAAGTGTACGTTTGATTCTAGAGTGGGGACAATAAATAGAAAATAATTATAATTCTTAACAAAGGACAAAAATACAGGGTAATTAGTGTCCTTGTCAGCAAGAACACTAATTTATTCCCCACACTTATTTTATATTCCACTTCTTCTCAATTTTACCACTGTAGTATTATATTTTAAATCTGAATAGCATGCTTTTATCTGTGAAAATGAATTACATAAGGCTATGTATTTTTGCAGAATTCATGGACAGTTATGTTTTAAAATATATTGGCATACTTTCATTTTCATCCCCCAAAAATGTCTAACCAACATTGTTGCATTTTGAGTGTTCATTTCATGTCCAAATCATCCTGAATACACCTGATCTGTGGTTTTATTTTTTTGTCCACCCTGGTCATAGGCCTAAGCCATACGTAGAATTGAAGGAAATTAACTTTAAAACTGTACATTTTTACTGGGGGAGGACCCCTATCTAGGGTTTGTCCCAAGGGGCAATGAAATTCACATAGCTAATCTCACTCCAAGCTTTCCCCAAAAGTTGGCAGCCCTGGATTCCCAAAAGGTCTCAGACTCCAGGAAGGGAAAATGCTTAACAAGAAAGAAACAGATGAAGACACAGAAGGGGGCCATGAAGGCCCAAGTTGTATTTTAAATAGTTCATCTGTTGTCAATTTCTATTCTGACTTGCAATGTTAAAAAGGGGAGAAAAAGACACCCCCTGTTTATCTGAATTAGCGAGGCGACTCACTATACCAATTCTAGGCTACAGATTTGAGTCACTGCAATTAAAATTGTTTTCCCAATGTATCTTTCTATTAAATTACATTTTGTTCATAGTATGTATTGCATGTTTGAGGAGATTATATGCTGTTATAAATGTTTGCAGCTCATTAATAAATAGCCAATCTGTTTCCACTTTCATTTACAGTATATTTTTTGAAGTTATAAATATTGGTAGGCCTATGCTGTTATAAATGTTTGCAACTCATTAATAAATAGCCAAAAGGTTTCCACTTTTACGGTATATTTTTTGTTATAAATATTGGTAGGCCTAACTCATTAATGAATGGTCAGTAGGTTTCCACTTACTTTAAAGGTGTCACGCCCTGACCTTAGAGAGCCTTTTTATTTCTCTATTTGGTTAGGTCAGGGTGTGATTTGGGTGGGCATTCTAGTTTTCTATTTCTTTGTTGGCCGGGTATGGTTCCCAATCAGAGGCTGCTGTCTATCGTTGTCTCTGATTGGGAATCATACTTAGGCAGCCTGTTTTCCACCCTAGTTTGTGGGATCTTGTTTTTGCACAGTAGCTGTCTAGCCCTGCAGAAATGTACTTTTCATTTATATTTTGTTGTTTTGTCGGTGTTTCAGTATTAAATATCATGAACACTTTCCACGCTGCGCATTGGTCTCATTCATTCAACGACGGACGTAACAAAAGCTGTCTTTTCAGCATTTATAAATGTTAGTAACTAATTTGTTAATGGTCAGTTGATTGCCACTTTCAAATAAAGTATTTTAGCAGTTATAAATGTTGATAACTTCGTTATGAATGTTCATAGGTCTGTCACTAAAAAAAGGCATACTTTTCACAGTTACACATGTGGATAAATCATTTATAGAATATTTGAGAGTTCACTCAGAGCTTAGACATACTTATAGGCATTATTGGGTACTCACCACTACATGCATGAGAGAAAATTAAACGCTTTGTTGTTCAGTCAATGAATGGTGGGAATGAAGACCAAAACATTCAACGTTGTGAAAGAATACCTCCTCCACTGTTTCACCAACCAAAGGCAGTACGGTTACCATTTCACACCAGAGTGTTCACCATACACGGACTATCACAGAGAAATGGTGTGTTGATATAATCTGGTATGAGTAATAGGTTAGGAATGATGTTGGAATAATGTCCTGGATGTAAATTTGCACGACATCAGGGCGTCAAAGGTAGGTCAAGACTCATCATGAAAACCAACCTCTTCTGTTCCTAGGACATAGCACCAATGCATCACACCCAAAAGTGAGAAAATAACTTTGGTCAACTGTGCAACTTTTGAAAATAAGGTTGCATATGGGTTAATCATATGAGCATTTGTGAGAATGCTATTCATTGACTACAGCTCAGCGTTCAACACCATAGTGCCATCAAAGCTCATCAATAAGCTCAGGACCCTGGGACTAAATACCTCCCTCTGCAACTGGATCCTGGACTTCCTGACGGGCCGCCACCAGGTGGTAAGGGTAGGTAACAACACATCAGCCACGCTGATCCTCAACACAGGGGCCCCTCAGGGGTGCGTCCTCAGTCTCCTCCTGTACTCCCTGTTCATTCGTGACTGCACGGCCAGGCACGACACCATTATTACATTTGCCGATCGCACAACAGTGGTAGGCCTGATCACTGACAACGACGAGACAGACCATGGGGAGGAGGTCAGAGACCTGGCCGTGTGGTGCCAGGACAACAACCTCTCCCTCAACGTGATCAAGACTAAGGAGATGATTGTGGACTACAGGAAAAAGAGGACCAAGCATACCCTCATTCTCATCAACGGGGCTGCAGTGGAGCAGGTTGAGAGCTTCGAGTTCCTTGGTGTCCACATCACCAACAAACTAACATGGTCCAAGCACACCAAGACAATCATGAAGAGGTCACGACAAAACCTATTCCCCCTCAGGAGACTGAAAAGATTTGGCATGGGTCCTCAGATCCTCAAAAGGTTCTACAGCTGCACCATCGAGAGCATCCTGACTGGTTGCATCACTGCCTGATATGGCAACTGCTCGGCCGTCATGAAAGTAAAAGAACCATAACTGTTTGTGTGGAACGAACAGCTGACTGTAGACGGGGCGGCCCGGGCATTCGTGTGTCAACTTGACTGGTAAACTCATGGGTACACTCGCAATGGCTGCCTGGTATTGTGATGCAATATTTTCCATGGTAATGTAGAATGTTCATTCAAATTATGTTAACTGATATAACATTATTTGAATCAATCAATCAATCAATCAATCAATTTTATTTTATATAGCCCTTCGTACATCAGAAAATATCTCGAAGTGCTGTACAGAAACCCAGCCTAAAACCCCAAACAGCTAGAATGCAGGTGTAGAAGCACGGTGGCTAGGAAAAACTCCCTAGAAAGGCCAAAACCTAGGAAGAAACCTAGAGAGGAACCAGGCTATGAGGGGTGGCCAGTCCTCTTCTGGCTGTGCCGGGTGGAGATTATAACAGAACTATGCCAAGATGTTCAAAAATGTTCATAAGTGACAAGCATGGTCAAATAATAATCATGAATAATTTTCAGTTGGCTTTTCATAGCTGATCATTAAGAGTTGAAAAACAACAGGTCTGGGACAGGTGGCGGTTCCATAACCGCAGGCAGAACAGCTGAAACTGGAATAGCAGCAAGGCCAGGCGGACTGGGGACAGCAAGGAGTCACCACGGGCGGCAGTCCCGACGCATGGTCCTAGGGCCCAGGTCCTCAGAGAGAAAGAAAGAGAGAAGGAGAAAATTAGAGAGAGCCAAGATTTTCAAAATGTTCATAAATGACAAGCATGGTCAAATAATAATCAGGAATAAATCTCAGTTGGCTTTTCATAGCCGATCATTAAGAGTTGAAAACAGCAGGTCTGGGACAGGTAGGGGTTTCGTAACCGCAGGCAGAAACAGTTGAAACTGGAATAGCAGCAAGGCCGGGCGGACTGGGGACAGCAAGGTGTCAGCATGCCCGGTAGTCCTGACGTATGGTCCTAGGGCTCAGGTTCTCAGAGAGAAAGAGAGAACGAGAGAATTAGAGAGAGCATACTTAAATTCACACAGGACACTGAATAAGACAGGAGAAGTATTCCAGGTATAACCAACTGACCCTAGCCCCCCGACACATAAACTACTGCAGCATAAATACTGGAGGCTGAGACAGGAGCGGTCAGGAGACACTGTGGCCCCATCCGAAGAAACCCCCGGACAGGGCCAAACAGGAAGGATATAACCCCACCCACTCTGCCAAAGCACAGCCCCCACACCACTAGAGGGATATCCTCAACCACCAACTTACAATCCTGAGACAAGGCCGAGTATAGCCCACAAAGGTCTCCACCACAGCACAACCAAGGGGGGGCGCCAACCCAGACAGGAAGTTCACGTCAGTAACTCAACCCACTCAAGTGACGCACCCCTCCTAGGGACGGCATGAAAGAGCACCAGCAAGCCAGTGACTCAGCCCCAGTAACAGGGTTAGAGGCAGAGAATCCCAGTGGAGAGAGGGGAACCGGCCCTGGAGAGACAGCAAGGGCGGTTCGTTGCTCCAGAGCCTTTCCGTTCACCTTCACACTCCTGGGCCAGACTACACTCAATCATATGACCTACTGAAGAGATAAGTCTTCAGTAAAGACTTAAAGGTTGAGACTGAGTCTGCGTCTCTCACATGGGTAGGCAGACTGTTCCATAAAAATGGAGATCTATAGGAGAAAGCCCTGCCTCCAGCTGTTTGCTTAGAAATTTTAGGGACAATTAGGAGGCCTGCGTCTTGTGACCGTAGCGTACGTGTAGGTATGTACGGCAGGACCAACTCGGAAAGATAGGTAGGAGCAAGCCCATGTAACGCTTTAAAGGTTAACAGTAAAACCTTGAAATCAGCCCTTGCCTTAACGGGAAGCCAGTGTAGGGAAGCTAGCACTGGAGTAATATGATCAAATTTCTTGGTTCTAGTCAGGATTCTAGCAGCCGTATTTAGCACTAACTGAAGTTTATTTAGTGCTTTATCCGGGTAGCCGGAAAGTAGAGCATTGCAGTAGTCTAACCTAGAAGTAACAAATGCATGGATTAATTTTTCTGCATCATTTTTGGACAGAAAATTTCTGATTTTTGCAATGTTACGTAGATGGAAAAAAGCTGTCCTTAAAACAGTCTTGATATGTTCGTCAAAAGAGAGATCAGGGTCAAGAGTAACGCCGAGGTCCTTCACAGTTTTATTTGAGACGACTTTACAACCATCAAGATGAATTGTCAGATTTAACAGAAGATCTCTTTGTTTCTTGGGACCTAGAACAAGCATCTCTGTTTTGTCCGAGTTTAAAAGTAGAAAGTTTTCAGCCATCCACTTCCTTATGTCTGAAACACAGGCTTCTAGCGAGGGCAATTTTGGGGCTTCACCATGTTTCATTGAAATGTACAGCTGTGTGTCATCCGCATAGCAGTGAAAGTTAACATTATGTTTTCGAATAACATCCCCAAGAGGTAAAATATATAGTGAAAACAATAGTGGTCCTAAAACGGAACCTTGAGGAACACCGAAATGTACAGTTGATTTGTCAGAGGACAGACCATTCACAGAGACAAACTGATATCTTTCCGACAGGTAAGATCTAAACCAGGCCAGAACTTGTCCGTGTAGACCAATTTGGGTTTCCAGTCTCTCCAAAAGAATGTGGTGATCGATGGTGTCAAAGGCAGCACTAAGGTCTAGTAGCACGAGGACAGATGCAGAGCCTCGGTCTGACGCCATTAAAAGGTCATTTACCACCTTCACAAGTGCAGTCTCAGTGCTATGATGGGGTCTAAAACCAGACTGAAGCATTTCGTATACATTGTTTGTCTTCAGAAAGGCAGTGAGTTGCTGCGCAACAGCTTTTTCTAAAAATTTTGAGAGGAATGGAAGATTCGATATAGGCCGATAGTTTTTTATATTTTCCGGGTCAAGGTTTGGCTTTTTCAAGAGAGGCTTTATCACTGCCACTTTTAGTGAGTTTGGTACACATCCGGTGGATAGAGAGCTGTTTATTATGTTCAACATAGGAGGGCCAAGCACAGGAAGCAGCTCCTTCAGCAGTTTAGTAGGAATAGGATCCAGTATGCAGCTTGAAGGTTTAGAGGCCATGATTATTTTCATCATTGTGTCAAGAGATATAGTACTAAAACACTTAAGTGTCTCTCCCGAATGCAATGGAATGTATTTTTGTAATGTCAGTTGAGTTTAATCAACAAATCACTGCACATATTGATGGGTTCACTTCCTGCTTTTACTTCTATTCCACCCATTAGGGTGGACTCATTGAGTTGAATGGGGACGCCCAGTTCATTAAGCTATGACCTCCAATGAGTTTCATTTTGACACGTATCTGCGTCCAGAAGCAAACTCAAAGGTCTTTGAAGAAAATCAGTCAACTGATTTTCCATCTTCTTGGGCTGTCTAAACGTATCTATTACTTTTGTGCAATGTTCCTGAGGTAGATGGCTAGAACTCATCACACTGAGAGATTTGCATTTCAAACCTATTTTTCGGATATTTTTTCCCTTCAAAGGAGAGGCTTTCATTAGCTTGGGGAACAACGAAGGTCAATCTCCACCAGTTTGCCAGTGCCCCGAGAACGAGATGAGGAAGACAAATCCCTGCAGAGTGGAATCAAAACGGACATGTCCACCGAGAGGGGAGACCTTTGAAAGGTGTACAGCGCCGATCTCTTTGCTCCGCGGCGCAGGTATAACTTGTTTAGCGGTGATTTAGCATTACCCAGTGTGCTGGGGCGAGTCATTGCCACTACAGGCCACCGCACCACACATAAACAGAGACATCAACTGGTAAACATAGTCGCTCTCTCACAGTCTCTAACAGAGGCAGAAAATCCCAGGCACAATTACAAATAATGTTGCTTTGGTAATGGCAGACTTTCTGAGGATGTTTGCTGATGTGTTCTCTTCCTGTCTGGTCCTTCCTAGTATTGGAGGGAGATGGTTTTAGTAAGCTGGTTCAAAGCTGTTCAGAGCTGTTCAAATCCTGGTCAAAGCTGGTAGAGTTGCCAGATCAGACGTTGTTCCCCGTGATTTGATTTGACATAATATCCTCGTTGCACCGATTAACCCATTTGTTCCCAATTTTTTTCCAGACAGGCCACTATGCAAATATTGTGCCGTTAGTAACTCACATGTAATCCATATTGCTTTTCAAAAAATAATATTGAAAAGTATGGGGGAAATTATATTTTATTCTGTCATAATTGTGACCGTTGGGAACATACATTGCTCCCCTATAGAACAGACATTTACTTATATTCCCCAGCTCCAATATCTATATAACTCAGCCCACTTACCCACACACCTAAACCCAATTATCTACACACCCCAGCCCTGTTACCCCAATGCCCTCAAGTCCCAATAAACCCATATCCTAGCCCTATAAGCCTTATTTCTAATGCTTAGACTCACAACATCTCAGCCTTGTTAACCTGTCTAGGATCAGCGTGGCGCTAGCGGCACACCCCCCCCCCCCCCCCCACTGAAAAACCAGTGCCGCGAAATTCAAAAAAAATATTTTTTTTAAATATTTAACTTTCACACATTAAAGTCCAATAATGAAAGACACAGATCTTGTGAATCCAGTCAACATTTCCGATTTTTAAAATGTTTTACAGGGAAGACACAATATGTAAAGATGTACATCTATTACCTAAAAACACATTAGCATAATCCACCATCTTTTATTTGTCCACCAACACCAGTAGCCATCACCAATTCGACTAAACTAAGATATTTATAGCCCCTAACCAACAAAAAAACTCATCAGATGACAGTCTGATAACATATTTATGGTATGGGATAGGTTTTGTTAGAAAAAAGTGCATATTTCAGGTATATGGCATAGTTTACAATTGCACCCACCATCACAAATGGACTAGAATAATTACAATGAGCAACGTGTTTACCTAACTACTAATCATCAAACATTTCGTAAAAATACACAGCATACACGAATCGAAAGACACAGATCCTGTGAATACAGACAATATTTCAGATTTTCTAAGTGTCTTACAGCGAAAACACAATAAATCGTTATATTAGCTTAGCACATAGCAATTAGCAGCCCAGCATTGATTCTAGCCAAAGTGAGCGATAAAAGTCAACATCGCCAAAAGATATTAATTTTTTCACTAACCTTCTCAGAATTCTTCCGATGACACTCCTGTAACATCATATTACACAATCCATATAGAGTTTGATCGAAAATGTTTATATTTAGCCACCAAAATCATGGTTAGACAATGTGAAATGTAGCTCAGCTGGTCAGAAAATGTCCTTGCGCCACTTAGACAGTGATCTACTCTTATACATAAATACTCATAAACGTGACTAAAAAATATAGGGTGGACAGGGATTGATAGACAATTTAATTCTTAATACAATTGCGTTATTACATTTTTTAATTTATCCTTACTTTTCAATACAGTTTGCGCCAAGCGAAGCTACGTCAAAAAACATGGCGTCCTAAGCCACTAAAATGTTTCGACAGAAACACGATTTATCATAATAAAAATGTCCTACCTTGAGCTGTTCTTCCATCAGTATCTTGGGCAAAGGATCCTTTCTTGGGAGAAATCGTCTTTTGGTGGAAAGCTGTCCTCTTGCCATGTGGAAATGTCAACTGCGTTCGGGATGAACTGAAAAGCGTGCCCAACTTTTCACATCGTTGCAAAAATAAATGTCCCAAAATCGCACTAAACGGATATAAATTGCTATAAAACGCTTTAAATTAACTACTTTATGATGTTTTTAACTCCTATAACGAGTGAAAAGATGACCGGAGAAATATAACAGGCTAAACTAACGCTTGGAACAGGTGCGCGCCGGTGTCCTCTAGGCTCATGACGCAGCTCCCAAAGAATGACTAGCTTCAGGGTTTTTTCATTTGTAGGGCCTGTGAACGCGCAATCGACCCCGTTGGAATCGTCATCACGTAAAGGCATCCAGGGGAAGACGTAAGAAGTGTCCGTATAGTCATAGCAACGACAGTGCCCTTTTAACTGACTTCAGAAAAGTGGCCAACATTTCTCAAATCTGACTCCATGTCAGGGAAATTGCTGTAGAATGGGCTCTGTTCCACTTAGAGACAAAATTTCAACTCCTATAGAAACTATAGACTGTTTTCTATCCAATAATAATAATAATATGCATATTGTACGATCAAGGATTTTGTGGGAAGCCGTTTAAAAAATTAGCCAAATTAGCATAAATAGTCTAAACAGCGCCCCCATCCCCAACAGGTTTTAAGCCTATCACATGCTTCCCAGTCAAAACAGTTTGCGCATATATTATGATGAAATGTTGTAACATTTTTGTTGGATTTGTTGTTGGCAGGGTTTTTTTCAGCTGTTCGCACACACACCAAAAAATCTTGAGGCATATCGAAGTTCAGTAGCTGAAGTCTATGCCCCTTCTTCGGTGATTGGTCAACAGTAGGGGTGGGAACTATGGACGGGTTTCTTCAATTAAGTGTTTGCTGTCATTCAACGAGAGTGACGAGAGAGGGCGGCAGCAGATAGGCCCTACTATCAGCAGTGCACTACTAGTTTTTATGCACATTTTTTTCACTTGAGAAGTACTCCACCAAATATCTTAGCTAGATGTAAAATGTGCGACTAAGACCTCCTCGGCAAAAACGTCAAAATGAGTTACAGATTTCTTGATTTATCTTAGATTCATTTGGACTATTTAGAGGAAATGTTACTGGTTATGTTGTTGCTACGGTGGCTCAAGTGAAGGTCTTCAGGGAGTATGCAAGGACAGAGTAGAGTTCTGCTAGGAGCAAACTGAACCTACGTATGGGGAAGCCTTTACTTGCCTATCTTAGTCCTGTGACCTCTGACCTGCATTCCCTAACCATTTTATAAACTCATAGTACAGTGGTATAACACATTTTCCCCAGCCTCATTCACTTTTTTGACCACAGACTGACCAGAATGGATTTGAAAGGACAAGAGACATCCATTCAGATCCATTACCTTTATGAGCCTGTTACACGTCTACACCCCATTACTCATATAAACCAGGTCAATTCATGGGCATAAAGCTTTATGATACTCATATAAAACAGGTTTTCCGCAGTGGGCAAGCCTCAACATTCATCCAAACCATGCCTACATCTGTACTACAGCCCGAGTATATCCATACCAACCAGGTGGCTATCCATTAAACCTATGTCCAATACTCTGATAAAACAGGTCTACCCTAAACAAAATGATTACGTTAATTATTTATTATCTTAATACATTAACATTTTAGTCATTCAGCAGATGCTCTTATCCAGAACGACTTAGTGGTGAGTGCATACATTTTCATATCTTGTTCGTACAGGTCCTCCGTGAAAATTGAACCCAGAACCCTGACGTTGCAAGCGCCATGCTCTACCAATTTATATTTTGCCAATTCCCCCTGAAATTACAAAACTCTGCGTTTTACAGTTAGAACCTATAAGGGCACAAGGCAAGACCTAGATGCAGACACAGGAGGCAGATGGTTAGAGTCTTCGTAGTTTATTTAGAATCCAAAAGAAGTAGGCAAGAGAATGGTTGTGGACAGGCAAAAGGTTAAAACCAGATTCTTAGTCCAAGAGGTAAAGAGTGGCAGACAGGCTCGATGCGAACCATAGCCAGACAACCGCAGCTGCCACACATCGAGGCAGGGAGAATTGTCTCTGATTCCGAGGGTGTGACAGCGGAAGTGTACAGGCGGTAAAGGGTGTCCGGCTTCACATTTCTGGACACTGGGCGGTAGGAGATGGTGAAATGGAGATGTTCGAAAGGAGAGGAGTGGTAGCAGGTACCGGTTCTTGACCTTGATGTCATTGAGACCCCGGTAATCAATACATGGACGCAGGGTCTTGTCCATTTTTCCCACAAAGAAGAACCCTGCGCCGGCAAGAGAGGCCGAAGAGCGAATGCTTCCAGCCGCCAGAGAGTTATCAATGTACTCATCCGGCCTCGAGGCGGTGTGGTGCCCGGGAAGAGGTCCATCGCACAATCGTAAGGACGATGTGGAGGAAGGGAGGTAGCACGAGCCTTACTGAAAATCTGCCAGAGGTCATGATACTCTGAGGGAACGGCAGAGAAATCCGAGACCGAACTTAACTAATCAAAGGACGGACACCTGACGCGTTTTGATAAATCTCGCTCATTTTTCCAAAATAAAAGCTTGAAACTATGTCTAAAGCCTGGTCACAGCCTGATGAAGCCAAAGTACGCCTTTAAATGGAGGATGTGCAAGCAATGGAACAGGGATTTTTCCAAATAAAAGGCACTTCCGGGTTGGATTTCCTCAGGTTTTCGCCTGCAAAATCAGTTATTTTATACTCACAGACAATATTTTGACAGTTTTGGAAACTTTAGAGTGTTTTCTATCCTGATCTGTCAATTATATGCATATTCTAGCATCTGGGCTTGAGAAATAGTCCGTTTACCTTGGGAACGTTATTTTTCCAAACATAAAAATAGTGCCCCCTAGCTGAAAGAGCTTAACCCAGCAGGCAGACGTTTAGGGGAAGGCTGCACTGGCTTTAGGCAGTGTGAGTGACAGAACGGGCTCCAACCCAGGATTGAACCCATGGTCCATTCAATATTGGGATTGTGCTTCTGGAGCCAAGAAAATCCCAAAACCACAGGGATGTGAGGAGAATCAATGAGAAGCAGCTGTATTGACTCACTGATTTGGTCCATAATCTTCTTAAACCCTTGGTCGTGGCGTTCCGTCAAGGAACGGAGCCCTTCCAGAAGGTCCTGTAACAGCTCCTCATGTCTCCCAATAGTGGCACCCTGCAGGGAGACAACGTGGCGGAGCTGGTCCAAGTCTGCTGGGTCTGTCATGGCCAGCTCGTACCATAAGAGCACAAGGCAAGACCCAGATGCAGACACAGGAGGCAGATGGTTAGAGTCTTTGTAGTTGATTTAGAATCCAAAAGGAGTAGGCAAGAGAATGGTGGTGGACAGGCAAAAGGTTAAAACCAGATTCTTAGTCCAAGAGGTAAAGAGTGGCAGACAGGCTCGATGTCAGGGCAGGTAGAACGGTCAGGCAGGCGGGTACAGAGTCCATAAAAAACAGGCAAGGGTCAAAACCGGGAAGACTAGAAAAATAGAATAGGAAACAGGAGCACGGGGAAAACACGCTGGTTGACTTGAAAACATACAAGACGAACTGGCACAGAGAGACAGGAAACACTGGGATAAATACACTGGGGAAAATAAGCGATACCTGGAGGAGATGGAGACAATCACAAGAACAGGTGAAACAGAATCACTGATTTAAGCATTTGCAAATGCTAATAGTTAATGATAAAATCGTCGGTAGGATCATCTTGATGAAGTTTATCCATAGCCCAACTCAACTTCAATCTACTGAAAAAATAAATCATCTGCTATGATTAAATATAATGTATATAATAAATTAGAGCCACCATGTTGTCCCATTGGTCACAATTGTGACCTCTTAGATATTTTCATATCCCACAACCATCATGGATTCAATGTATTAATAAATATGAAAGAAGATATGTTAAATATATCCTTTAAACATTATGTTTACAAAGTAAATATTTTAAAATGTCAACAATCTGTTTACTTTTTAAGATGGTAAATGTACACTTCTGCCTGTAAAAGTACACATTGCAGAAATATACTTGTTGTCTTGAGAACATTTTGAGAAATCATATTCTCTAAATGATACTTGTGATAATGCATTATATATTTAAGCAATAAGGCACAAGGGGTGTGGTATATGGCCACTGTATACTTTTTGTTTTATGCACAAAACAATTTAGGCAACAGGTATCTTGACATCTAGACACTTAGCAAGTTAGCAAACCAAATGCATAGTTGGAGCCCTGAGCTGGATATAATTTATTTGACACACCTAAGATTTCTTATAGTTATACTTCACTTGGCGTAGCACACACTGCTTATAACTGCTTTAAAAAATCATACCGTTGGTATTTTCGAAATACCCCGGTATACGGTATAACGCCCAAGCCTAGAGGGGACTGATGTGTTACGGTTATGAAACGTGGGGGTATGTACGAGGATGTGCCAAATGCGGGCTCTGTGCAGTGGGGGTGTCTGTTTGCATTACAGTGTTTGTGATAGTCAGGATTGTTTATGTGCGCTGTACTGTGAAAGCCTGCGCTGATCTCGCCCTGTTTAGGTTAGCGAATAATGCTGAGATTTCCATGCTGTGTGGATGTCAGTGTTTGCCAATGGGCAGCATATGGAATGTGTACATCCATGGCTAGAGCGGTTGGACCACAAGGATCAGGGCTTCTTGAGACGCTCATGGACCACTAGCTCAGACACTTACAGAAAACAAACATTTATTCAACCTGTCGTCACCAGAGTACCTTTCAGTGGAGCAGAGTCATTTCGACACTGATGAAAGCAGGCTGCTCATGTCCGATTCTCTCTCCAAAGATTTAGCACATCTGGTTGTAAGCAATGTGTTTTTTCGGGCAGTGAGCATATTTAAGGTCTGCTGAGCGCAAACTTGAAGGTTGTGAAAATTCTGTGCAACTTCCGGTGCGCGTTTACTGTGAACACTGTGGCTGTACCCTCTTTAAGTTACAGTTTTAACAGTGGCCACGTAGGCCACTGTGGCTATTTGATCATAACGTGTGCCTACCAGCATAGCCTACGATCAAAAACAATGCCGAAAAATGCATCCCGTTTTAACATGGAAATAGCTGTTCTATCTTTAAGCCTACAGTAGCAGCCAATGTGTGCTCTTCAATGTAGGCTGACATTCCATGAGGCTTTTGCAAAAACATGCAGGGCTTGACATTGACCTGTTTATCCACTTGTCCTTCAGACAAGGAGGTAACTGAAAACATTGTGTTGTTTGATGCAAGAAACCACTTTACAAAATAAAATGTATTATTATTCCCATACATTTACATTTACATTTAAGTCATTTAGCAGACGCTCTTATCCAGAGCGACTTACAAATTGGTGCATTCACCTAATGACATCCAGTGGAACAGCCACTTTACAATAGAATTATTATACCATTATTACAGATAATTTAACAAATTGTCCTCCCCTCTAAGGCTACTTAGCTTATTTAAGACTGTCTCAAAAGATGAAACACTGCCCTTTTAAGACATTAAAAACATATCTTTACCTGACAAAGAAATGCACACATTTTGTGCTCCTGTAGGAAGCAACCACTCCCCCATTGTTGACTGTAAATTAGCTATAACTGGGCTAATAACTCACTAACTAGCAAATAATATGAACAAATGTACACAGGAGGCTACATGTAGCTCTTGCTTTGATCTCAAAACAAGCGCATCTACTCGTGACCGCTAATACTGTAGCCGAAACACAGTCCAGCTCTAAGTGAATGGCACAGATCCATATATGGCAATGGCTATTTGCATATAGGCCTACTGCAGCTATGATTGGTTAGGCTGATTTGATGTTGATGTTGCAGAGCTTGGTGACTGTAACTGTGCTGCTGGCAACAATTTAATTACACTTTTTTGCAGCTGCTGCTTTTTTGCCAACATTTATTGACACCGGCCATATTCAACGTGTTGAGCATTCATAAATGCATCAGTGATACTGTGCTCTGGCACATTCAGACGAGAGTGCTCTGAAATCGGAGTAGATAGTCAGAATTAACAATGTCCATTGAGAACGCACACTGACTATACTACTTAGCTAAGAATGATGTGAATAATCAAGTCAATAAATGTTGGGTAGTTAGTTAGTTAGTTAGCATATAGTTCATATACTGCCTGGCAAGTTATATGTATTAGTAGCCAACTAACGTTAGGTAGCTATAGGCTGGACAATGGAATGAGTAAAAATGTATCCAAGGCTGAAAAACAGGCAAAGAACGTTGGTGGAGCTGGAACACTAGCGGGAGGTCATAGCAAATCAATTGAAACGAACCTTCGCTGAACCTCTTCTGACTGGAATGATCCTTAGAATTTTAACTAAATGGCACCAAAAAATGTATACCTTTTTATTTTACCACTACAATCTGTTCTTTGGACGAAACTGAAAAATAACGACTTGTGTAGAAAGTAAACATCGCACCTCAATGGTGCCAAGAGTGCTTATGTCTGCATAATGAGGAATTTGGAAAAAAAATGTCAACTTCTGGTACATACTGCTGTAATGGTATGCAATGCAGTTTGTAAGGATAGTGTATCTAACAAATTGTCAGCCAACATAACGTGTAACGTAACTTATTTGAAAAGTCATTACATTGCTCAACATTTTCTTAACATTTGTCATACTGAGTTAAAGCAATGATTTTGTATCCGTTCTCGTTGGACTTTGGCTGCATATTTTCGCCATTTTCTTCAAATCTGAAAACGCTGTGAAGCATTTTTTAAATAATTGCACTATGAGCCCTAAAAGCACGGAAATAGTGTCCACTGCTTGTATACTTTGTATTTTGGCCAATGTAGTACGACATCCGGTGAACTTTTGGCACACTAACTATATCCACACTATGACCAATAAGCATACTACATACTCAATTTACATCACAAATAGTATGGTTAGTGCAGTTAGCATGAGTATTCGAACACAGCTTGTGACACCACTCCAGCCCCCAAAGACTGAAGTTGCCCATCCCCGATTTATTTGAATGGTAAATCTCCATTGATAAACTGGGTAAATCAAGGTGTAGCATCGGGCCATGGTGGCCTATTCACAATACAGGTGAATGCATATTCAATAGGAGTGTGTGAATGCATTGAGTTATTGAGTTTGTTTTCACTGATTTTATGTGGTTACAGATGACAAACAATCTGTTTCCCTTCCATTTTGGACTTATTTTATTGTACAGATCAACAACATTTGCATAGAAGTAGCAATCTCTTCTTTTATAAAATTGTGCGCTGTCTCTTTAAACCGAGTAATGATGTCATTTGAGGCACATGTCCACACAGTCAGTTGGGTACAGTGAGGAAGAGCAGAAGAAGGGGGAAAGTATCTTGATAAAGTTTTTGGTGGCCAACTTCGAAATCAGCATATTTTGCGTTATGGTTTGCATACTATCACAAACAAAGTACTAGGGTGGTGAATTGATGTTAACTTCAGCTGTAAGCTAGCAAGGAAAGTTAAACTACCAACCTGGAAGCTACCGGTGTATTCTTGCATTGTAATGTGTTCTAGCCTGTATGGACATTGTTTTGCGAACAGTAGTAAACAGTTTCAACATTTCTACATGCCGTGTTGCCTTACTTAAGTGTGTTAACTTCTGTGCAGCATAAGAGGGGAGCTAACCTGTTGCAGCCCAGATCCCAGTGGCGCTTTAACAATGAGTGAGTGGAGCAGGAAGAGGCATGAACGGTGCACTCACGCTAAAAGGGGACATTTGCTGCGCTGATAGAGACGTGATCCTCTCAATCAGTATACCACATGAAACACATTTGATAGAAGTTCCAAAAGTAACAAAAATTCTAGTACCGTTTTTCATGTTCTAGTATCGAAAAAGTACTATAGTTTCTCCATGCAACACTTTCCACAGTCTGCAGCCCACCTTAAATCACACTCAGTGGGCAAACAGGAGCAAGTCTGGGCCTACGCACAAACCAGCAGAGAGTTTTATCTGAACTAATAGTGAAAGGAAATAAATAAGGGTGTGTGTGTGGGAGAGAACGAGAGAGAGAAAGAGAATACAAGAGAAAGTCGACAGTATGTGCTAAGTAACACTGGTAGCATGTGAAAGCACACGGCTCTCATTATCGGTAACAACAATTCTGCGAAGAGCACAATGCATTGCTGAGTGGGAGCTCTTCGTCAAAGGTTTAACATGTAGGCTGTTTTGCTCTACTTTATATTTGCTTGTACAACTGACTAGTATGTTTCGTCTTTATGGGAGCAGAAGTGGGCTGTGTGGTTGTGTGTCTGTACAGTATGTAAAATAGATATTTTGTATTCCATTTATTATCCAATAAACCATGTCAACTGTGTTGGCTGAAAATCTTCACAACTTCCTAAGAGATCCCACATTGACACCCCCTTTGTGGAACTAATACACTGTAACTTGTCTGTCTGTGGGTGTTCCACAGTCCTATACTGTAGTTTCCGTCCCAGATGCATCCCAGTATTTCTTTGAACTCTGTATAACCACATGTACTATACGTGATGCGATTGTGCACTAGGCCAGCAGTGACTGGATCTGGGGGTTGTGTTTCTGTTCTGTTTGATTCAACATCCAGCCGACATATCCCATCTGTTCCAAGAGTTCTTCCTTCGCCAAGCAGAGCTCAATCAAATACATAGGTCTGTGTGTGTTTGTGTGTGTTGGTGTGTGTGCGGATCCGTACACGCATGCGAGTGTGTGTCTGTCTGTGTGTGCATGCATGCAATTGTGTGTGTGTGTGTGTGTGTGTGTGTAGAGACTCAGAATACTACGCAGCACATGTGACCACGCAGTCATCACATCCAAGCCCATTCCCTCTGCAACGTGTCAGGATCCCTCAGCAAAATTCCACGGCAAACACAAGGTGCGTACATTTTTGTCCAAAGGCCTCAAATTCAGATTAAGAGCCATTGAGACTTTTAAAATGTTTGTGATTGCTGAAAGAACAACACCTTATGTATTGTTGCAGCTATGCTGGCACATACTCACGTACAGTATGCTTGCACAAATACGCACAAGCACACACACACTTTCACCTCTCCCATCCATAAGAAATGTTATTTAAATTGTTGACCCCTTTTTCATGGTGTCCAATTGGTAGTTACAGTCCTGTCCCATCACAGCAACTCCTGTACAGACTCGGGAAAGGCAAAGGTCAAGACCAGCTGCACCAATGTGTCAAAGGAAGCACTGTACATGCCTGCTTAACCCAGAAGCCAGCCACACCAATGTGTTAGAGGAAGCACAGTACATGCCTGCTTAACACAGAAGCCAGCCACACCAGGCGAACCTGTCAGCATGCATTGCACCTGGCCCGCCACAGGAGTCGCTGGTGCACAAATGGGACAGGAACATCCCTGCCGGCCAAACCGACGCTGGGCCAATTGTGTGCCCCGTGGGTCTCCTTGTCACAGCAAACTGTGACAGGGCCTGGACTCGAACCATGTTCTCTAGTGGCACAACTACCACTGTGATTCAGTGCCTTAGACCACCACACCACTCGGGAGGCCCAAACTAAAAGGTATTTTTAAACAAATTACCCTGCTATACAATGCATTCGAAGCATGTGCTTCCCAAAGAGATAAATATGCCCGCTCACACAAGTCCTATGTTTACATGATGGTGTACAAGATACACACTGCATTCACAACCCCCCACATCCATTGCTCAAAACAAGGTTGTTGCCATAGTTGCCTCAAGGATTTGACAGTGTGGAGGATCAAAGTCTTCCCAGCGAGTGTCTCGGCAGGCACTCGCTGCATGTGCAAGTGATTTAACATGGCGAGGTAGTAATACGAGAAGAACAAACACAAATGTTTCCCCAAAAGTTTGCTTCCCTGCCTACCTTTGAAGAAATGACTGGGAAACTTCTTATTCTTACCCTATTTCTTAAGCCCTCCTGTTGCAAGGCTCCCCATCATGTCTCTATGCAAAGCTCAAATGACAAACCTACTGGCTCAACTCCAAATTTGAAGGTATAGATGTGTCTGCAAGAGCTGTGTTGCTGAGTAATCGAACTTTAATGAATGAAAATGTCCAGCAGCTATCACAAATAAAAAGGTTTCTTTGGCTTTTATGTACAGTCGTGGCCAAAAGTTTTGAAAATGACAAATATTTATTTTCACCAAGTCTGCTGCCTCAGTTTGTATGATGGCAATTTATACTCCAGAATTTTATGAAGAGTGATCAGATGAATTGCAATTAATTGCAAAGTCCCTCTTTGCCATGCAAATGAACTGAATCCACAAAACATTTCCACTTAGTTTCAGCCCTGCCACAAAAGGACCAGCTGACATCATGTCAGTGATTATCTCGTTAACACAGGTGTGAGTGTTGATGAGGACATGGCTGGAGATCACTCTGTCATGCTGATTGAGTTCAAATAACCGACTGGAGGGTGGTGGAGGTTGGTGCTTGGAATCATTGTTCTTCCTCTGTCAACCATGGTTACCTGCAAGGAAACGTGTGCCATCATCATTGCTTTGCACAAAAAGGGCTCCACAGGCAAGGATTGCACCTAAATCAACCATTTATCGGATCATCAAGAACGGAGGAGAGCGGTTCAATTGTTGTGAAGAACGCTTCAGGGCTCCCAAGAAAGTCCAGCAAGCGCCAGCAACGTCTCCTAAAGTTGATTCAGCTGCGGGATCGGGGCACAACCAGTACAGAGCTTGCTCAGGAATGGCAGCAGGCAGATGTGAGTGCATCTGCACGCACAGTGAGGCGAAGACTTTTGGAGGATGGCCTGGTGTCAAGAAGGGCAGCAAAGAAGCCACTTCTCTCCTGGAAAAACATGGACAGACTGATATTCTGCAAAAAAGTACAGGGATTGGACTGCTGAGGACTGAGGTAAAGTCATTTTATCTGATGAATCCCCTTTCCGATTGTTTGGGGAATCCGGAAAAAAAGCTTGTCCGGGGAAGACAAGGTGAGCGCTACCATCAGTCCTGTGTCATGCCAACAGTAAAGCAGCCTGAGACCATTCATGTGTGGGGTTGCTTCTCAGCCAAGGGAGTGGGCTCATTCACTATTTTTCCTAAGAACACAGCCATGAATAAAGAATGGTACCAACACATCCTCCGAGAGCAACTTCTCCCAACCATCCAGGAACAGTTTGGTGATGAACAATGTCTTTTCCAGCATGATGGAGCACCTTAACATAAGGAAAATGTGATAACTAAGTGGCTCGGGGAACAAAACATTGATATTTTGGGTCCATGGCCAGGAAACTCCCCAGACCTTAATCCCATTGAGAACTTGTGTTCAATCCTCAAGAGGCGAGTGGACAAACAAAAACCCACAAATTCTGACAAACTCCAAGCATTAATTATGCAAGAATGGGCTGCCATCAGTCAGGATGTAGCCCAGAAGGTAATTGACAGCATGCCTTGCCATGGCAGAGGTCTTGAAAAAGAAGGGTCAACACTGCAAATATTGACTCTCTGCATCAACTTCATGTAATTGTCAATAAAAGCCTTTGACACTTATGAAATGCTTGTAATTATACTTCAGTATTCCATATTAACCACCTGACAAAAATATCTAAAGACACTGAGGCAGCAGACTTTGTGAAAATGAATATTTGTGTCATTCTCAAAACTTTTGGCCACGACTGTATAATTGCAGTTGCAATAAATGCATAATACATTTAGCAATGATGATATTCATGAGCACAGCTCTTCTCTCAATTAAAAAAAATAAGTGAAAGGTCAATGGGAATATACGAAGAAAGTTTTCTTAGTTTTGTTTCAACGTTTCTTAGTTTCGATCACTTTGACTGCTTCTATATATTACTTAAAAACCAATGCAATCTTTGTAATTTTATTTTATATTTTTAAATCATCACTGTATGTCTAATACACAATTGTGGGTGTTTACTGTGTTTACTAAGCTAAAATATGGAATTGTTTTAAGATGGTCATACCCTTGATCATTTAGTTAATTGATTTTTAAGTTAGGACCCGTTTAGGTATAAAAAAATATATAAACATATTGAATTTGGTCTTTACTACTATAGCCCATAGAAATGCAATGAATAACATATTCATATTCTTCCGGCGCCGAACAGGATGGCTGCCTCGCTTCGCGTTCCTTGGAAAATATGCAGTATTTTGTTTTTCTATGTGTTATTTCTTACATTGGTACCCCGGGTGATCTTAAGTTTCATTACATACAGCCGGGAGGAACTACTGAATATACGATTAACGTCAACTAACCACCCTTCCTACCAGGAATATGACTTTCCCGAAACGGATCCAGTGTCTTGCCTTCCACCCAATACAATGGACCTGATCCCAGCCGGCGAAGCTACACGACGCCGAAAAAGGGGCAAACGTAGCGGTCTCCTGGTCAGGCTTCGGAGACGAGCACATCGCGCTCCACTCCCTAGCATACTACTCGCCAATGTCCAGTCTCTTGAGAATAAGGTCGATGAAATCCGAGCACGGGTAACATTCGAGAGAGACATCAGGGATTGCAACGTGCTCTGCTTCACGGAAACATGGCTAACTGAAAAGACGCTAACGGAGTCGGTGCAGCCAGCTGGTTTCTTCACGCATCGCGCAGACAGAAACATACATCTTTCTGGTAAGAAGAGGGGCGGGGGGGTATGCCTCATGATTAACGAGACGTGGTGTGACCATCATAACAACACTCAGGAACTAAAGTCATTCTGTTCATCTGATCTAGAACTCCTCACAATCAAATGTAGACCGCATTATCTACCAAGGGAATTCACTTCGGTCATAATCACAGCCGTATATATTCCCCCCAAGCAGACACATCGATGGCCCTGAACGAACTCTATCTGACTCTCTGTAAACTGGAAACCACACACCCTGAGGCTGCATTCATCGTAGCTGGGGATTTTAACAAGGCTAATCTAAAAACAAAACTCCCTAAATTCTATCAGCACATCGATTGTCCGACCAGGGCTGGCAGAACTCTGGACCATTGTTATACTAACTTCCGCGACGCATATAAGGCCCTCCCCCGCCCTCCTTTCGGAAAAGCTGACCACGACTCCATTTTGTTGATTCCAGCCTACAAACAGAAATTAAAACTACAAGCTCCCGCGCTCAGGTCTGTTCAACACTGGTCCGACCAATCTGAATCCACGCTTCAAGACTGCTTTGATCACGCGGATTGGAATATGTTCCGCACGGCGTCCAACAACAACAATGATGAATATGCAGATTCGGTGAGCGAGTTCATTAGGAAGTGCATTGACGATGTCGTACCCAGAGCAACGATTAAAACATTCCCAAACCAGAAACCGTGGATTAACGGCAGCATTCGCGTGAAACTGAAAGCGCGAACCACTGCTTTTAACCAGGGCAAGGTGACCGGAAACATGACCGAATACACACAGTGTAGCTATTCTCTCCGCAAGGCTATCAAACAGGCTAAGTCCCAGTACAGAGACAAAATTGAATCGCAATTCAACAGCTCAGACACAAGGGGTATGTGGCAGGGTCTACAGTCTATCACGGATTACAAAAAGAAAAGCAGCCCCATCGCGGATCAGGATGTCTTGCTCCCAGACAGGCTAAATACCTTTTTTGCCCGCTTTGAGGATAATACAGTGCCACTGTCACGGCCCACTACCAAAACCTGCGGGCTCTCCTTCACTGCAGCCGAGGTGAGTAAAACATTTAAACGTGTTAACCCTCGCAAGGCTGCAGGCCCAGACGGCATTCCCAGCCGCGTCCTCAGAGCATGCGCAGACCAGCTGGCTGGTGTGTTTACGGACATATTCAATCAATCCTTAGCCCAGTCTGCTGTTCCCACATGCTTCAAGAGGGCCACCATTGTTCCTGTTCCCAAGAAAGCTAAGGTAACTGAGCTAAACGACTACCGCCCCGTAGCACTCACTTCCGTCATCATGAAGTGCTTTGAGAGACTAGTCAAGGACCATATCACCTCCACCCTACCGGACACCCTAGACCCACTCCAATTTGCTTACCGACCCAATAGGTCCACAGACGACGCAATCGCAACCACACTGCACACTGCCCTAACCCATCTGGACAAGAGGAATACCTATGTGAGAATGCTGTTCATCGACTACAGCTCAGCATTTAACACCATAGTACCCTCCAAACTCGTCATCAAGCTCGAGACCCTGGGCCTCGACCCCGCCCTGTGCAACTGGGTCCTGGACTTCCTGACGGGCCGCTCCCAGGTGGTGAGGGTAGGTAACAACATCTCCACCCCGCTGATCCTCAACACTGGGGCCTCACAAGGGTGCGTTCTGAGCCCTCTCCTGTACTCCCTGTTCACCCACGACTACGTGGCCATGCACGCCTCCAACTCAATCATCAAGTTTACGGACGACACTACAGTGGTAGGCTTGATTACCAACAACGACGAGACGGCCTACAGGGAGGAGGTGAGGGCCCTCGGAGTGTGGTGTCAGGAAAATAACCTCACACTCAACGTCAACAAAACAAAGGAGATGATTGTGGACTTCAGGAAACAGCAGAGGGAGCTCCCCCCTATCCACATCGACGGGTCAGTAGTGGAGAAGGTGGAAAGTTTTAAGTTCCTCGGTGTACACATCACGGACAAACTGAATTGGTCCACCCACACAGACAGCGTTGTGAAGAAGGCGCAGCAGCGCCTCTTCAACCTCAGGAGGCTGAAGAAATTCGGCTTGTCACCAAAAGCACTCACAAACTTCTACAGATGCACAATCGAGAGCATCCTGTCGGGCTGTATCACCGCCTGGTACGGCAACTGCTCCGCACACAACCGTAAGGCTCTCCAGAGGGTAGTGAGGTCGGCAGAACGCATCACCCGGGGCAAACTACCTGCCCTCCAGGACACCTACACCACCCAATGTCACAGGAAGGCCATAAAGATCATCAAGAACAACAACCACCCAAGCCACTACCTGTTCACCCCGCTATCATCCAGAAGGCGAGGTCAGTACAGGTGCATCCAAGCAGGGACCGAGAGACTGAAAAACAGCTTCTATCTCAAGGCCATCAGACTGTTAAACAGCCACCACTAACATTTAGCGGCCGCTGCCAACAAACTGACTCAGCTCCAGCCACCTTAAAAATGGGAATTGATGGAAATTATGTAAAAATGTACCACCAGCCACTTTAAACAATGCCACCTAATATAATGTTTACATACCCTACATTACACATCTCTTATGTATATGTATATACTGTACTCTATATCATCTACTGCATCTTGCCATCTTTATGTAATACATGTACCACTAGCCACTTTAAACTATGCCACTTTATGTTTACATACCCTACAGTACTCATCTCATAGGTATATACCGTACTCTATACCATCTACTGCACCTTGCCTATGCCGTCTGTACCATCACTCATTCATATATCTTTATGTACATATTAGTAGTTGCGGAATTGTTAGGTTAGATTACTTGTTGTTATTACTGCATTGTCGGAACCAGAAGCACAAGCATTTCGCTACACTCGCATTAACATCTGCTAACCATGTGTATGTGACTAATAAATTTGATTTGATTTGATTTGATATTCATAAATGGTAAAAAAGACAGAAAAAATGTATCATAAAGAATAAGGTTTTGAAGTATCTGTCCTATATCTAGGAGATATAAGAAAGATCAGGAAATATTTTTTGTTTTTTTTAGACACATTTTTAGACACAGATCCAATCGTTTGTATGGGTAACATTCAGAGGAGTCCCGTGACATTAGTTTGTAGCTCAAACGATTCGGACACTACAGACAGAAGTTGAAGTTACCAACACCAGACGAGTCTCGTGACACTTTTTGGGGTCGTAGAGCATAACGGAGAACACCATCGTGTTTGTGGGAGTCTCCCCTGTCTCAGGGTCTGACAAACACCACTGTAGCTTGGTCACCACCACAGATGCGGAAAGCGGATTTGGTGGATTGAGACGCAGCCCATGCAAAAAAACTGATATCTTTAGTTTAACTAACGAAAAAAAAAAGTGTAATAGTTTCACCATATTAAATTGAGAGTTCAGTTCACGTAACAGGGTTGACGGTAAAAGGAAGGACAGGTTTTTCACTAATCACTAATCACATGAAATAAATAATTCTCTTCAGAAATGACCTCGTCAAACAAAATAAGAACTATGGCTATACAGCTATGAAAACTTGGAGGAATGTTGGGTTTAAGTGGGGTAGCCCTTTCCTGCAGCTAAGTACCAAAAGTGCCCTCTGTGGCGTCATGGTTGGAATGTTATTAATATTTTTCATTAATAAAGATGTTGTTTTTTACAAAAAAAATACAGTGTTTCTATGTCAAACAGATTTGCTATATTTCAGTCTTCTCTGATATAACGTGTAATATTGGGATGCAAACTCAACATTTTATCCATTTCAACTCTATATCTGACATGGAACAGGTGTCTTTTTTAAAAGTCCATAACCGTGTGTGTGAGGTGTATACTTTTGTTTCAAAGTAGATTTGTTTAAGACTACCAAGAATCACTCTGTGTGAGCCTAAATTTTGCCCACTGCAGTAAAATGTTAAAATCATCCTGGAAGTGACAGAGGGACATTTTGGCACTTTAGCAAGTCTGTTTTCATATAAAAAAATCTGATTTATTGAATTCTCCATGTGGTCTGTATTAAAGGGTACTTCATTTAATATAACATGCATTTAAATTTCAACATTGGTGCACAATTTCTACTTAAAATATCAAAGAGACGCAAAAGGTACTCTTTTCGTGGAACGACCACTCTACCTCCATACCTGAGGTATGATTGCTGTCTGAATGCTGCTGACTCCAATTGTATACAGCTAGGATTATTACACGTGGTCAACACATACCGCTAATACAGAATACATTTCAATAGAGCAACAACAAATGCAATTAATTTAAACTAAACAAAACTGACAACATTTGTGGCCCAAAGCAATGCAAATAATGACCTTCTCTCTTTTTTGGTAACCATAACATGTCTGTTTTTACCAATTCTCTATCAGGAGGTTTAACTTTTGTTCAGGGGTGGAAAGATTACTGAAATATCCTACTTAAGTAGAAGTACTGTTACTTTAATGACACCAGTTAAATTACTGGTGTAAAGAAACGACTCAAGTAAAAGTAGAAAGTAGCTAATTGTAAAAGTACTCAGTGTAAAAGTAATTGAGTTACTTTTAAAATAAAATCATTGACCTTAATAATTAGCTACTTTTGCTAAGATTACCTGAACATTGTTACACATGAACTTTTCTATGCATTAAATTGAAAAAAGAAGAGAGGAAACAAATCTGTCAATGGGCCCTAATCAATTAGCCATAACCCTGCTGTCACGGTTGTCGTAAGAACGGGACCAAGGCGCAGCGGATATTGAGTTCCACATATTTATTCCAAAGTGAAACTTACGCCAAAAAACAAATAAAACAAATAAATAAAATAAACAAACAAATACCGGAACGTGACTACGTGGTGCACATGTACAAACACAAAATAATATCCCACAAACACAGGTGGGAAAAATAGCTACTTAAATATGATCCCCAATTAGAGACAACGATTACCAGCCGCCTCTAATTGGGAATCATACAAAACACCAACATAGAAAATGTAAACTAGAACACAACATAGAAATTATAAACTAGAAAACCCCCTAGTCACGCCCTGACCTACTACACCATAGAGAAACAATGGCTCTCTATGGTCAGGGCGTGACACCTGCTAAATATTTTTTTTCCCAAATGTAATGTACAGTAGGAACTAAGTTAATTTATTGTCTGAGTTGCAGCAAGGCACATCTGTATATAAAAAACGAACAATTAAACAATTAACATTTGAAAAGTTCATTTCCAAAACGCCATATCCCCAAGAAATTCACATGAGTGTTTTTTCATCAGAAGTTATTGCTTGTGGGTACCTTCATGTGTGTGTAAAATATTACTGTTCTCACATTTTTTATTCATAGATGTTTTTTGTTGGTGCAAAACCCTGTATATACACTGCTCAAAAAAATAAAGGGAACACTTAAACAACACAATGTAACTCCAAGTCAATCACACTTCTGTGAAATCAAACTGTCCACTTAGGAAGCAACACTGATTGACAATAAATTTCACATGTTGTTGTGCAAATGGAATAGACAAAAGGTGGAAATGATAGGCAATTAGCAAGACACCCCCAAAAAAGGAGTGATTCTGCAGGTGGTGACCACAGACCACTTCTCAGTTCCTATGCTTCCTGGCTGATGTTTTGGTAAGATTAAAAAAAATATATTGATATCACAAATGTATCATTTGAGTAGTTGTTAATAGAAAATACAATTATTTGTTACATTTCAATGCGTTAAACCTAGCAGTACTACTTATTTCTCTGACAGTGAGGTGGATATATGTAGTGTCATGAGAAAGTATTTGCCCGCTTTCTGATTTTCTCTATTTTTGCATATTTTTGATACTGAATGTCATCAGATCTTCAACCAAAACCTAATATTAGATAAATAAAAAAAGATATACACTAATGTTCCAAAGTTTGGGATAACTTAGAAATTACCTTGTTTTTGAAAAAAATAAATTGTCCATTAAAATAACATAAAATTGATAAGAAATAAAGTGTAGACATTGTTAATCTTGTAAATTACTATTGTAGCTGGAAACGGCTGATTTTTAATGGAAAATCTACATAGGCGTACAGAGGCCCATTATCAGCAACCATCACTCCTGTGTTCCAATGGCACGATGTGTTAGCTAATCCAAGTTTATCATTTTAAAAGGCCTATTGATCATTAGAAAATCCTTTTGCAATTATGTTAGCACAGCTGAAAACTGTTGTTCTGATTAAAGAAGCAAAAAAACTTCAACAGTGAAGAGGCAACTCCGGGATGCTGTCCAGTGTCTGTGTTCTTTTGCCCATCTTAATCTTTTATTTTTATTGGCCAGTCTGAGATATGGCTTTTTTTTTGCAACTCTGCCTAGAAGGCCAGCATCCCGGAGTCTCCTCTTCACTGTTGATGTTGAGACTGGTGTTTTGCGGGTACTATTTAATGAAGCTGCCAGTTGAGGAATTGTGAGTCGTCTGTTTCTCAAACTAGACACTAATGTACTTGTCCTCTTGCTCAGTTGTGCACCAGGCTGTTCTGTGAAGGGAGTAGTACACAGCGTTCTACGAGATCATCAGTTTCTTGTCAATTTCTTGCATGGAATAGCCTTCATTTCTCAGAACAAGAAAAGACTGACGAGTTTCAGAAGAAAGTTATTTGTTTCTCGCCATTTTGAGCCTGTAATCGAACCCACAAATGCTGATGCTTCAGATACTCAACAAGGCTAAAGAAGGACAGTTTTATTGCTTCTTTAATCAGAACAACAGTTTTCAGCTGTGCTAACAGCCTTTTAAAATGATAAACTTTGATTAGCTAACACAACGTTCCATTGGAACACAGGAGTGAAGGTTTCTGATAATGGGCCTCTGTATGCCCATGTAGCTATTCCATTAAAAATCAGCCGTTTCCAGCTACAATAGTCATTTACAACATTAACAATGTCTACACTTTATTTCTGATCAATTTGATGTTATTTTAATGGACAAAAAATGTGCTTTTCTTTCAAAACCAAGGACATTTCTAAGTGACCCCAAACTTTTAAACGTTAGTGTGTATACTTACAGTATTTTATTTATTTCATTAATGAGGTTATGCAACTCCCAATTCCCCTGTGTGAAAAAGTAATTGCCTCCTCACACTCAAATACTGTTTGTGCCACGTTCAGCTGCAATGATTGCAACCAAACACTTCCTGTAGTTGTTGATCAGTCTCTCACATCGCTGTGGAGGAATTTTGACCCACTAATATATGCAGAACTGCTTTAACTCAGCGACATTTGTGGTTTTCAAGCATGAACTGCTAGTTTCAAGTCCTGCCACAACATCTCAATTGGCATTAGGTCTGCACTTTGACTAGGCCATTCCAAAATTTCAAATTTGTTGCTTTTCAACCATTTTCACCTAGACTTGATTGTGTGTTTTGGATTTCTTGCTGCATGACCCAGCTGCAGTTCAGCTTCAGCTCACAGACGGATGACATTCTAACATTCTCCTGTAGAATTACTTGATACAAAGCAGAATTCATAGTTTCTTCTATTAAGGAAAGTAATCCAGGTCCTGAGGCAGCAAAGCATCCCCAAACCATCACACTACCACCACCATGCTTGACCGCTGGTATGAGGTTCTTACTGTGGAATGCAGTGTTTGGTTTTCGCCAGACATAATGGGACCACAGGAGGTTGCTGAGGGGAGGACGGCTCATAATAATGGTCGGAGCGGCATGAATGGAATGGCATCAAACACACGGAAACCATGTGTTTGATGTATTTGACAGCATTCCACTAGTTCCGCTCCAGCCATGACCACAAGCCCGTCCTCCCCAAAGAAGGTGCCGCCAACCTCCTGTGATTGGGACCCATCTTGTCCAAAAAATTGACTCAAGTTTGCCAAAAAGCACCTGGAAGCACCTGGATGATCATCAAGACACTTGGGATAATATTCTATGGACGGATGAGTCAAAAGTATAACTTTTTGGATGACCTGGATCCCATTATGCCTGGCGAAAACTGATCATCAACTACAGGAGGTGTTTGGTTGGAGTCATTGCAGCTGGCAAAACCAGGCCGGCTGAGGCGCACAGTAGGCCTGGTGCGTGGTGCCGGAACTGGTGGGACCGAGCTAAGGACACGCACCTCAAGGCTAGTGTGGGGAGCAGCAACAGGACACACAGGACTCTGGAGACGCACAGGAGGCTTGGTGCGTGGTGCCGGAACTGGTGGTACCGGGCTGGAGACACCATAGGGCGAGTGCGTGGAGGAGGAACAGGGCTCTGGAGATGTACTGGAAGCCTGGTGCGTGGTGTAGGCACTGCGTAAGGCTGGTGCCATGTATGCCGGCCCGAGGGGACGCACTGAAGACCAGACGCGTTGAGCCGGCCTCATGGCACCTGGCTCAATGCTCAATCTAGCCCGGCCGATACGAGGAGCTGGTATGTACCGCACCGGGCTATGCACCCCTACAGGAGACACCGTGCGCTCTACCGCATAACACGGTGTCTGCCCGTACTCTCGCACTCCACGGTAAGCACAGGGAGTTGGCGCAGGTCTCCTACCTGACTTCGCCACACTCCGTTGTAGACCCCCCCAAGACATTTTTGGGTTTGACTCGCGGGCTTCCAGCCTTGCTTCCGTGCTGCCTCCTCATATCGCCTCCTCTCGGCTTTAGCTGCCTCCAGCTCTTCACGAGGGAGGCGATATTCTCCCGGTTGTGCCCAAGGTCCCTTACCATCTAGTATCTCCTCCCAAGTCCATGAATCCTGTGTATGTTGCTCCTGCTGCTGCTTGACACGCTGCTTGGTCCTGGTATGGTGGGTAATTCTGTCACGATCGTCTTTACGTGAATGAGTGGACCAAGGCGCAGCGTGAGAGAAATACATATTCCTTTTTATTTGACGAAGACGTAACACAAAACGAAGCACTAGACAATTACCCACAATAGCCTACTGCCTATGGCTGCCTTAAATATGGCTCCCAATCAGAGACAACAATAAACAGCTGTCTCTGATTGAGAACCAAACCAGGCAACCATAGACTTTCCTAAACACCTACACTGAACACAACCCCATACACTCTACAAAACCCCCTATACAATACAACCACCCAAGACGAGACAAATACACACAAACATCCCCCATGTCACACCCTGACCTAACTAAAATAATACAAAAAACAAAGATAACTAAGGCCAGGGCGTGACATTTTCGTTGTTATTAACAGTTGTCTTGAGCATACTTATACTACTCAGGCTGTTGCTAGAGATGAAGACACAGAGCCAGCAGACATGGAATCCTTCCCATGAATTCCCCTGCGTCTATTCTAGCCTTAGCGATGGAGCACCTGAGATCCAGATCACATAGCAAATCCGAGAGTTCATAGACATGCCTGCGCAGCACGCTACATTGTCAGGCCCAGCTCTTCGCTCACGCTCTCTTTTTCTCTCCTGCTTTTTTTCTCTTCCCTCTGGACACAAGTTGCTCACTCAATTTTCTTCACTCGTGTCCGTTCACTCACTGTCTTTACCTATCAATCTAGTTCTATTTTCCCCACTCTCTCTCCCTCATTGTTGCCAGAGCAGTGCAATATATACGGTGCTGTGTTGTGCCTTTCCCAGCACAAACGCAGGACTCTTGCCGCTGCAGAGTGCAGAGCGTGGCACATTCTCCCAGCGTCCATGGCTTGGCGTGTTCCCTGACCCAAGCCTGAGAGCCCTGTTCTGCACTCTCTAACTCAAACCAAAGGTCTCTCTCTCTCTTTCTCTGTGTGTGTGTGTTGGAGGCGGTGTATCTTTGTTTAAGAAGATAGAATCGCATAATATGTCGTTAGTATGTAGGTGTGTCTGCCTGCCTGGTTGTCTGTCTGTCTGTCTGTCTGTCTGTCTGCCTGTCTGTCTCTCTGTGTGTGTTACTGTAAAGTAAAGAGGCTCATGATAAAGGAACAGTAGTATACTGCATGTATGTGATGACATTTCACTTCCAAGCCTCTCTGGTCCACCCTACAAAGGAGCAATTTGACAATTCATTAAATCCAACTTCCTCTCCTCCAATATTGGTTCTTTATTTCGGAGTACATCCGCCTGACTCTGCAAATCCCTCTGGTATTTTCCACCTCTCTTTATTGGGGTATTGTTGTGTAGAGGAGTGTACATTCTACATGGAAGCAGCCGGAAAGACACGGTGAACAATTCATAGCTCATATGATCCCAGCTCCGAAGTAAGCCCCCAGATTTTATTGGCAAGTATTAGAAACTGAGCCTCAGAATATCGAGGTCAGTGTGTGTGTGCGAGTGTGTGTGTGTATGTTTGCGTCTGCAGTGAGTGCGCACACATGCACAACCTGGTGTGAGCGCACGTGTGTGTGCACGTGCTTGTGTGTGTTAAAGTGTTTTATAGGCGCCTCCCGGGTGGCGCAGTGGTCTATGGCACTGCTTTGCAGTGCTAGCTGTATTGCAGTGCTAGCTGACTCTGGGTTCGAGCCCAGGCTCTGTCGCAGCCGGCCGCGACCGGGAGGTCCATGGGGCGACGCACAATTGTCCCAGCGTCGTCCGGGTTAGGGAGGGTTTGGCCGGTAGGGATATCCTTGTCTCATCGCGCACTAGCGACTCCTGTGGCGGGCCGGGCGCAGTGCGAGCAGACCAGGTCGCTTGTTTCCTCCGACGCATTGGAGCGGCTGGCATCCGGGTTGGAGGCGCGCTGTGTTAAGAAGCAGTGCGGCTTGGTTGGGTTGTGTTTCGGAGGACGCACGGCTCTCGACCTTCGTCTCTCCCGAGCCCGTACAGGAGTTGTAGCGATGAGACAAGACAGTAACTACTAACAATTGGATACCACGAAATTGGGGAGAAAAAATAGTGGATAGCTCATTGTGATTTGACAGCTGTAAAGTGACTGAGGACCTGCCAACTCAGCACCAGCATGAGAAATTGGCTTTTATTATAGACGAGGGACCAAAATACGAGATAAAGCCATATAAATGAATTCCACATAGAACACTACTCCAGCTTTATTGTCCCCCATGATGAAAATGGCTTAAATGTGGCTATGGCGTGCTTGGCCCCCGGAATTGCCTTCAGAAAGTATTCACACCCCTCGACTTTTCCCACATTTTGTGTTGCCGTGTGAATTTAAAATGTATTAAATTCTGATTCCGTGTCACTGGCCTACACACAATACCCCATAACGTAAACGTGGAATGCGATGGCGTTGAATCAATGTGGAAAACTGATCGGATTTGCAAAAAGTCATCAACCTAAGGAAATTTCGTGTTTTTTTCCCCACTTAACTTTGAACCCGAAAATTCAATGCCAGGGAGACATGTTTTGACTTCACGTTGAATTCACGTTAGTTGACAACTCAACCAAAGGTAAATCAAAACTAGACGCTGAACCGACGGCTGTGTCCAGTGGGGATGCTCTGTGTGACGCCAATTGACTATTGATCTGAGAACACTCCATAGACATTCAGTATGACTGAGAGACTGAGAAGTGTGCGCCAAGGGCCGAACATTGGCGTTTATATCAAAGTAAGGCTCTGATTTGACATTCCCAGTCAAATCAATACATACACAAGACACCAGCGACTTTAGCTGAGGTAAAGCCAGGTGACGATCGGACTTACAACCCAGTCCAGTCAGGACACCCAGAGGAAATGTAATCAGACTCACACAGGGACACATCTCACATCCAACGGAACAGAGAAGAAACAGCATCAAGAAAAAGAGGCAAAAGAGAGAGAGAGAGAGAGAGAGTGACATAGAGAGAGAGAGGGAGAGAGAGAGAGAGAGTGACATAGAGAGAGAGAGTGACATAGAGAGAGAGAGAGGGAGAGAGAGAGAGAGAGAGAGAGAGAGAGAGAGAGAGAGAGAGAGAGAGGGAGAGAGAGAGAGAGAGAGGGAGAGAGAGGGAGAGAGGGAGAGAGGGAGAGAGGGAGAGAGGGAGAGAGGGAGAGAGGGAGAGAGGGAGAGAGAGAGAGATGAAGGAGGCTCTAGCAGAAGCAGTTAGATTAGTGGGGAAGCTATATGCCGTTCACACAGATTCTATAAAGCTCATATCAAAGCAACTGCTGGAGGAGAAGGCCACAGAGAGACAGGAACAACTCAGGACAGCGGCAGAAAGGGAATGATAAATAAAATCATCTTGACGGTGTCTGCAGGAGAATATCTGTGTGTGCGTTGGCTGCGGAGGGAGTGTGAAGAGTGTGCATGTGTGCACGCATGCGAGCATGTGTCAGTCTAAGTAATTCATAAATCATCCTCCCCTCCAACTGCCTGAAAGGAAATTTCCTCTGAAACTAGTGCTGCTATCTTCGGGGGCTAATATTTTATACAGTAGCTTACTGAAACCTCGGAATTAATTTAGAGGCCTGACTTTTGAAGGCATGTTAAAAAATGCAAACCCCATCAAAATATTCCATCCACGTGATGAAGAGACCAGTGTGAGTACTCAACCCAAGTTTTTCCTCAAACATCAACTTGGAATTTTGGTTCTGGCCTTGCTTGAATCACCCTTGGGTGTAGATGATTAAAGCTGTGCCCTTTTCCGGCCTAAAACATTCATAAAAGCTCTGCTCTCTCTCCCTTTTGGACCAGTATAATACATCCTGTAAAACTCCCTTGAATGTTTTTCCGTTTTATTCCCATGTGTAAATATCTGATCAACAACCAATAGCCTAGGTGGCCGCTACAGTATATCTTCATTTGGGCATCTAGAGTCAATATATCACAGCTGCAAAACACATTTCCAGTAAGAGATAATGAAACTAAAATGATTAAGGTAATGCTAAATACGCATGTGTTGAGAGACTGTGGCCATCAGTTTTTTCTGACTTCATTATCCGAACTGAATTAGGTTGTATTGAATCGTAGAATGACTGACTTACGGTCAGCATTAACATACGGTATAGAGTGTGAATAGCATATTACTGTAGCCCACAAGAAATATACTTTCAAGTCAGACCATATAGGCTACCATAGAATGT